>NC_134689.1:129168532-129492282 GCF_050947455.1 Rhinoderma darwinii
AGTCGATACCCACTACCGGGACAGGTTTAGGCAAATTAATCAATGGCATAGCTAGAGACATAGCAAATTCCACAGACATGATATTAGCAGAAGACCCTGAATCCACGAAGGCACTGCCGGCAGCAGACCTACGGGAAGCAAGATTTTATTACGTTTCATATATACGGGAAATACCTGTGCGCCCAAGTGACCTCCCCGATGGTCACTTAGGCGCGGAAGTTTTCCGGCTGCTTATTCTTACGCCTAGGACAGTTGTTCACTTGATGCTTGTCATCCCCACAGTAGAAGCAGAGACCATTCTTCCTGCGGAACTCTCTACGTTGTTGGGGAGACACGGAGGCTCCGAGTTGCATTGGTTCATCCGAGTCTTCAGTGGACGAACGAAGCAACGGAACCTCGGGAGCCATTATGGGGGAGTCCGAGGAGAAGGCACAAAAACGTTCAAGTCGTCGTTCCCTGAGACGTCGGTCAAGACGTACCGCTAAAGCCATAACCTGATCTAGGGAGTCAGAAGAGGGATAGCTAACTAGCAGGTCTTTCAGGGCGTTCGACAGACCCAATCTAAACTGGCACCTTAAGGCAGGGTCATTCCACCGAGAAGCTACACACCACTTCCTAAAGTCAGAACAGTACTCCTCAACAGGTCTCTTACCCTGACGTAAGGTCACCAGCTGACTCTCGGCAAAGGCAGTCTTATCAGTCTCGTCATATATGAGCCCGAGAGCAGAAAAGAAAAGATCAACTGAGGAAAGTTAAGGGGCGTCAGGAGCCAAGGAGAAGGCCCATTCTTGGGGCCCGTCCTATAGCCGGGACATAATTATACCCACTCGCTGGCTCTCAGAACCTGCGGAGTGGGGCTTTAAGCTTAAATAGAGCCTACAACTCTCCCGAAAGGAGAAAAAAGTCTTCCGGTCCTCTGAGAACCGGTCAGGCAACATGAGGTGGGGTTCAAGAGGTGAGGTGGGGGGCACTACGAGGGTAGCATCATGCTGGTTGCCCCTCTGAGCCAGGGCTTGGACCTGTAGGGAGAGCTTGCTCTTTCTACTGCCCCCTGAGCACAAATATGCATTTGTGTGAGTTTTGTGTCTTCATCTAATGTATTAGTGGCATTTGTGTGCGTGTTGTTTTCAGTGTGAGTGGTATGTGTGGTATAGGTCTAGTGTGTAAGTGTTATGTGAGGTATGTATTTAGCATTTGTGTGGTGTGTGTGTGTGTGGTATGTGTCTAGTGTAAGCAGTGCATGCGGTATGTGTCTAGTGTGTGGTACGTGTCTAGTATGTGAGTGGTGTGTGCAGCATCTGTGCCAGGTGTGAGTAGTGCGTGTTCAACATGTATCCTTGGTGTGAGTAGACAACGTGCAGCATATGTCTTAGGTGTCAGTGGGGAAAGTGGAGGATATATCCTAGGTGTGAATGGTGTGCGTGCACATGTGTCCTAGGTGTGAGTGCAGCATGTGCGGCATATGTCCCTGCTGTGAGTGGGGCATGTGTTCTAGGTGTAGGTGGTGTGCGTGCACATGTGTCCTTAGGTGTGCGTGCGCATGCGTCTTAGGTGTGAGTGGTGTGCGTGCGCATGTGTCCTAGGTGTGAGTGGCACGAATTCATATGTGTTCAGCTTGTGGGTTGTATCTGTGCATCATGTGTCCAGCATGTGAGTGTGTGTGTATATAGCTAAATATAAAATTGAAATCATACTATTTAGTTACAGTATGGTGATATTTTAGCATTGTATAATGGTACAATTTGCAATCTTTATACGTCAGTATTAGGCCATGATCATGCAATCAGGATTTGATTAGGACTAAGTCCCTGATTCCACACCTAAATCACTTTCAAATCCACTCACATTCTGCATCCATCACAAGTGAATGGACTATTTTAAAACCCACTCACATGCATCGAAAATAAGTGTGTTTGAATTTTTTTCTGCTCCGCAAAAAAAATCCTCTAGAACAATGAGCATGTTCATTATACTCGTAGAAAAGCAGTGGATTCGTTGGAGTTGAAGCTATCAGGAACTATTCCTCTTTAATTTACACCTGTTTTAATAAATCTCCCCAAGTCTTGTATAGCTGAATGGTGGTCCCATGTACTCCAGCCCAACACTGGCTGCTGCGGTTGGCCTGTTTGCTTTAAAATGCCAGGGTTGATTTTATGTCCCAGTCCGGCCCTGACTGTGGGTATTGTGTTCTTTTGGTGATGTGCAGCTTTGGCTTTGCAACAAACATAACTTTTGGAATTATGGCCAAAAAGTTCAACCTTGGTCTCATCAGACCATAACACGTTTTCCCACATGCTTTTGGCAGATTTGATGTAGGTCTTTGCAAAACATAGCCGGGCTTGGATGTTTTTCTTTGTTAGACACCATCTTGCCACCCTACCCCACAGCCCAGACATATAAAGAATACGGGAGATTGTTGTCACATGCACTACACAACCAGTACCTGCCAGAAAGTCCTGCAGCTCCTTTAATGTTGCTGTAGGCCTCTAGGTAGCCTCCCGGACCAATTTTCTTCTTTTCTTTTCATCAAGTTTTGAGGGACGTCTAGTTCTTGGTAATGTCACTGTTGTGCCAAATGTAATCCACTTCTTGATGACCGTATTCACTGTGTTCCATGGTATATCTAATGCCTTGGAAATTCTTTGGTACCCTTCTCCTGACTGATGCCTTTCAACAATCAGATCCCTTTGATGTGTTGTAAGCTCTTTACAGACCATGGCTTTTGCTGTCACATGCAACAAAGAAAATGTTAGGAAAATCCTAATGGATCAGCTGAACTTTATACGGGATTACTCAGAATCACTTTAAATAATGGCAGCTGTGTACTGACTACTATATAACATGAGTTTAAAGAGGCTCTGTCACCAGATTCTCAAATCCCTATCTCCTATTGCATGTGATCGGCGCTGCAATGTAGATAACCGTAACGTTTTGTTTTTTTAAAAACGTTCATTGTGTTTTTAACTGGGCGTGTTTACGTGTATGACACTGATCAATCAGTGACCAGTCAGCGTCATACACTCCTCTCCATTCATTTACACAGCAGCGATGTGCAGCCACATACACAGAGATTAACGTTAATCAAGTGTCCTGATAATGAATACACATGACCTCCAGCCTGGACGTCATGTGTATTCAAAATCCTGACACTTCTGACTCTTTTCTTTGAGATTTCCAGCAAGGGAAACGAAATCTCGTTTACCTCCGTAATCTCGCGAGATTACGCGTGGCTTGCTGGAATCTCACAGAAAAGATTCAGAAGTGTCAGAATTCTGAATACACATGAGGTCCAGGCTGGATTTCATGTGTATTCATTATCAGGACACTTGATTAACTTTAATCTCTGTGTATGTGGCTGCACATCGCTGCTGTGTAAATGAATGGAGAGGAGTGTATGACGCTGACTGGTCACTGATTGGTCAGCGTCATACACGTAAACACACCCAGTTAAAAACAATACACGCCCAGTTGGATATAACGAAAAAAAAACGCCCAGTTGTCCATTTCAAAGCTCATTTGCATATATATAAAATAGCTCATAACTTGGCCAAAAATGAACGTTTTAAAAAAAAACAAAAAACGTTACTGTTATCTACATTGCAGCGCCGATCCCATGCAATAGGAGATAGGGATTTGAGAATCTGGTGACAGAGCCTCTTTAAATGTGATTGGCTAATTCTGAACACAACCACATCCCCAATTATAAGGGTTGTTCACACTTATGCAACCACATTATTGTAGTTTTGCAATTTTTATTTTTCCCCTCTAAGGTCCCATGCACACGACCGTAGTAAACCTCAGTTTTTGCGGAACCGCAAAAGTGGACCCATTCACTTCCATTGAACGCGGAAACCTTTCCATATTGCTACGGATGAAGTGTCCGTGCTGTAGAAAAGTTCCGAAAATTATGGAACATGTCCGTTCTTTTGCATTTTGCGGGCCATGCTCCCATACTTTGTATGGGAGCACTGCCCGAAAATGCAGGTGGCAGTCGTTGGCCATTCGTGCCCGCAATCGCGGGCCGTGATTACGGGCACGGCCTTTTGCATGGGGCCTAAATTATTTCAGTTTGTTTTTCAATGGAATTGTACAGATTATGGGTCACATTAAAGGTGGAAAAAGTTCTGAAATGATTCATCTTGTACTGATTTTTTGACATGACCTGGCATTTTAACAGGGGTGTGTAGACTTTTTATATCCACTCAATGTGTAGTTTAGTAGTATTAGTACCAGATTAACATTTTAGCAAATTAACTAGTTTCTTGAACTGTATTGGACTATAAATATATAAATATTCTCATATGTCATTCTTTCATGCCATGTATATTTCTACAGATGAGATATACGGATCTTCAGTGGCTCCATTCATGAAGCATGTATGTACCGTTTCTGCAGACGTTCTATGCGAAATTATTAGAAGGAGGCTACATCAAATCTCAACAGCGAATGGTGTCTCCACAGAAGTGCAACAGATTTTTGTATGTACGGTACTGTACTCTGTTTACAAAAAAGGATTACAAATTATTTTATGAGTTGTGTATTGCATTCTGCAAAAGTTTAGCAAATAGCAAAACATTTGTGGACAAATCATTGAGCCCCCACAACCTAAAAAAAGGGGTGAAATCATCAGTAAATATATGCGATGTCCTCTCCTGTCAAACTCCTTACAATTGTTACATTTTCAATAACTTTATACAGACGTATTCTTGGACGTCTGGATAACTGTTTTTTTTTTATACTACTAAAAAGTGACGCTACGTCTTTCAAAACAACAGGAAACCACAATTATATTTTTTAGTGTTTCTTTTTTATAAGGTAAGTCAGCCACAGGTGGATCAGATGTATGGGTATATGTTTGCATATATTTCAATAGTATACGTTTGGATCCATCCAATGTGAAAAAAATTTACTCGTCCTTTGGAAAAGATAAAACTGGATCTGTCAAACAGATGCCTACTATAAGCAACTGCATAACTTTTTTTGGACTGTTCCAATAAAAAAAAGGGTATAGTTGGTATACAGTTACATCCATTTTTTTTTACAGTATACGTCTGATAAGTCTGGTGTCTCCAGTTCGGAATCTTAATGTTTCATAGGTCCCAAATTTAGTGTGAACCTCGACTTAGAAAAACTCTTTTCATTTGCATTGACTGTAATTTTGCTGTGGAATCTACATTGAAAATCCACAACCAGCATAGTTTAAACCTCAAGTTCTCCATTTGCTGTATATTTGACCACAAACTACTATTCCCCGTTATCAAGCCTTCGGGCTGTGCAGTGGCTGACTAGTTTCCTTCCATCGGATTACTGATAAGGAGACTAGAATAATGCCTGTTCCCATGATGACTTCTTTATCTTACATACCTTTATGTAAAACTTTCAGATATGTGTGGGAGTGATATTAACATCTTATTTTATGGGATGCAGACTTTTTGGTTCAGTGCTCCTTTATAGATGGATTTAATCTTGAGATTGCTATAGTACCGATCCAGTAATTATAACCTTATTAACATACTGATAGAAAAAAACGATATTTTCTTTGTGTATTTCTGTGGCCAGTTTTAACTAACGGCACTTTCTTGCTCACTTATAGGAAGATGTCATTCTCGGCGAGGTAAAGATTGCCCGTGCTAACATTCCGGATGTTCTGTGCATTGTATTATTAACGCAAAATGAGAAGCGAAGACTTCACCAGCGTCTTATTGCCCATATTATGACTGTCTCTGAGGAGCTGTTCTTGTATTACTTTCACAAAATGGAGCAGAACAAATCCCACTCTGTGTTTTCTGAAGAAGCCAATCTTACACGGTTCAAAGCACAACTCTTACTCGACTGCTCCAAATTGTACGTCCCACCATTCAACAATATCCTATTGTAAAATGATCAGATATTTTATTGAATCCCGTATTTAACCTCTTAAGGACCGAACCATTTTTTAGGTTTTGGTTTTCAACTTTCATAACTTTTTTATTTTTCCATCAATCGAGTGCTGTGAGGGCTTATGTTTTGTGGGACAAGTTGCAGTTTATAATGGTACCATTTAAAGTACCATATAATGTACTGGGAAACTGAAAAAAACCTGTGATTACTACATTGTTTTTTATTTTTACGTCTTTCACCAGGCGGTAAAAACGACAACTTAACTTATTCTGCGGCTCAATACGATTACGGTGATACCAAATTTATCTAGGTTTTTTTAATATTTTATTACTTTAAAAAAATTACTTTTTTGTTTACAATTTTTTTTGGGGTTTGATCAGATTCCGGGAGCCTTAACTTTTTTCTTTTTCTGTGCATTGAGCGGTGTGAGGGCGTTTTGTTTTTGCAGGACGATCTGTTGTTTTTATTGGTACAATTTTTTAGTACATAGAACTTTTTTATCACTTTTTATTAAAAAAAATTTGCAAGCTGAGGTGACCAAAAAACAGCAATTTTGGTGTTTAAAATTTGGAGTTTTTTACTGCGTTCACCGTGCGAGTTAAATACTGGTATATTGTAATAGTTCAGACTTTTACGGACGCAGCGATACCAATTTTGTTTCTTTTTTTATTTTTTACATTACTTTAGAGGAAAAATGGGAAAAGGTGTTTTTTTTTCACTACTAATAACTTTATTTAACTTTTTTTTTTACACATTTTATTAGTCCCTCTAGGGGACTTGAACCAGTGATCGTTATATATTGCTGGTACAATATACTGCAATAGTAATGTATTGGATGTAATACTAATGGACTAATGGATGCAATATTAATGTATTGCAGTATATCGTCATTTTCATAGGCTTCTGTTAAGCCGTGCCAGAGACATAGCTTAAAGACATAGTTGGTAAAACGAGAAAACACGACCAGTTGTCCATTGAAAAGCTCATTTGCATAAATATAAAATTGCTCATAACTTGGGCAAAAATGATCGTTTTTCAAAAAAACAAAACTTTGCTGTTATCTACATTGCAGCGCCGATCACATTCAATAGGAGATAGGGATTTGATAATCTGGTGACAGAGCCTCTTTAACAGAGGCAGACAAAAGACAGACCTGGGGGCCTTCATTAGGCCCCTGTGCTGCCATGACAACCACCGTCACCCCCTGATCGCGGTGTGGGGGCGCCGATGAGCTATCGGAACGGGGCGTCCCCCTCTTTTCAATGCTTAAGATGCTGCGGTCACGATTGACCACAGCATTTGAGGGGTTAAACGGCCAGGAACAGCGCGATCACTGTTCCCGCCGGTTAGTCCCGGGTGTCAGCTGTAAAACACAGCTGACACCCGCAGCGTGTGGAGCGCACCCAACTCGTGAGCGTCCTCCATACATCCCTATGACGCTTATCACGTACATGTACGTGATAATGCGTCAAGGGGTTAAGAGTTCAGCTGGTAATCCTATTTATCAAAATGGTTTAGTCAGCACCTGCCGAACATTTACATCGACTGTTCGACAGATAACCATGTACATTACCATCTAGAGATCTGATGTTCTCCACATAGGTATGTTTGTTTCTTCTTACTTTGGATAACAAATGTTCACTGCCCTCTCAGCAAAACTGTAAACGAATGATAACCTCCATGTAATTCCCCAAAATATCCAACATTGCTAATCCATTTTTCAGTCTTCTGCTGGTTGTCACCTCTGATAAAGTTATCAGTCCTAGTATTGGCCACTAATCAGAATCTCATTGAATGTGTATGGATTATCTTGCCCTAGAGAGAATAACACAGATATGATGACTATGATGTGCTGTATGGGTGAGGTTACAGAATACCATATTTAATAAACGCCTTTTGTTAAGATTTTGCTATTAATTGTTCACCTCAAAAATGTGGAATTTATGTACCCAACTCTGTGAAGTGCAACATTTCAGCTCTTCATGTGAACCTTTCTCAAGGGAAAAGAAAAGTCATATTGCATAATGATTCGTAAATTAATTTCTAAGAATTGATGTTTATATGTATATGTTATATTTAGAACATCTGTTTAGTGGCACAGTCTACGCTGGGCAGCTTTGCATAGCAATCTCTATATATAACTTTATATTAAACTTAATAGGAAATGGTCTTCAGTGTACGTTTAATAGTTTATGAAGTGAAAGGCTCAAAGTCCGAGGCTGCACTTCTGCCAGGTCCTGACGACAACATTTCTGTCCTGATTTCCATCAGGTTTAGTATTGTCAAGAAGTTCTTGTATGGACACAAATATTGATGCTTGTATGCACATCTATTGATATAGACACTGTACCTGACCGAATTCAGAAGAGGACATGTTGTCATCGGACGCACTCATAGTGCAGGGCCATCTTTGGACCTATAACTTAATGTGATCACTAAAATCCTTACACAGATTTTGTTTTCTTTTAGTATGAATGTGTTTTCGGTCAAACATCACCTGATTACTGAGATAAAGGAACTAGAGGACAAACCACAATTACAGATGGACACCAATGAGGCTATCTACATCCATGAGTATGGAAATAAAAAGAAAGTTCAATATAAAAAGTGCAGACCAAATTTGACTATGGAATATTTCATAAGACTGAGCAGACCAGAGATTACAGTGGATAAAGAGACAAGAGAAACAGACCTGATGCAGGTAACATATCTATTCAAAGGTAGGTGTGTATGTATATATATATATATATATATATATATATATTATACATACTAGTCCTTCTCAATGAATTAGAATATCATCAAACAGTTAATTTATTTCAGTAATTCAATTCAAAAAGTGAAACTCATATATTATATAGGTTCATTACACACAGAGTGATCTATTTCCAGCATTTTTTTCTTTTAATGTTGAAGATTATGGCTAACCGTTAATGAAAACCCAAAATTCAGTGTATCAGAAAATTTGAATATTATATAAGCCTAATTTCAAAAATGATTTTTAATACTGAAATGTAGGCCTACTGAAAAGTCTGTCCAGTATATGCCCTCAATACTTGGTCGGGGCTCCTTTTGCATAAATTACTGCATCAATGCGGTGTGGCATGGAGGCGATCAGCCTGTGGCACTGCTGAGGTTATCAATATGGCGTGGCATGGAGGCGATCAGCCTGTGGCACTGCTGAGGTGTTATGGAAGCCCAGGTTGCTTTGATAGCGGCCTTCAGCTCGTCTGCATTGTTGGGTCTGGTGTCTCATCTACCTCTTGACAATACCCCATAGATTCTATATGGGGTTTAGGTCAGGTGAGTTTGCTGGCCAATCAAGCGCAGTGATTCTGTGGTTATTAAACCAGGTATTGGTACTTTTGGCAGTGTGGGCAGGTGCCAAGTCCTGCTGGAAAATGAAATCAGCATCTCCATAAAGGGAAACATGAAGTGCTCGAAAATTTTAGACGGCTGTGTTGATTCTGGATTTGATATAACATAGTGGACCAACACTGTTGCTCAGTGTCCAAAGTCCTGTTTTCAGATGAAAGTAGATTTTGCATTTCATTTGGAAATCTCGGTCCCAGAGTCTGGAGGAAGAGAGGAGAGGCATCAATCCAAGTTGCTGGTGGTCCAGTGTGAAGTTTCCACAGTCAGTGATGGTTTGGGGAGCCGTGTCATCTGCTGGTGTTGGTGCACTGTGTTCTATCCAGTCTAGAGTCAACGCAGCCGTCTACCATGAAATTTTAGAGCACTTCATGCTTCCCTCTGCTGAGAAGCTTTATGGGGATGCTGATTTATAATATACACATATACAAAACACGTATACACTCTGTTTTTTAATAACCATAATTTTGAAAACCTTCATAGAAGCAATGGGGCAGATTTATTGATACTATCTAAGTTTTCAACAGCGTAAACTTAGACAAGGCAGTCAGAAGATGCGCCAAATTTATCAAAGTGTTGCAAGCTGTATGATACATTTGGCGCATCTAGATAGACATGCTAGACACTTTTCTCTAAAGCAGTTGATAAATGTGGCGCACAACATGTACTGCAGAATTCTGGCACATTTTGAATACTAAATCTGCCCCAGTGTTTTTTTATTTTTTATATTATGTTATATTCCACGTGAACCCAAAAGATGATTTCCATGATCAATATTGTTCGATGTGGGCGATAATGAGTTATTTAACTGATGATAATGCGATCTTTAACTGATTTTAAGTACTCAACAGCATCAAAGTGATCCTCAGAAGAATGAATATGACTCATACAAATATACTGTCATTTTTTGTTTTGTTGCAGCGAACATTTTTGTAAAAGTAACAACAGGAAGTGCGGCCATATTGATTGTCAACTTTGATTTGGCTTTTCAGAAACTGATGGTACACTGTCATTTTTTCAGCATGTTCATTCAATAATAAAGTCACAATTTTATCATCCGTTTCTGAGAAAACTAGTTCAAAAGCAATAACCAATAGTTTAAGATGTGTTGCACTTCGTGTTGTTGCTTTTCCAAAAATGGCCACTGCAACAAAATAAAAATGCCTATATGTCTGTAAGTAAAACAAACGTAATTCCCAAATGTTGGCTGCTGGTTTAACGTCTGATTTGTTAATATATGGCCAATTTTATGTTTTGATTGGAAATCTTCTAACATTTCAGTTACATAGAAAAGTGCAAAGTTATGTTTGAATCTTCACAGCTTGGAAACATAAAGCGACTAGACCTAGAAAAGGTGCATATGCTGATTCCCCGACAAGAAGACTATAGATTTATTAAAAATATCCAATGTGAGTAACACAAATATTCAATGTTTATAAAATCATAAACTGGTTCTATGTCCATAGTGTTGGACTATGCATTCACCCAAGTACAGTCCCTTCCTATGCCAGCCAAAGAGAGAGCGATCATTGCTGGTTGCTCTATTTTTTTATACATTGTAAATGCCTAGAACATAGGGGTGCATGGAGTGTTCTACGACCACACTGGTGCTGTGTAAATTTGTGAAACTTCATTGTAATGGGAGATAAATGTGCATAATGGCCAGTGGTAACAATGTCTGCTTGTTTCCACCCAGGTGAAGCAGTAACCACCCCTTGTCCATTTCCACATGAAGAAGACCATGAAACAAAACACAGCAGCAGTCACACAAGTCACACAAGTCTGAAGGTTGTTCTACTCTTTTCTCTGGTTTGTTCCCCTGTGTTGCACAATAGGCCAGGTTCACACACACCGTTTTTGGTTCAGGTTTTTTTAGTCAAACCCAGAATTGTACACAAACGAATGGAGATAAGTCAGTCTTTTCTTTTTATATTTCCTTCCTTTTAGATCTACTGGCTTTGACACAAAAAAACTGCATCAAAACTGTGTGTGCGATCCAGACCCTACACATGTATAAGAGGCTTTTGAGCCATGGCGCTTTTATGGAAGCTTTACAGATTGGGTGGCATTTAGGCAGAGCTATAATTCTCTATAAGCATTGCTTCAGGGGGCATTATGGCATTCGATGGAGCATGCCTCTGTATGGAATCGGGGGCATACGAAGATACAGTAGGCCCCATAGTGTGTGCCATATTATGGCTCCATCCTTTGTGGTTGTACAGAGCATGACTGTGTGCATGAGTCCTAACTTTTACAGCTAAATAGCAAATGTTACATTGTAAAACTTTGTATTAATATAGAAGTCTGTATCCTGCCCTAATCTGAGGACTGGTGACCTCCTTGCTGATGAATTGAGGATAACATTTAAACAATGTGCAGCTGAATGTCCAGAGATTATTGGTGCAGCAGACACAGTGGAAGTCAATGGCGATCCCATAGCAGCTGATCTCAGAAGGTACTTACATTTTTGCGTTAATGATGATCACACAGACAGTGACCCACATTTTTAATTCAGTTTATGCCTGAGGGAAATCAAATATTCGTACCAAATGGTGTGCGGATATTTGGCCGGATTGATTTAAATCAGGGAAAATCGGTAAGAAATCTGCAACATAAACTGACATGCTGCGGATTTAAAATCAAGAAAGACTGAGAGTAAGGTCAGTTTCATTAGGCCGCAATACGGTCACATTTTAGCATCCATATTACAGCTGCAGTACTCGGACACCCTGCGGTTTTACTGAACTGATCGAGAAAAAACAGCGCAGTGATAGAACAAAATTTGTTTCCAGCAACATAAGTTATACTAGCATTTACCTTTTTACTTAAAAATTATTTTACAATGAAGTTTTATGTCTGGCTTTAATGGTGAAGCGTTCTAGTAATGTTGCTAATCTTCATGTCTTTAAGGTTAATAGAAGACTCTATATTGCAGACGACTTACCGGGGAGAAAGCTCAGTAACTGAAGAGGAAATTCCTCCCTTAATAAGAGCTATAGCTCCTGGAAATACAAATGCAGCTAAACGCAAGAAAATGGAAGCTTTATTACAGGTGGATTCACACTTTTTCACTCACCTTTTGCTTAGAGAAGCTCAAATATTGATACATTGATAGGTAACAGCATGTATAGGGTGGGCCATTTATATGGATACACCTAAATAAAATGGGAATGGTTGGTGATATTAACTTCCTGTTTGTGGCACATTAGTATATGGGAGGGGGGAAACTTTTCAAGCTGGGTGTTGACCATGGCGGCCATTTTGAAGTCGGCCATTTTGTATCCAACTTTAGTTTTTTCAATGGGAAGAGGGTCATGTGACACATCAAACTTATCGAGAATTTCACAAGAAAAACAATGGTGTGCTTGGTTTTAACGTTACTTTATTCTTTCATGAGTTATTTACAAGTTTCTGACCACTTATAAAATGTGTTCAAAGTGCTGCCCATTGTGTTGGATTGTCAATGCAACCCTCTTCTCCCACTCTTCACACACTGATAGCAACACCACAGAAGAAATGCTAGCACAGGCTTCCAGTATCCGTAGTTTCAGTTGCTGCACATCTCGTATCTTCACAGCATAGACAGCATAGCTCGATAAGTTTGATATGTCACATGACCCTCTTCCCATTGAAAAAACTAAAGTTGGATCCAAAATGGCCGACTTCAAAATGGCCGCCATGGTCATCACCCAGCTTGAAAAGTTTCCCCCCTCCCATATACTAATGTGCCACAAACAGGAAGTTAATATCACCAACCATTCCCATTTTATTTAGGTGTATCCATATAAATGGGCCACCCTGTATTTTAGTTTGAGGGCTTATTTAGACGAACGTATAATACGTCCGTGCAATGCGCGTGATTTTCACGCGCCTCGCACGGACCTATGTTAGTCTATGGGGCCGTGCAGACTGTCTGTGAGTTTCACGCAGCGTGTGTCCGCTGCGTAAAACATCACGACATGTCCTATATTTGTGCGTTGTTCGCGCATCACGCACCCATTGAAGTCAATGGGTGCGTGAAAATCACGCGCAGCATATGGAAGCACTTCCGGGTGACACGCGTGATTCGCGCAAGAGCAGTAAAAAGTATGAATGAAAACAGAAAAGCACCACGTGCTTTTCTGTTTACAAACATACAGAGTGTCATAATGATGGCGGCTGCGCGAAACTCACGCAGCCACGCATAATACGTGGCTGACACACGGAGATGTTAAGTACCTTTTGCGTGCGCAAAACGCCGCGTTTTTTGCACGCGCATGTTAGAAGTTTGTATTGGTGGGAGTCCGAGCACGGAGACCCCAACCAATCGCTAGAACAAAGCAGCTGAAGCGCTCGTGTGAGCTCTCAGCCACTGCGTGTCTGCTCGGCTTTTTCTGGAAAGCCGATGTATCGGATTACGGGCTCATAGACTTTCTATTGAGTCCGTACACCGATACATTTATCGGTGTGTTCGGTCCGGGAAATGCGTCCGACATACGGACCGTATATCACAGACGGAACACGCTCGTGTGAATCCGGCCTAAGAGTGGAGTCTAAAGGGAGAAATATAATATAATTAAGAGCTTTATACTTGTTTTTATGGATCCATTCCTAGTAAAATGGGTCAAATGCAAAGTATAAACTTGTCCTTACAATTGACAATTGTCCCTGCCAGACTATAAATGATGTACTTCTGTTTTTGGGCAATACATGAAGTGTGTAACGTTAATAGTGTCAATGACAATGATGGACGCAGTTTAAAAAAAAAAATTATACTTATCACTAGGAACCCCTGCTAGGAGGTTTAGGTCATAAACAACCATTAACATAGGTTGTGTAAAAGTGGAGTAAGAATACAGACACAAGTCAGGACTAATGTGTGGGTCAGGATGTCAGGATTATGAGATAGAGATAGAGATATAGAGAGAGAGAGACAGACAGGATCCACCTGTTATCGATGACAGATGTGATCAATAACCACTCGATCCTGCGTATCAGAGAAGCCGTCAGTGCCGCTGACCTGATGGATACTGGTTTCAGTGCTAGATACAGCTTCTCTGTATACAGAATACAAAGCAGCTGTAACTCAAAAAGTAAAAATCAGTTTTAATAAAAAGTATTTAGAAAGTTGCACCAATCACACTGATAGACATTTTTATTAAACAAAAGCAAAAAGAAAGATTTCAAAGGTGTACATAGCCTTTAAACCTATTTAGCCTTGAAAAGTAATGCCATAAGTTGTATAAATCTATGAATCGCCCATATAAAAAATATGGTGAACACCACTTCCATGTAAAATCCCCTCAAAAGACAAGGGTGCACTCCCTCCATCTGGAGGAAAAAAGGTTCAACCTGCAGAGGCGACAAGCCTTCTTTACTGTGAGAACGGTGAATCTGTGGAATAGCCTACCGCAGGAGCTGGTCACAGCAGGGACAGTAGATGGCTTTAAAAAAGGGTTAGATAATTTCCTAGAACAAAAAAGTATCAGCTCCTAAGTCAATGTGTAGAATTCTTGTTTGAATGTCCCTTTCTCTTATCCATTTGTTGAACTTGATGTACAAATGTCTTTTTTCAACCTTACTTACTATGCAACTATCTAAAATCTAAGTCTTTGTCTTCACACTAGGATTTAAACAAGGGCCCAGAAAACCAAGAAGAGAGAAAAACTGAAAATTGTGTCCATCCTCAACCTTGTACAATTGATGTGCAGATTCCTAACAGGCCACTAGTGAGAAAAGCAGATGTTCAGGCCTCTGACAGGATATTTACAGATTTAACTGAAATTCCAAAATATCCGCCATTGTACAATGATTTTGCATCAGAGGTACTCTATATCTGTAGTAGATAATATATTATTTATTTATTTTAAATCTCGGACAGCTGCCATTGAAAGGGAACCGATCATTTTAATTTTCTTCAGCTCAAATGGATCCAGAAATTCTATATCTAATTGTTTTTTTATTTACCATATATTATTCATATGACTGGAGCTCTGTTTGGCTGCAGCTGTTATTTGAAAACTTGTACTACAAAAAGTTTCCATGTAGCCCCAGCCTTAGGCCTCATGCACACGAACGTATTTTTGTCCTTCTGTAAATACTGGCATAAATACGGGTCCTTGGTGACACGTATTCGACCCGTATTGCACCAGTATTTACGGACCCGTGCCCGTAAATACGGGTCCAGTGTTACCAGTATTCCACCCGTATTTACGGGCACGTTTTCGCTGCAAAATTGCACTGCACTAATCGGCAGCCCCTTCTCTCTAGCAGTGCAGGATAGAGAGAAGGGGCAGCCCTTTCCGAAGTAAAAGAAATTCATACTTACCTGGCCGTTGCCTTGGTGACGCGTCTCTCTCTTGACATCCAGCCCGACCTCCCTGGACGATGCGGCAGTCCATGTGACCGCTGCAGCCTGTGATTGGCTGCAGCAGTCACATGGGCTGAAACGTCATCCCAGGAGGCCGGACTGTAGGAAGAAGCAGGAAGTTCTGGGTAAGTATGAACGTCTTTTTTTTTTTACAGGTTGATCTATATTGTGATCGGTAGTCACTGTCCAGGGGGCTGAAACAGTTACTGCCGATCGTTTAACTCTTTCAGCACCCTGGACAGTGACTATTTACTGACGTCGCCTAGCAACGCTCCCGTAATTACGGGTGCACACACGTAGTCACCCGTAATTACGGGAGCCCCATAGACTTCTATGGGCCTGTCCGTGCCGTAATTACGGCCTGAAATAGGACATGTTCTATATTTTTCAACGGCACGGGCACCTTCCCATAAGCATACGGGGAGGTACTCGTGGCCAATAGAAGTCCATGGGCCCGTAAAAAAGTGCCGTAATTACGGCCGTTTTACGTTCGTGTGCATGGGGCCTAAGTCCTCATGCACACCGCTGTATTACAGCTCCATTTTGTATGGAGATGTTATAGGGCATCCATAGTGGTAGTTCACCGAGTAAATTGTCAAGTTTGTTTTCCCTAGTAAAAATCTAGATATCACTGATTAGTATCTTTAGGGGTATATGTTGTTTGTTTAATAGTAGCAATATAGTTATATTGTTTACAAGCTACAACCTGCCTGTGTCGAATGCACCACGCAGATTGTAAAAAATGTCTTCACTTATGTTCAAGTGTTAATACGCTTTCTTTGCCACTTTGGTCTCAGTGACTTGCTGGAAAACTTTCTTGGGTATGCGTGCCAGTGAGCTCAAAAATTGTATCGGCCGGACTAGGTGTTGATTATTTATACTTGGTTTTGATTTTCCTATTTTTGTTATTTATTATTCATTTTTTATTTTTTTATTTTTTGTTGATATTTAATATTTCAAATAGAGTAAGGCCTCATGCACACGACCGTAGTGTTTTTCTGGTCCGCAAATTCCAGGACCGTGTTCCGTGAAATGTCATCCGCAGTTCATCCGTATGTCCTCCGCAGTTCATCCGTATGTAATCCGCAAAATGCGGATGAAAAATAAAAAGCCTAGGTAAAACATGATGACGACAGAACTCATTCCCGGTCGTCGCCTAGCAACACTTCCGCAAATCCGCAAAACTGCGGATGACACACGGCGGTGTATCCGCAATTTCCACGGGCCCATTGACTTCTATTGGCATGTCCGCACCGCATTTGCGGCCCATAATAGGACATGTCCGTAGTTTCTGCGGCACGGATGTGCGGACATGCGGAGAGCCGTGAAAACACCTAAGGCCTCATGCACACGACCGTGTTTTTGCGTCCGCAATTCAACCGCAAATCCACGGGTTAATTGCGGACCCATTCATTTCTATGTGGCCATACCCACTATCCGTGTTTTCACGGCTCTCCGCATGTCCGCACATCCGTGCCGCAGAAACTCCGGACATGTCTTATTATGGGCCGCAAATGCGGTGCGGACATGCCAATAGAAGTCAATGGGCCCGTGGAAATTGCGGATACACCGCTGTGTGTCATCCGCAGTTTGCGGATTTGCGGATCATGTGACCTTCTAAAGGGGGTTTGACCAAGCTTTTGGCATCCTGTTTAAAAGTCCTTTTTTTTTTCATCCGCATTTTTGCGGATTACATACGGATGAACTGCGGATTACATACGGATGAACTGCGGATGACATTCCACGGAACACGGTCCTGGAATTTGCGGACCAGAAAAACACCACGGTCGTGTGCATGAGGCCTAAGATTAGTCCGAGTTTGAGTTCAAATACCCCCAGTGGTATCTCCCCGTTCGTGTGATAATTAAGCCTAATAGATGCCGTCAGAGTATGCACTCTGTCTATTGCATCTATGCTATAGTGCTAAGTCTAGATTGCTGCACTCTGTCTGATTGAAGGAATAAGGTACCCCCAATTGCCCTATTATAGACAGCCATTTAATTCTAATTCATCTTTTGTAGAATTTTTTTCATTTAATTTATCTATTATATACAGTGAAGGAAATAAGTATTTGATCCCTTGCTGATTTTGTAAGTTTGCCCACTATCAAAGACATGAACAGTCTAGAATTTTTAGGCTAGGTTAATTTTACCAGTGAGAGATAGATTATATAAAAAAAAAAAAAGAAAATCACATTGTCAAAATTATATATATATATTTGCATTGTGCACAGAGAAATAAGTATTTGATCCCTTTGGCAAACAAGACTTAATACTTGGTGGCAAAACCCTTGTTGGCAAGCACAGCAGTCAGATGTTTTTTGTAGTTGATGATGAGGTTTGCACACATGTTAGATGGAATTTTGGCCCACTCCTCTTTGCAGATCATCTGTAAATCATTAAGATTTCGAGGCTGTCGCTTGGCAACTCGGATCTTCAGCTCCCTCCATAAGTTTTCGATGGGATTAAGGTCTGGAGACTGGCTAGGCCACTCCATGACCTTAATGTGCTTCTTTTTGAGCCACTCCTTTGTTGCCTTGGCTGTATGTTTCGGGTCATTGTCGTGCTGGAAGACCCAGCCACGAGCCATTTTTAATGTCCTGGTGGAGGGAAGGAGGTTGTCACTCAGGATTTGACTGTACATGGCTCCATCCATTCTCCCATTGATGCGGTGAAGTAGTCCTGTGCCCTTAGCAGAGAAACACCCCCAAAACATAATGTTTCCACCTCCATGCTTGACAGTGGGGACGGTGTTCTTTGGGTCATAGGCAGCATTTCTCTTCCTCCAAATACGGCGAGTTGAGTTAATGCCAAAGAGCTCAATTTTAGTCTCATCTGACCACAGCACCTTCTCCCAATCACTCTCAGAATCATCCAGATGTTCATTTGCAAACTTCAGACGGGCTTGTACATGTGCCTTCTTGAGCAGGGGGACCTTGCGGGCACTGCAGGATTTTAATCCATTACGGCGTAATGTGTTACCAATGGTTTTCTTGGTGACTGTGGTCCCAGCTGCCTTGAGATCATTAACAAGTTCCCCCCGTGTAGTTTTCGGCTGAGCTCTCACCTTCCTCAGGATCAAGGATACCCCACGAGGTGAGATTTTGCATGGAGCCCCAGATCGATGTCGATTGACAGTCATTTTGTATGTCTTCCATTTTCTTACTATTGCACCAACAGTTGTCTCCTTCTCACCCAGCGTCTTACTTATGGTTTTGTAGCCCATTCCAGCCTTGTGCAGGTCTATGATCTTGTCCCTGACATCCTTAGAAAGCTCTTTGGTCTTGCCCATGTTGTAGAGGTTAGAGTCAGACTGATTAATTGAGTCTGTGGACAGGAGTCTTTTATACAGGTGACCATGTAAGACAGCTGTCTTTAATGCAGGCACCAAGTTGATTTGGAGCGTGTAACTGGTCTGGAGGAGGCTGAACTCTTAATGGTTGGTAGGGGATCAAATGCTTATTTCTCTGTGCACAATGCAAATAAATGTATATAATTTTGACTGTGATTTTCAGTTTTGTTTTTTTTAATATATATAATCTATCTCTCACTGGTAAAATTAACCTAGCCTAAAAATTCTAGACTGTTCATGTCTTTGACAGTGGGCAAACTTACAAAATCAGCAAGGGATCAAATACTTATTTCCTTCACTGTATATTTATTTGATATGTATTCTATTTTCTCAATACAGTAGTTTTGCACTAGCAGGTTCATATCCGTAATTCTTACATGTATCTGTAGGTGGCAGTAGTAAGGCACTAAATATTTAGAGTGAAATAACTGCTGATCTTAAAATGGGAGATATTTCTAAAAACAACAACTGGTGCTGACCATAACAACATATAAGATGCCTGCTTTACTTTAATAAATAGCATTAAGCAAAATCTTATCAGTAGCTAATTATACTTTTATTTATTGGATATGCCTATTTGTGTTAGTGTGTTTACACCCTCTTTGAATTCTATGGTTTTACATATCAGGACATAATAAAAAAAAATCTGGTCATTAGAAGGTCATGACAAATTACACAGTGTCATTATTTATTTATTTAACAAAGACTAGGCCAAATTTGAAACGCCATGTGTAAAAAAAAAACCTAAGTACACCCCATGAATCAATAGCTTGTAGAATCCTCTCAATAACTTCAAGTGATGGTTTTCTGTATGGCTTTATCAGTTTGTTACATAGTTTTGGCCCACTCTGCTTTACAACATTGCTTCAGTACATTGAGGTTTGTGGACATTTGTTTATACACTGCCTTAACCCCCTTCCCTCTTTGGCCACTTTTGACCTTCCCGACAGAGCCTCATTTTTCAAATCTGACATGTTTCACTTTATGTGGTAATAACTCCGGAATGCTTTTACCTATCCAAGCGATTCTGAGACTGTTTTCTCGTGACACATTGGACTTTATGTTACTGGCAAAATTTGCCCGATACATTCAGTGTTTAATTGTGAAAAACACCAAAATTTAGCGAAAAATTGCAAAAATTAGCATTTTTCTCAATTTAAATGTATCTGCTTGTAAGACAGGCAGTTATACCACACAAAAATGTTGCTAATTAACATCACCCATATGTCTACTTTAGTTAAGCATCGTTTTTTGAACATCATTTTATTTTTCTAGGACGTTACAAGGCTTAGAACTTTAGCAGCAATTTCTCACATTTTCAAGAAAATTTCAAAATGCTATTTTTACAGGGACCAGTTCAGTTGTGAAGTGGCTTTGAGGTCCTTATATTTTAGAAACCCCCAATAAGTCACCCCATTTGAAAAACTGCACCCCTCAAAGTATTCAAAACAGCATTTAGAAAGTTTATTAACCCTTTAGACCTTGCGCAGGAATTAAGGCAAAGTAGAGGTGAAATTTACAAAGCTCATTACTTTTTTCCAGAAGTTCATTTTGAATCCATTTTTTTTGTACCACAGAAGGTTTTACCAGAGAAAGGCAACCCAATATTTATTGCCCAGGTTCTGCCGTTTTAGGAAATATCCCACATGTGGCCCTAGCGTGCTACAGGACTGAAGCACCGGCCTCCGAAGCAAAAGGAGCACCTAGTGGATTTTGGGGCTCCTTTTTATTTGAATATATTTTAGGCATCATGTCAGCTTTGAAGAGGTCTTGCGGTGCCAAAACAGTGGAAACCCCCCAAAAGTGACCCCATTTGGGAAACTACACCCCTCGAGGAATTTATTTAGGGGTGTAGCAAGCATTTTGACCTGCCAGTTTTTTTGCAAAAATTATTGGAAGTAGGCCATGAAAATGACAATCAATTTTTTCAAATAAAATGTAGGTTTAGCAAATTTTTTTTCATTTCCAAAAGAACTAAAGTAGAAAAACCACCACAACATTTGTAGAGCAATTTCTCCCGAGTAAAACAATACCCCACATGTGGTAATAAACGGTTGTTTGGATACACGGCAGGGCTTAGAAGGGAAAGAGCGCTATTTGGCTTTTAGAGCTCAAGTTTAGCAGGAATGGTTTGCGGAGGCCATGTCACATTTGCAAAGCCCCTGAGGGGACAAAACAGGGGAAACCCCCAACAAATGACCCCATTTTGGAAACTACACCCATTGAGGAAATTATCTAGGGGTATAGTGAGCATTTTGACCCCACAGGTTTTTTGCAGACATTTTTGGAAGTAGGCTGTAAAAATGAAAATCTACATTTTTTCAAATAAAATGTAGGTTTAGCTAATTTTTTTAAATTTCCACAAGGACTAAAGGAGAAAAACCACCATAAAATTTGTAAAGAAATTTCTCCCGAGTAAAACAATACCCCACATATGGTAATAACCGGCTGTTTGGACACACGGCGAGGCTGAGAAGGGAAAGAGCGCCATTTGGCTTTTGGAACTCAAATTTAGCAGGAATGGTTTGCGGAGGCCATGTCGCATTTGCAAAGCCCCTGAGGGGACAAAACAGTGGAAACCCCCAACAAGTGACCCAATTTTGGAAACTACACCCCATGAGGAAATTATCTAGGGGTACAGTGAGCAGCTTGACCCCACAGGTGTTTTACAGAACTTATTGGAAGTAGGCCGTAAAAATGAAAATCTACATTTTTTCAAAGAAAATGTAGGTTTAGGTATTTTATTTTCATTTCCACAAGGACTGAAGGAGAAAAAGCACTGCAACATTTGTAAAGCAATTTCTCCCGAGTAAAACAATACCCCACATGTGGTCATAAACATCTGTTTGGACACACAGTATGGCTCAGAATGGAAGGAGCACCATTTGGATTTTGGAATAGTTTCTGGGCGCCATGTCACATTTGCTGAGCCCCTGTAGTACTAGTACAGTGGAAACACCCCAAAAGTGACTCCATTTGGGAAACTGCACCCCTTGAGGAATCATCTAGGGGTATAGTGAAAATTTTGATCCCAAAGGTTTTTTGCTGAATTAATTAGAATTAAGCCATGAAAATGAAAAATAATTTTTTTTCCCAAGAAGATGTAGTTTTAGCTCAACATTTTTCATTTTTACAAGGAATAAAGAAGAAAAAGCACCCCAACATTTGTAAAGTAATTTCTTCCGAGTACGGTAACACCCCATATGTGGTTATAATCAGCTGTTTACATATATGGGAGCATTCAGAAGAAAAGAAGCGGTATTTATCTTTTGGAGCGTAGATTTTGCTAGAATGGTTTGCGGACGCCATGTTGCATTTGCAAAACCACTGATGTACCAAACAAAAGTGACCCCGTTTTAGAAACTACACCCCTAAAGGCATTTATCAAGGGGTGTAGTGAGAATTTAGACTCCACAGGTGTTTTTCAGAAATTAATACGCAGTAGATGATACAAAGTGAAAATTGCAATTTTTCCACTGATCTGCCCATTCACCGCACAATATGTTGTGCCCCTAGAGAATCTTACCCCATAAATTGTTAAGGCGGTTCTCCCGGGTATGGTAATGCCTTACTTGTGGCCATAAATTGCTGTTTGGGCACACTGTAGGGCTAAGAAGGGAAAGACCGCCATTTTGAGCATGGATTTTGCTTGGTAGTTTTTCTGTTTGGGGTTTTGCTGGTATTTCAGTTTATAATGTGGTGGCATATGTAATCTGTGCGGAGTACATCAGGGCATAATAAGAGGGTATAATAATGGGGTAAATAATACAATTATCCATAGATGTGTGGTACACTGTGAAGCGATCCGTTATGCACAGGCCGGTGTCACACTGATAAACAGTTTTCTTTCTTATCCCCCTTCTGTAACGCTCTGCACCTTTTGGGGACTTTTTCTCCTTCGTAGTTTGGGAAATATTGCTGGGAAAGTTTTGCGCTGGTATAATACGGGCGCCCTCGCTTCCAGCGGATGTGCGATGTCCCTTCCCTTTCCTAGTTCCTAAATACTAGGGCCCTGAAACTGAAGGAATGATCCCCTCCGGCCTGCGCATTGAGATGTTTTTCATCACCGCATTACTAGTGCCATAACTTTTTTATTTTTCAGTTGATTGAGCGGTGTGCTGGCTTGTTCTTTGCGAGACGGGCTGTAGATTTTATTGGTACCATTTTAGAACACATACGACTTTTTGATCACTTTTTATTTCATTTTTTGATAAAGGAAATGACCAAATACAAGCAATTCTGGAATAGTTTTTTATTGGGTTTTTTTCGGCATCCACAGTGCGCCCTAAATTACATGTTAGCTTTATTCTGCGGGTCGATACGATTACGGCGATACCAAAGTTATATATTTTTTTTTTATGTATTGCAGCTTTTGCACAATAAAATCACTTTTTTTATAAAATCATTTGTTTTCTGTGTCGCCATATTCTCTAAGACCCATAACTTTTTTATTTTTGCGTGGACAAAGCTGTGTCAGGGATTATTGTTTGCGGCACGGATTGTCGTTTTAATTGGTACTATTTTGGAGTGAATGTGACTTTTTGATCACTTTTTATAGCATTTTTTGGAAGGAGATGTGACCTAAAAACAAAGATTTTGGCATTGTTTTTCATGTTTTTTTTTACGGCGTTCACCGTGCGGGATAAATTACATAATAGTTTTGTAGTTTGGGTCGTTACGGACGCGGTGATACCAATTATGTATAGTTTTTTTTAATTTTTACGGTTTTTCCCATAATAAAAGACTTACTATGGGAAAAAAGTCAGTTTAGCTTTATTTTTATTTGAAATGTGTGTGTTTTTATTGTTTTAAAACATTTTTATTATCTTATTTTTACTTTTCTGACTTGTCCCACTAGGGGACACGAGGGCCTGAATCCCCGATCGCTACTCTAATACACTGCACTACATACGTAGTGCAGTGTATTAGCGCTGTCAGTTATTCACTGACGGCAAGCCTATGAGGACGCGCCGCAGGCGGGTCCTCATCGGTTCCCGTACAAGGCAGACTCGGACGCCATTTTCTGGCGTCCGATTGCCACAGCAACCCGGCGATTGCGTCACTGGGTTGCCGGTCGGGTGAAAACCTATCAGATGTTGCGCAATATTGAGCGCAGCATCTGAGGGGTTAATCTGCCGGATCGGAGAATAGCTCCGGTCCTGGCAGTTACAGGAGGGTGACAGCTGTATAATACAGCTGTCACCCCGCGGTGATGGTGCCGGCTCTGCTTCTGAGCCCGCACCATCATCGCGCCGTAACTGTACTGCGCTTTGCGGGAACACCTTCCTGGCAGCGCCGTATATATACGGCGGATGTCGGGAAGGGGTTAAAGTGTAGCTAAATGTTTGACAAACTTCTGACATGTCATAGTGACATGTCAGATGTTTGGATTGGTGGGGGTCCGAGCATGGAGACCCCCACCAATCTCTAGAACGAAGCAGCTGAAGTGCTCATGTGAGCGCTCAGCTGCTTCGTTTCTGTTCGGCTTTTTCCGGAAAGCCGATGTATCGGAGTACGGGCTCATAGACTTTCTATTGAGTCCATACACCGCTACATCGATTTCCAGAAAAAGCCGAACAGAAACTAAGCGGCTGAGCACTCACACGACCTGCTTCGTTGTAGCGATTGGTGGGGGTCTCAGTGCTCGGACCCCCAGCAATCCAAACTTCTGACATGTCACTATGACATGTCAGAAGTTTGTCAAACGTTTAGCTACACTTTAAGGTCCCGCCACAGCATTTCAATTGGGCTGAGATCTGGACTATGATTGGGCCACTGCAACAACCTGATTAATTTCTTTTTCAGCCATTCTGTTGTAGATTTGCTGGTGTCCTTGGGATCATTGTCCTGTTGCATGACCAGTTTCGGCCAAGCTTTAGCTGTTGAATAGATGGCCTCACATTTCACTAGAAAACTTTGGTGTACCGAGGAGTTTATGGTCAACTCAATGACTACCCAGGTCCTGTGGCTGCAGAATAAGCCCAAATTATCACCCCTCCACCTCAGTGCATTACCATTCCACCAATGTTGGTATGAGGTGTTTTCGCTGATATTCTGTGTTTGTTTTTCTCCAAACGTGGTGCTGTGCATTATGCCCACACATCTCTACTTTGATCTCGTCTAAAGGACATTGTTCCAGAAGTCTTGTGGTTTGTTCAGATGCAACTTTGCAAACTTAAGCCGTGCTGCCATGTTCTTTTTAGAAAGAAGAGGTTTTCTCCTGGCAACCCTTCCAAACAAGCCATACTTGTTCAGTCTTTTTTTTATTGTACTGTCATTAACTTGAACATTTAGCATGCTAATTCTGGACTGTAGAGCCTGAGATGTAGCTTTTTTTTTTCTTTCTATTACTCAGAATTGCACGGTCTAACCTTGGGCTGAATTTGCTGGAACGTCCACTCCTGGGGAGATTGTCAGCTGTCTTGAATGTTTTCCACTTGTGAATAAGGTTTCTCACTGTAGAACGATGGACTTCACATTGTTTGGAAATGTCCTTATAACCCTTCCCAGAATGATGGGCAGCAATACTTGCTTCTCTAAGATCATTGCTGATGTCTTTCCTCCTTGGCATTGTGATTACTACACGACTGAATGCTCCAGACCAGCAAACTGCAAAAAACCTCTGCTTTTATAGAGGTGGTCACACTTGCTGATGATCAGTTAATCAAGGGCATTTGATTGGCAGCAACTGGCTGCTACTTACCCACTTGATTCTTATGGAAGCAGTAAGGATGTACTTCGTTTTTCACACATGACTCTTCCATTTTAGCCTAGTTTTTGTTAAATAAATAATGACATGGTGTAATTTTGTGTTGTTCTTCATCTGACCTAATTTTAACTCCTTCCCCCTTTGGCCACTTTTGACCTTTCTGACAGAGCCTCATTTTTCAAATCTGACATTTTTCACTTTATGTGGTAATAACGTCGGAATGGTTTTACCTATCCAAGCGATTCTGAGAATGTTTTCTTGTGACACATTGGACTTTATGTTAATGGCAAAATTTGCTCGATACATTCAGTATTTAATTGTGAAAAACACCAAACCTTAGTGAAAAATTGCAAAAATTTGCATTTTTCTAAATTTAAATGTATCTGCTTGTAAGACAGGCAGTTATACCACACAAAATTGTTCCTAATTAACATCCGCCATATGTCTACTTTATATTGCCATAGTTTTTTTGTACATCCTTTTATTTTTCTAGGACGTTACAAGGCTTAGAACTTTAGCAGCAATTTCTCCCATTTTCAGGAAAATTTCAAAAGGCTATTTTTACAGGGGTCAGTTCAGTTCTGAAGTGGCTTTAAGGGCCTTATATATTAGAAACCCCCAATAAGTCACCCCATTTTAAAAACTTCACCCCTCAAAGTATTCAAACCAGCATTTAGAAAGTTTATTAACCCTTTAGACGTTCCACAGTAATTAAAGCAAAGTAGAGGTGAAATTTACAAATTTCATTTTTTTTTGCAGAAATACATTTTTAATCCATTTTTTTGTTAGCACAGAATGTTTTACCAGGGAAATGCAAATTAATATTTATTGCCCAGGTTCTGTAGTTTTAGGAAATATTGCATATGTGGTCCTAGTGTGGTAACGTACTGAAGCACTGGCCTCAGAAGTAAAGGTGCACCTAGTGGATTTTGGGGTCTCCTTTTTATTAGAATATATTTTAGGCACCATGTCAGGTTTGAAGGGCTCTTGCAGTGCCTAAACAGTGGAAATCCCCCAAAAGTGACCCCATTTGGGAAACTTCACCCCTCAAGGAAATTATCTAGGGGTATAGTGAGCATTTTGACCCCACAGGTTTATTGCAGAAATTATTGGAAATAGGCTGTGAAAATTAAAATCTACATTTTTTCAAATAAAATGTAGGTTTAGCTAATTTTTTCTCATTTCCACAAGGACTAAAGAAAAAGCACTGCAACATTTGTAAAGCAATTTCTCCCGAGTAAAACAATACCCCACTTGTGGTCATAAACGGCTGTTTGGACACACAGCAGGGCTTAGAAGGGAAAGAGCGCCATCAGGCTTTTAGAGCTCAAATTTAGCTGGAATGGTTTGCGGAGGCCATGTCGCATTTGCAAAGCCCCTGAGGGACCAAAATAGTGAAAACGCCCAAAAAGTGACTCCATTTAAGAAACTACACCCCTTGAGGAATTAATCTAGGGTTGTAGTGAGCATTTTGACCGCACAGGTGTTTCATAGATTTTATTACATTTGGGCAGTGAAAATAAAAAAAAAATCCTTTTCCTTCAATAAGACGTAGTTTTGCACAAAATGTTGTCATTTTCTCTACAAATATAGGAAAAAGAACCCCAACATTTGTAAAGAAATTTCTCCCGAGTACAGAAATACCCCATTTGTGGTTATAAACTGCTGTTTGGGCACACGACATGGATCAGAAGGAAGGAGCGGCATTTGGCTTTTGGAGTGCAGATTTTGCTGGATTGGTTTCTGGTCGCTATGTTACTTTTGCAAAGCCTTTGTGGGTCTAAAATAGTGGAAACCCCAGAAGTGACCCCAATTTTGGAAACTACACCCCTCAAGGTATTCACCGAGGGGTGTAGTGAGCTTGTTAGCCCCACAGGTGTTTTGCAGAAATTAGTGTGCACTTGATGTTGCAGAGTGAAAATTGATTTTTTTCCATAGACATGCCAATATGTGGTGCCCAGCTTGTGCCACCATAACAAGACCGCTCTCTAATTATTATGCTGTGTTTCCCGGTTTTAGAATCACTCTAGATGTGGCCATAATCTTTTGCCTGGACATTTGACAGGGCTCAGTAATGAAAGAGTACCATGTAAAATTGAGGACTAATTTGGCGACTTACAAAGTATTGGTTCGCAATTGCAGGGCTCTGATGTGAAGTAATAAAAGAAACCCCTGAGAAGTGACCCCATTTTGGAAACTAAACCCCTCAAGGCATTTATTAAGGGGTGTACTGGGCATTTTCACCCCACAGCTCTTTTCCATAAATGATTGCGCTGCGGATGGTGCAAAGTAAACATTTACATTTTTCCCTTAGATATGCCATTTCAGTGGTAAATATGTCGTGCCCAGCTTGTGCCACTGGAGACACACACCAAAAATTGTTAAAAGGGTTCTCCCGGGTATGGCGATGCCATATATGTGGAACTAAACAGCTCTTTGGGCACGCTGTAGGGTTCAGAAAGGAGGGAGCGCCATTTGCGTTTTGGAGCGTGGATTTTGCTTGGTAGTAGTTTTGTTTGGAGTCTTACTGTTATTTCAGTTTATAATGTGGGGTACATGTAAGCTGTGAGGAGTACATCAGGGGCTTAGTTAGGTGGTATAATAATGGGGTAATAAAAACAATAAAATAATCCATAGATGTGTGTTACCTTGTGAAGCAATAATTTCTGCACAGGCCAGTGTCGCACTGATAAATGTCCTTTCTTATCCCCCTGTTGGTACCCACTCCGCACCCTTGCAGTTTGGGGAATTTTGCTGGGGAGTGTTATCCTGGTATAATACGGGCACGCTCGCTTCCAGTAGATATGATTGGGCCCTCCCCTTCCTGGTTCCCTAATTTTAGGGCCCTGATAATTCGCCTCTTGAAACAGAAGAAATGTTCCCCTCGGGCCGGCACAACCGCATATTTTTATTTCCTGACTTATTGGAGCCTTAACTAATTGTATTTTTTGATAGACGTAGTGGTATGAGGGCTGTTTTGTTGTGGGACAAACTGTAGTTTTTATTGGTACCATTTTGGGGTACATGCGACTTTTTGTCCTATTTTTTGGAAGGCCATGTATTTTTTATACAGCGATCACCATGCGTTCTAAATGTTAACTTTATTCTGCGGGTCAGTCTTATTCCGCTGATATCAAATTTATAGCACTTTTTTATGTTTTACAGCTTTTTGCACAATAAAATTACTTTTGAATTTTGTCTGTCGCCAAGTTGTGAGAACCATAACGTTTTCATTTTTTTGTCTACGGAGCTGCATGAGGGCTTGTTTTTTGCAAGACGAGCTATAGTTTTTATAGGTACCATTTTTGGATACATGCAACTTTTTGATCACTTTTTATTATAATATTTGTAGGGCAAAGTGACGAAGAAACAGAAATTCTAGTATAGTCTTTTACGTGGTTTTTTTTTTCACTTTTTTTTTTTATACTAAAAAGTATAAAAAAAAAGTTTCCAGTAATTATACTTTCTTTACACTTTTTTTTTAAGTTCCACTAGGGGACTTGAAGGTCCAACTGTCTGATTTCGTTTTTTCTAATTCATTGCACTACCTATGTAGTGCAATGTATTAGATCTGTCAATCATTCACTAACAGCAAGCCGATTAGGCTTCACCTCCCCACGGGGCCTAATCGGCTTCCGTAATGGCAGAGCAGTAGGCCATTGTTAGGCACCCTGTTGCTATAGCAGCAGTCGGCAACCTTGCGATTGCAGGGCAGAGCTGCCGATCTGCTAGCAACCTGTAAGATGCAGCGATCGCTGCATCTAAGGGGTTAATGGCAGGGATCGAAGCTAGCTCCGGTTAGTAAGTCGATGTAGCTACTTACCTGCAAACGCTGATGCTGCTGCAGAATCAACTGTAGCCTCTGGTGCCGATGTTTCCTCGCTCGTCCGACACGATGCAGGACCTGTGAGTGACGTCACAGCGTGATCTGGCAGAAGCTGGGCGTTCTGAAGAGAAGTGGATGATACTTCTCATCAGAACGCCCAGCTAGTAAAAGTATTAAAAACGCCCCGATGTACGCACATAATACACGCCCACTTGGACTTTTACTTTTAAACACACCCACTTGGACTTTTGCAAGCCTCATTTGCATAACTACAAAAATGGTCATAACTTGGCCAAAAATGCTCGTTTTTTAAAAATAAAAACGTTACTGTAATCTACATTGCAGCGCCGATCTGCTGCAATAGCAGATAGGGGTTGCAAAATCTGGTGACAGAGCCTCTTTAAATCAGGAAAATGCATGGTATTGGGAGAGTTTTATTATTTTACATAGTCCACCCACCGAGCCAACAATTATATTTTGGGAATAACCCTTTAAAATTTATAGTCATGGAAAATCTAGCCTTGGAAACGAATAACAATATATTTGAATTTGTAACTTAAAAAGATTCTAAAAACAAAAATTTATATTATAGATTGAAGCCGCTACTGTGAAGAAGTTGGACAGAAACTTGAATGTTGGGCAAGAACTTCAAGAAGTTTATACTGAGCTCACTAAGAATATTTCGACAGATCACCTGAAGTTTGACCAGGTACGTCATATACATTTTATGTGACTGTAAAAACATCAGAAAACCAAGTTTAATGCATCAGTCTTCAAAAATCTGGTTATTTACCTTATATAGATTAATAACTATCGCATGCGATAAATTGCCATATTTCCCTACCTCCACCTCCAGAGTGTCGTTTCTATGGGTGCCAGGCCTGTCTGACATGTTTTGTATTTCATGTTTAAGGATTTAGACTTTGAACCCTATGTAGCAAAAGTGGATTTCTCCATATGTGCAGCTTCCTCAACACTGACGAAGAAGACAAGTCAGCGTGTCATTAACAAGAACCTGGACTCTCTTGTTTCCAGTGATATGTGTGAAAGGTAAAGTTTTACTTGGGAGATTTCTCTTGGTTATGGGACTAACATTCAGGAAGCAGAATGTAATTAAATATAAAAACTCCTTAGCGTGAACTTTCCATTTCTGTCATGTAGGGCACAATTCTTGAAACCAACGAGACACTGAATAACAACCACATCTGTTGGTATAAGTGAGAACGAATTTTAAAGAATTGCAATTTCACTTTCCAGTTTTTGATCTGTCCAGGCCACTAATATAAACTTATCCCTGTAATGTGCCCATCAGAACTAACATTAATTTTAAAACCTTGTGAATTATTTCAGGGTAAAGAAGCATCTAGCTCCACTTGCTACATAATGCTTCTCTCTAGCCTTTGTTTCAGAAGACCTATAGGGGATAACTTAAAATCTTACACCCGTTAGTTTTGTATATCCCGATACTGCATGATGTCTTGTGCTTCTGAGGTTAGAGAGTTAAAACAAGCCTGTGTAACATGGGGAGGCAGTGTATTGCATAGCACGTAGAACTTCTGTGTGTATGTATGCATTTACTGCAGAGAAATTTGACTTTATGGTATAGGTTTACCTTTGAACGTGATTTTTTTATCTACCTAAAAGTTGAGTAAAATTGTAATACTTATCTTCTACTGATCTTGAGGCACAGAATATATTATACTGTAGTTCAGAGCTGCATTTAGATTTCCGGCTAAACAAAATGACAGTTTTTCAGCACACACACTAACAGCTTAACTGAGATTTTATAATGCAATGCACTGTCCTTCATTGTATTCTGGGAAATTTATTTTTTCTAGTTTAGACAACACCTCCTAATATGCAAATCACCAGAGTCACTGAACAAGCAGGATATGTTGAGAGCTGCAGCTATGGATATTAAAGAGGCTCTGTGACCAGTTTCATACTACCCTATCTCCTACTTAATCTAATAGGGACTGTGTTGTAGATTACTACTGTGTTGTTTTTGTTTTTTTTTAAAAACAAAACTTTTATTAGTAACAAAGTGGGAGTTGTAAAGAAAAGTGCATGACGCTGACCAATCAGCATCATATACTTCTCTTCATTCATGTCCAGCTTTAGTCACAGCATAGCGTGATCTCGCGAGATCACGCTGTGCTGTCACTTCATCCCACGGGTCCTTCACCGGATCTCTCGGGAGAATGACCAGACATCGCCTCCAGTTGCCTCCTATCTGGAGCTGATGTCTGTTCATTCTCTCGACGCTCCGGTGAAGGAACTGCGGGAGTAAGTGACGGCACAGCGTGATCTTGCGAGAGCACGCTGTGACGTGACTAAAGCTGGACATGAATGAAGAGAAGTATATGATGCTGATTGGTCAGCGTCATACACTTTTCTTTCCAACGCCCATTTGGTTAGTAAAAAAAAAAACGCCCAGTTGGGCTTTTACAAAAAATGTGCATAAATGTTAAAATGCTCATAACTTTGTCACTAATAAAAGTTTTTAAAAAAAAAAACACAACTGTAAAGGATCTGCCAGGCACAACTTCTGTGTATACGCCCATAGGTAAATCAGTCTGCACCTGAGTCTATGCCTCTGAGACTGACTCCATCTTCCACCACTCAGGATGGCAGGCTTAGGAGTGGGAGAGCCTATCGCAGCCTGGCCAGACAGAGCTAGCTCCCACCCTCTGTCTATTTATACCTGCCTTTCCTGTTCCTCCTTTGCTTGTGACTCTTCTCGTGTGGTTTCCTGGCCCAGCTACAGCTTCTGACTATTTGATCCTGCTCCATACTGACCTTGGCTTTCTGACTACTCTCCTGCTCTGCGTTTGGTACCTCGTTCACTCCTGGTTTGACTCGGCTCGTTCACCACTCTTGTTGCTCACGGTGTTGCCGTGGGCAACTGCCCAATTTCCCTTAGCTTTGTGTACCCTTGTCTGTTTGTCTCGTGCACTTACTGAGCGTAGGGACCGCCGCCCAGTTGTACCCCGTCGCCTAGGGCGGGTCGTTGCAAGTAGGCAGGGACAGAGTGGCGGGTAGATTAGGGCTCACTTGTCCGTTTCCCTACCCCCATCATTACAACAACACTGTAGTTATCTACAATACAGCGTCTATTAGATTAGTTAGGAGATAGTGAAGTATGAGACTGGTGACAGAGCCTCTTAAAATGGTTATTTCCATCACAAAAAGTGACGGCATATCGCTAAATATGACTGTTGGTACCCCCATGATCCTGAGATTGAATGGTCATCAGCAATGCGTCCCCTTCAAAAATTTTCCCTGCACATCGGTGCTTCTGGCCACTGGCTGAGCAGGGGAGCGCAGCACGGCCCTATTCAAATTGAATGGAGCTGTTCTGCAGTTCCCTACACAGCGAGTGGCTGGCTCCCGGCAGTCGGACCCCCGCTGATTAAAAAGTGAAGCCATATCCTAGCGATATGCCATCACTTTGTGTGATGGGAATAAGCCTTTAATATGATCACTATTTTCAAAGTTACTTATCTATGCATTTCTACATATAATAAAAACTTAAGTACCTATTATGTGTAATATTGTTCCTTCTCTTTCGGTACTAAGTGTGATCCAGCACATACCTCCTGACAAAGATGCTTCTAGAGTTTGCAATTCCTGGCTTTCTTGGTGGAAGACCATTGTAAACACTGATGACTACATGAAATATATATCCACACAGGTATGATAAAAAGGTTTAGGAAAAATTTAAAAGTATTAGAACAGTGCCAAAGAACTATGGTCCGAGAGACAGAACCAATAGCTACACATAAAGAATGGACTATTTGTATCTGTGTAACCTCTACTTACAACAGCCCCACTGTTAATAATTTGCATCAGATTTACGAAAAATCCTGTAATGATATAAAAGTAATACATAATTAGATGCTGTCTGATCACTAAATGTATTTTATTTTAAACACATACATTTTATTTAATATCAAGGGAGTATTCTCATGTTACGGTCAAATAACATTTTATTTTTCCAGGGTTTTCACAAAATACGAAAATCAGGGCAAAAACTCTAATACGACGCGACTTGTGAATACACCCTTAGGCTGTAAAATGAGTTTTAGTAAACCCAATTCTATTATGTACAGTATATGTAATTTAATACTGTGCCTCTAACTGGTCACTGGCAAAAGAGGTGTTCATTACAGTTAGGGTATCTTTACACGGCTTATTTTCGGCCGTTTTTCGGGCCGTAAACGGCCGAAAAGTTGGAGGGAGAACGCCTCCAAACATCTGCCCATTGATTGCAATGGGAAAATGGTGTTCTGTTCCAACAGTAAAAAAACGGCCGGAAAAAAGAAGTGCATGTCACTTCTTGAGCCGTTTTTGGAGCCGTTTTTCATTGACTCTATTGAAAAACAGCTCCAAAAATGGCCTTAAAAAAAGCCACGAAAAACGCGAGTTGCTCAAAATAACGACTGAAGATCAGGAGCTGTTTTCCCTTGAAAACAGCTCCGTATTTTCAGACATTTTTGAGTTTGTGTGTGAACATACCCTAAGGGTGGATTCACACGCGGCAGATTTTGTTGCAGAAATTTCTGCAACTGAAAATCAGTTCCATTCATTTGAATGGAACTTGCAGAAATCCATGCACCTGCTGCAGAAACAACCCAACTCTGCCGCCTGTGAATCCCTAAATAGTAATATTGTAGGCACAGGTTCTATTATGCATTTTCAGAAGCAACTTTGCAGGAGAGTCTTCTAGCGTTGCACGGTTGCCTACTCAACCAGACCGGCCGCTATTCCGGCAGGGTCTCCCACCATCCCTTTAACACTTCTAAAATAAAAACTTATAGGGTAGGGGGATCTTCTGACAGTTCCTCTTTAAGTCATTTTTGTCAGTTTATGATTCATACATTTATGGCCAGTTAATTTTATTTTCTAATCAGAAGACCAATACTTTTTGATAGGGTATTTTCTCATGTGCTGTATGAATTAGCTTTTGTTTTCCTTTATCAGGATTTGGATTATCTAAAGGTAATTTACCATCTATATAACAGTGATTCTGAGGATGAAGTACAGGAAAATATTGCTGCAAAAATAAACAGGGAAGAACAAAAAAGGTTTGAAATGTTTAAATTCTATGTGTTAGGGTTTTTTTTTTAATGACATTACTATTACCCTAGCTGAAAAAGGAACAAGAGCACAGAGAATATATGAGCTTTTCCAAAACGTTATTGTGAATAATACAGCCGGTCCAAAACATTGCTGCATAAAACGGTTGCAGAATCAGGCTGTTAGGACTATTTGGCTAACTATTTTGCACTTTTTTTACTACATGCAAACTGACTAATAGAGTAAACGTACAAATATTTTATGACTATCTACGATAACGTATAGCTGTGACATTATATTTCCCTTTAAAGAGTTATGCCATAAATGTCTGAGTTGGTGAATACCCATTTAACTAGTTTTAGAGGTATGTGTTCCCAAGATAAAATATCCGATACTATACTAGGATTATCTTGTTTTTATTGCTGCTTGACATTTTTAGGTCCATAATTCTATTCTGATTAATTTCTTAATATATGTTTATAGCTGTTAGAGCTCCATTTTTCTGATACAGAGCTCAAAGTCCCCAGAATAGATAAAGTAGAATGATCAATTTCCAGTGGGAGCTTAGGAACTCACTGCATACTGTTTTATGATTTTGTTCAACGTATGAACAGTATGCAGTGAAGCAAATAACAAAAAAATATGCTGCGTCCCAGAGACCAAAAGGAGCTGCACCCTTAAAGGGTTAAGGATATTTGAGGTAGTCTGTAACTTGTTATGGTCTCAGTACAAGAGAAGCACAAGTAATAAAAAATAGTTATTTGTAATCTGACACAGTGCCAAGTATTATTTTCAAGCACCTCAACTGAAGTATTATTAGTGTGGAACAGCACAAAAAACAATATGGACATTTCCAGGGTAGTTGCTGGGTCGGTAGATTATTACAATATGTATATTGTAGCTTATATGATATAAGATGTACTGTTTTCTTTCTTAAGTGAAGGAACGGGATATAAGGACCCGTAACTAGGTCATATAAGTTGAACCGGTTATCTGGCGTTAATAGCGCTGTCTCTTATTACAGCGCAGTTTTTTTCCCCTTGTCCCCCATTCTAGATATATGGACCCCCGTTTTGTTGGCGCCCTATATACTAATTTTCTGTAGTTAGCAAATGGGGCGTGAACTACCCTTGGTCTCCCGAGATGGAGCTAGCTTCCCTTCCTCTGATGCATCAGCACCCCACGGACAGCGTGATCTCGACAGAGCAATCATATCTCACGAGATCACGCTGTGCTTGGCCATTCTAAAGCTGCCTGACGCTGATTGGTCAATGTCAGAGGCAGGGAAGCTAGCTCCACCTCGAGAGAATGAGGGTGGTTCACTTCCCGTTGGCTAACTGCAATGAACTAGCATAAACGTCATCAACACAACGGGGGGTCCATATCTCTGGAACGGGGGTTCTAGGGAAAACTGCGATGTAGTCGGAGACACCACTATTCGGATCAGATAACCAATTCAACTTATATGACCTAGTGACAGGTCCTCTTTAAAACCCACAACATGACAACACCTTCAGTGTGGGAGCACTGAGATAGAATGTGCAGATAGTTCCTTTTTGTGATATTGTAAGTAATTGTTAAAGTAATTTTTTTAGTTAAACAATCATTATTTGAGTGATTACACATTGTTTTAATTTTTTTAATTTTTTCACAAGTCAGAAAATATTAGAAATTAGATTCTAATTTATAACATTTCCATGTGCTGGTCACTAGATGGAACAGTTCCCAAAATTGCAGTATGGTCAATGTGGTAAAGCAACCTCATTGCTTTATGCTGCAAATTTGGGGTAGACACACTCGCCCTAGAGTCCTCACACAATCCCCCCTCCCTTATTCTGGCTAGTGCTAGGAGAAGAAGGGGGTTTGAATCGTCAAACCTCCTACGCTGTGTGCCGCCATTTTTGAGCGAATGCACAGTGTAGGAGGATTAGATACAGTGCTCAGCAGACAGTATAACACTAACATACACGAACATAATACACACATCACATACACAAACATAACTTACCTGCTCCTGCCACCTCCACTCCTATGCCTTGCACTTTCACTTCCTTGAACATATGGCCGGAAGCCGCGACCGGAAGTCGTCATCTTACTGTCCGGCCGTGGCTTCTGGTCCACAGGAAAATGGCGCCGGATTTCGCTCTGCTAACGAGCTTCGTTTTGGTCTGTGTGGGAGCATTGTGAGCAGTAAACCCTCCCCATTGCTGTTGATTGACAGCTCTGCTCCTTTTCTACATCATAAACCGTTCCACTCAAATCCCTGTCAATCCACAGCAGAGTGAGGGGTTACTGCTCACAATTCAGGACTCCTCCTGGTGTGTTGGACACTCCGAAGGTTATTTTTAATGTAATACAATCACTAACATTGGCAACATAAGTATGTTTATACTGATTTACACCTTAGCTAGCTAACGGTCTTGGTAGTTTGGGCAGCTCAAAAATACTGACAGATTCCCTTTAAAAGGAACTCTGCTACTGCAATTAAAGGTATCTTAGGATGTCCTATAAAAGATAAACTATTGGGCACAGTCCAGTAAATGGCTTCTTTATTGTTTTAAATAGTCAGCTCTGCAGGAAAGTGCGTCCCATGACCGATCTTGGCTCTAGTTCAGCAAAAATAAAACTGGGACAGCGCTCAATACTCTTAAATCAATCCACAGATATTTGTTCACTCCTGTAAGCCTTCAGCTCACAAATAGAGCCTTATAAGGGCCCAGTTCAGTATTATTAGGTTATCACGTAAACATAATACACATGAAGGAACTTTAATAATCTTCTGGATTGAAATGACATCTACAATGGATTATTGTTACAACTCACTTTAGGATTTCCTGTCTCTGAGCGGCATAAAGAAATATCTGTATGAATGGACTATGGATAATATGTAATACCCCAGAATCATTATTTTTCATGGCTTTTCTTCTACAGACTCTAGTCCAACCGTTGACTCTTGACTACTGGGATTGTGATTTGTAATGCTTCGCTTTCACAGGCAGATTGATCTATCCTGCTGGAGTAATATTATTTATACCACCGGGTCTTTACTAATCAGTTGGGAACACTTTATCAGCAGCAGCAGCTGAAAGGTTTTTATTTTTTAATACATCCACAGGGCTGAGATTGTACAGAACATTTGTACTTTGTGTTAATTAAAAACCCCCGTGGAACAAGGAAAAGCTTTTAGATTGTAGCGTTCTTTTTATTATCTACTCGGCATTCTTCTTGCCAAATTAATTTGCCAGATTCAGTGGGGCTTCGTAACAGGGCTGCATTTATTTTATTCATAGTAAAATCATTGTGTACTTGGCGATAATAACAAATATTCAACATATTTTATACAGGCAACGGGACAAAAAGATTGCTGATCTTAGATCACAGAAGCAATGCTACATACCTGGCATGTGGAATGTTAACAGTGTCATGCTTGGGGGTCTCGGATCAGATCCACCATTGCAGGGTAATAACTTGTTTTAATTTCACTTATGTAAAGGCTTGGTCTGGTTAAAGAAACATTTTTAATTACTCTATTAGGGAATTCTGAGTTAGTAAAGGGGAGTCCCATGTTCAGAACCTTCATCTATTAGCCACAGTGGAGAACTACTACAAAGAGCATCTTTCTCCCTGGTGGACCCAGCCTATCCATGCATAACACAGACAGCCTATTGATTTCAATGGGAACTGTGTGATGCTTCATTTCTTCTATGCTGGACCTGCATCAATCATGCGGTGAGGGAATCCTTTTGTTTTTAAAGACGTTTCCCCACCAAAAGCATTGATGGCATATTCATTAGCTGTGTCAAATGCTGGGGAGGGGGTGTCAAGAATAGGTGTCTAGAACAACGCAGCTGCAGTACCCAGTAAAGCCCAAAACAGTACACTCCTGTCCTGGTACTATTTGGCAATTATAATACAGTTGTGTGAGTGAATGGGGCTCTCCTTCTTCTAGGCATCAGTGGATTCCCAGTGGTTGGAGCACGACCAATTGGACATTTATGGCATATCTAATAAATATGCTGTCAATGCTTATTGTGGGAAAATGTCAAAGCATTTTTCACATAGCGGCAAAAGGAATTTTCCAGGAATTTAATATTTCTGGTCTTTCTTTAGCACCGTGGACAATTGCAGCCCCTTCTCTCAGCTGATCAGTAAGGGTGCAGGAGTGGGATCCTCACCGATCTGATATTCTAAGGATAGGCCATCAGTTTTGTGTTTGTTTAATGTAAATACGTTTTTAAAATGCTGGTGGGCATGTACTGGGAAAATAGAGTATAATATTGACATTTGGGCAGCCAAACTTACAAGTAGGGATGATAGCAGCTGAGCAATTCCATGTGATAAGTTTAGAACTAATCACTTGTCATAAAGCTAATATTTTTTATAGCTAAGTGTAATATATACAACACGTCATGTCTAGACATCTCCTTGTTCATGGGCCCTCCCTGTACTGGTGAACCCAACAGCACATATAGAGTTTCATTTCTTTATAAGAAATGTGAAGAATTGCGCAATAGCGAGAAGCTTTTTCATCATGTTAAAGGGGTTGTCTGGTTTCAGCAAACTAGAAGGGTTTGCCCGCGAATATAATCCAAGTTCAATCTATTGTCCAATAAAAATTACCTAATTTGTCAATTACAACTAATTAACAAAAATGCATCGTTTCATACATGCAATGCCCCAGTCAGCAGGTCTATTTTGCCTACGGTTTGCCCTTGGTTCCGACCATAACCCGTTCTTCAATCTATGATCACGCCAGTCTAGATGCAGACCATAGATCCTTTTAGTGGTCGGCTTCGTCCTTTCGTGCTTGAGCATTCTCTGCTCAAGCGCTCCGGCTCTGTGTCACTTCAGCCGTGCTTTGCATGAATAGTGTTATGTATTGAATGAAGATCGGCTTTAGAATGCTGTACAATCTAAATATAACTGAAAATAGGTACTATTATGCTCTGTGGGACAGGTTTAGACAGTGAGTAAGGTAAGGCCCCATGGACACGACCGTAGTTTTCATCCGTAATTACGGATCAGGTAATTGCGGACGCATTCATTTCTATAGGCCATATACACCTTTCCATATATTTACAGATGTGTGTCTGGGCCGTAGAAATGATCTGCACAATATAGAACATGTCCTATTCTTGTCCGCAATTACTGCACGGACTCGCCCATAGAAGTCTAGGGGAACTTCGGCAATTGCAGACGGCTACAGATGTGCATTCGTATTTGCGGATCCATATTTGCAGACAGTAAAGACCCTTACGGTCGTGTGCATGAGGCTTAACAGCTAGATCTGTGGAGGTTGCTCCAGTAGTCACGTGACATGTAGTCTGCACAGCACTGCTGTGATCACGTGACCTCTCTCAAAGCCCGCCCACGGAGCAGAGAATTGCCAGGAGAAGACACTGTTTAGGGGAGCAAACAGAGAAAAAATTGCATGGAAATGTAATGTAAGTAGCAAATATTTATTTACTGGGTAGGAATAACTGTCTGTTCGGATTTTACGACTAACTGTCATCGGAAACCCCTTTCATGTTATTTTTTGTATAGCTGAAAGTTATATAATTTGCCAATATACTTTCTGTATCAATTTCTCATGGTTTTCAAGATCTCTGCTTGTTGTTATTCAGTAGGAACATTTATTGTTTACTCCCGGGGATAAAATGCTTTCTATGGTCATGTGATGGATACGCAGGTACACTGCTCGTTACAGTTACAGTATGTGTATCAGAGCTGTGTCTTTTAACGATCACAGCACCTGTGTGTCCATCACATGACAGTGGACAGAATTTTATCAACTGGAAGTAAACAATGAATGTTCCTACTGAACGACAAGTAATTGATACAGAAAGTATATTGGAAAAATGTATAACTAAGTTATACAAAAAATAACATTCATTTGCTGGAACCGGACAACCCCTTTAAAGGCTATGTACACCTTTGAAAGGAATTCATTTAAATTTAATAAAAAGGTCAATCAGTATGTTTAGTAAAACTTTATAATTAGTTCTTATTGAAAATTATTTTAACTTTGAGATACAGCTGCTCTGTATCCTGTATACAGAGCAGCTGTATCATTCGCTAAGACCTGAATACGTCAGTCCCACGGACATGACGGGTTCAGTGTCAGCGGGTCAGGATCCACATGTAACCTATCACATCTAAGTTATGAACTTAGATGTGATGGATAACAGGTGAATCCTGCGTGCCGCTGACCTGACGGAAACAGGATTTAGCGACCGATACAACTGCTCTGTATGCAGAGTATAGAGCAGCTGCATCTCAAAAAGTAAAAATAATTTTTAATAAATCGAATGATAAAATTACACCAATCACACTGATTGACCTTTTTATTAAAAAAAAAATCCCTTTCAAAAGTTTACATAACCTTTAATAATGAGCTCTTAAATTCAATAGCTCTCCATACACAATACAATTATGGGCCCAGTCATATATGAGCTGAGCTTCTCAGGCGACGGGAGAATGACCAGTCATCGGCGCTAGACGCCTCCTGGCTGGAGGCGATGTCTGGTCATTCTCCCGACACTCCGGTGAAGGAACTGCGGGAGTAAGTGATGGCACAGCGTGATCTCACGAGATCACGCTATTGTGTGACTAAAGCTAGACATGGATGAAGAGAAGTGTATGACAGCGTCATACACTTTTCTTTACAACGCCCACTTGGTTAAGATAAAAAAAACGCCCAGTTGGGCTTTTACAAAAATGTGCATAAATGTTAAAATGATCATAACTTTGTCACTTATAAATGTTTTTGTTTTTTTTTAACAAAAACAACACAGTAGTTATCTACAACACTGCACCTATTAGATTAGGTAGGGGATAGGGAAGTATGAAAATGGTGACAGGGCCTTTTTAAGACACAAGTGTTTATAGCCAAAGCTAACAAGATGTGAACACTCTACACTAAAGGGTGCCTTTACACACTACAATAATGCATCCGATTTGGTAATATCTCGCTTGCACAACTATTCGCTACTAATGCTAAAAAATTTAGCAACGTGCTTACCTGTGGCAATGTCTCGATTTGTGCTGAAATTGTAATCGTAGTCACATGGTACAGAGGTTGTGCACCAAAGGCTAGATGGTGGTTTAATTGGCAAACCATCGAGCGATTGCATTTGCACACAGCGAATGGTAGATCTTATGATTTTTAACATACCTAAAAGTATTTACACGTTGAGACTATTGTAAGCGACATTTGAATTTAGTAAAATGGTACGCATTATTGAACTGTGTTGTGAACGAGATCACAGAGAGCGCTGTTAGTGCATTTGACATTGTGTCGTTGTCAAATATAGACTTTCATGATCTATTTTTATTATCATTTGCATAACAAATTCATTAGTCACTCAGGAGTAGGAGTCCATTATTTTTATTTTTTTTATGATTACTACTGTTGAACGACTAGATTTACTATTCCTTCCAAGCATCTATTTTAGACAGTTTCGTTTGCTCTGTATTCAAAGTGTCTTCCCATTTTCTTGCAGATGTGGAATGTGAAATAAGGGAATCAGTAGATATTCCAAATGAGGTAATACTCAGGTGTGATGTAACTACATTGCACAAATGTGTGTGAATTACTGTTTAGGCAATTTGTCTTAAGTTGAGTACAGAAGCACTACATAAAAATTATTTCTATAAATAGCATAAAAATTTTGGCAAATGTGATTTTTGCAATAAAACTGAAGTTCTTATGGTCAAAGCTGACCACCCATCTGGCACATCCTGAGGCTCTTCTACATGTGAAGATAAATTTGTAAAAATGAGTGCCGAATATCTATTTAGCGAGTCATTAACATTCTAAAGATATGCATTCATATGTAACAATAACTGTATGTTTTTTTTCGATAATTTTATTGAATGTCTTTCCGGCCCAGCAATTCCACACGACTAACAGATCCCTGTTTACACAAGTGGATGTTCCGCCAACAAATTAAAACTTTTAGGTCATCATAAAAGATTAGATCAATGACAAATTAGCAATTTCTCGCTTATCATGCAATCACTGCACATGTTCACACTGCACAATGATCGTGAACATTTACTCAAGGTTACGATTTTTTGTGTAGCATGGTTGCGTGATCAGGTGTACGATTAGAAAATGCTGGGCCCCATTGCACATTTTCGAATGGGGACCCCCTTGGAGCATGAACATTTGTCAGCTTCGTATGAAAGTAAGCCAAGAACACACTTTTGCATAAAAAAAAAAAATACAACTAGGCTGCCAAATGTGCCCTTACTGGTTTAGGAATAAGGTAAAGATTCGAGCGTACCTAACTTTTCAAGTGACTTCAGAATCAGCTGTCATGTGTATACAAGAGGTATAACACTATTTCTGGACATTATATACTTGTATTCTGCATTTTTTAACAGTTTTCCCTTCTGAAGGTTCTATCTTTAAAGGGAACCGGTCACCAGCATTTCACCTATTAAACCAGCAAAACCTAGTGGAAGTGGGTGAAAAATCATGTTTATGTTACCTATATTTATCTTGTATGTAGGTTCTATAACTTTAGTATTCAGTTTTTTACTGTTACCGTTCTGTATGCTAATGAGCATAAAAGGGTAGGCCAGTTTTCGGCAGGGGGCGGGCATAAAAAGAGGAATAAACGAGACTGCCGGATTATTACCATAAAAGGTGCAAAATGTTTGCAGACCGTTATTTACGGTCAGAGGAGGAGTTTAGGAGAGGGGATAACGCCAATTAACTTTTGCCAGAAGCGGCCGAGGGGTGAGTAGAGTTGAATAGGTGAAATGCTGGTGGCAGGTTCCCTTTAATTCTTCGTTTTCCCTGAGCTAGTGGTGGAGCATTACTGCGAGCATGTCTCCCATACATAGTACACACAGAGCCGAAAACATCCTGGTCCACTATCTCTCTGTAGCTTACCCTTCGATGCAGGAGCAGTATGGAGGACATCATATAGCAGTGTAGCTGTGAATCCAGCACTGGGGTGAGACAGTAACACTTACCAGCAGTCTGTGTCTCCTCTCTGCTCCCTCTTCCTGCTCACCCCTCCCAATATAGACTTATCATCAGGTTCTCAAGATGCTGAAGTGAGCTTTGGCAGAGACACCCTCTTACTTACTGCAGTCTATCTCCACTGCTCTGTAAACAGAGATGAATTTTGCTTGACAACAGGAGGTCAGCAGCAGATCACAGGAAGGGAGACACCTAGTGGCAGTAATTTCACACAGAATTTGCATGGATAAAAATACCAAATTTTAACAGTAAACTAATTACAAAATTGGTATACAGTATATCAGGTATACTATTAGATTAGCAAAATTTGTTTAGAAAATTAGTGTCCATTTAGGCTGATCTTAGATTTTTTTTCCCGCTCATTAATACCACTATACTAGGACCAAATAATATCTCAACACCATGACCACATATAACTACCACAAAGACCAATACAATGAATAATATCACCAGTGTTCACATACCAGTTCTACAGTGGTTCTCTGCAGAGTATAGTCGTGCTGTGAATACAGTGCAATTATATCCAGTGACTCACAAGTGACATCTTCTCTGATTGGAGTCGTTCACATTCCTTTTTTTTCTCCATCCAACCAAGACCCTCATGACGACTTCTCCCGGCCAGGACTCATCTTTGCAGAGTTTGCTGCCCAGATTTCTTTAGCTTTTCACTTTACCAGCAGATCCTTACCCAGTGCAGAACCTTCCCATCCTGCTACCGCCTTTACTAGTGTCCTACTTCTGTAAAAATAGTGGCTCACAGATAGTGCCTATAAGAATAAGCGTAAAACAGCTGCAATAGTGCCCCCTTAGTACCCAACACTGTAATAGTTCCCCGTTTGTGCAGCCCCCTAGTTCCCCCACAGTTATAGTGCCCACCTTTGGCTCCACACATTAATAGTGCCGTCTTTGTGTGGCACAGTAATTGTGCCCCCACAGTGATGATGCTCCCTCAATGCCACCCTCATTATTACTTGGTAATAATGCTCCCTTAGTGCCCCTCACATATGAAGGATGACCCCTCAGTTCCACACTCACAGTAATAATGCCTCCTTACTGCCTCTTACACAGTAAGGATGTTCCCTTAGTATCCTCACACAGTAATGATGCCCTCTTAGTGCCTCCCTCACAGTAGGGATGTCTCCTTAGTGCCCCCACACAATAAGGATGTCCCCTTCATGCCCCACTCACAGTATTGATGTCCCCTAAGAGCCTCCATCACAGTAGTGAAGCCCCCTAAGAGCCCCCTACACAGTAGTGATGGCTCCTTAGTGCTTCCCCACATAGAAATAATGCCACTTAAAGTAACAAAAGTAATACTTCTAGCCCCCACCCCCTCTTCTGGCCTGTGCAGTCTGCAACTCGTCACAGGCAGACAAGGTGACGTCACTGCATTATGCCAGCCTGCGCCACAGAGTGAATGGTGGAGTAATGAGCCGACTGCTCACTGCACTACTATTATGTTCAACTCTATCGGAGTCCTGAGAATAATTGCACAGGATGTTTCTTTAAAATCTCCACATAAGGAAATCAGAAGTCTCATAGTGCTAGTTATTTATCATGGTTCAGATTAACTTTGTGACTAAAAATCCAGGTCCCCATTTCTAGAAATGCCATAGTATAGGTATGGAGCATAAGGGTTTATTTAGATAGTGCAGTTCAGGTGATTTTTGCTGCGTGACCGAGAACCTTTACGACAAAAAGAGCATTCATTTTTACCACAAATTGCTGCGGTTCCGCAGCTAGCAGAGGTGCAGTTCTTTAAAACGGCAAAATCGCAGCAATTCGCGGTAAAAATTTGTGGATTTTGCTGTGCGGTTAAAATGCAATTTTTTTCTACATGGCTCAGAATTGCATGGCAAAAAACGCACGAGGTGCGGTTTTGAGGAGCTTAACCCGTGCTAGCTGCAGAGTCGCACTTGGTAAAACCGCATACTTTTTTTTGCAGTCTGAATAAACCCTTCGTAAACGCCATTCTCCCTAATGATTTCTGTGATGAGAAAAAAACAATCTTAACTACAATTTTAATATGAGTTCCACTTTTATACACATATTTGTATAGGCAGAAACAACACCTTGCCATGAAGATATGCAGAAAAGAATAAATGTCATATGGACTGTACTTCATGTTCCAGAAAGCCAGAGACTGGATATGGCAATAAAATATAGTTCTAATGAATACCGAGATCTACTACAAGAGGTAATGTGTACATATTGTCAATGTGCAACATAATGGGGTTCACCTTTGAAAACAAAATTTGGGTAATAGCCCAGCCATTTTTTTTTGTTTTTTTACTCCCCACCTTCCAAGAGCCATAGCTTTTTATTATTCCATCAATCGAGTGGTGTGAAGGCTTATTTTTTGCAGGAGGAATTGCAGTTTCTATTGGCATCATTTAAAGTACCATACAATGTACTGGGGACGGAAAAAAGTTCCTGTATTGTTTGGGTTTCGTTTAGACGGCTTTCAACGTGCGGTAAAAAATCTACTTTATTCTGCGGCTCAATACGATTACGGTGATAACGTAATTTATGTCGTATTTTACTTAATTTACTACTTTTACAAAGGAAAAACTGTTAAAAATAAATAAATTTTGACTTCCGGTTCCGGCCCCGGCATGTAGAGATGCACGCCTGAGAGCGCTCCTGCCTCCGTTCCACATATCTCCCTGTCAGACCGTACTTACGTCCTCTGGGGAAGCACAAATCATCCAGCCATCTTCCGGGCGCAGTACCCGTTCGACCGGTGAGTGCATGGACAGATTTGTCTCAGTAATGGGGAAATCCAAGACGCAAAGCAAATCAGGCCGCGTGGCTGAACAACTGCCCAATATGGCGGACGGGCCTGTCCCGCCTAGTGTATTGCCTGAACATTCGGAGCTCAGCTCCTCACAAATACAGGGCATGGGCGACACATCTTGTGTCATTGATTACAAGCAACTGGCGTTACAGGTGGCACAGTTAATTACCCCAGATTTGCAGGAATCTTTGTCTAAAACGATAGAAACCTCATTATCACATCTGCATACCTCGGTGACACAGCATGAGGAACGTCTTGATAAGCTGGAAACGGCGATTCAAGATGTGGATTCTGGACTTGAGGAGGTACAACAACTGGTACGAGATGCACGGTTGGAGAACAAGAAGCTGTGGGAGCGGGTAGAAGATCTAGAGAACCGCTCTCGGCGGAATAATCTGCGCATTGTCGGCTTACCGGAATCGGTACCAGCTAAAGATCTGAGACGTCTATGTGAGCTGGATCTGCCGGCAGCTTTGGGCATTCACCATCCATGCAGGGTGGAAAGAGCGCATAGAATTGGAGCTGATCTGCGTGCGGCAAAGCCAGATAATCGTAGCGAGGTGAATACAATGAGAGATCGCCCGAGACAAGTAATTGTAAAGTACCTAGATTACTCTGACAAGATGTCTGTGCTCAAATCCTACAAGAACAGAAAAGATGGATTAGATTACAAAGGCCATCGTATCCTCATCTTTGGAGACTTCTCGGCGGAAGTTACGAAGAAAAGGCGAGCATTCTCTCAAATTTGCTCAGATTTATACAAACGCCAGATGAAATTCGCTTTACTGTACCCTGCGGTTTTAAAAGTTTTTCATTCGGATGGGTCATTTGATTCGTTTCAATCTCCGGAAGAGGCCATTGCAGGCTTGAAGCCCTCTACTTCAAAGGATGTACCCCATCGCTCTGCTCAGGGATCTCGGAAGCAGAGTGTAGAAGACAGTCGGGACATTACTACAATTCCGCCATCTTCTCCGAAGCCTCAGCGGGTGGGTCGTCTGGTTGCAGCTGATACCTGACAAGATTTTGATGGCTAATACGGTCGGACAGAGCTGATGATCACCGGTGATTGCCTGTTTTGAGTCAGCTTTTATATTACCTGCCAGATCAAAAGAGAAGGGTCTGGATGACGGTTTTTCATTTCTTCTGAGTCTTGCCGATATGGAAGATGTGGTATGGACATACTAACTGTTTTATGTTGTTCTTTATTAAGCAACCCCAGTTGCTTTTACTTAGGAAGGGGGGAATGGAAGGCTACTGAATGTAATTGCACCATGATACATAACCTAGTTGCTTTTTTGGTAATGTATTTCTGTGTGTCGGAAATAAGTGAAGTCTTATTGCACCAATGGGTGGGTGATAAGGTATTAATCCACACCTCCAGTGCGGGAATTGTATTATTGTTTTTAGTTAAACAGTTGAACAGGCAGTTTATGTTGTGGGAATCCATGCTCAGGGACATCTATTTCTGTACCGTATATTTAATAGCTCTTATATGAGAATTGTATCTTGGAACGTCAAGGGGCTACGGTCTCCACATAAACGCATGATGGTATTGCGTCATCTGAAGCGTTTGCGTGCAGACATAGCGCTTTTACAAGAAACGCATTTGGCAGAGGCAGATTTCTTTAGGATGAAAAGGTTGTGGGTGGGTCAGGTGTTCGGATCCCCGGCTGTCGATTCGAAGGCGGGAGTTATTGTTCTCATACACCAAAAGTTTTCCTCAACAGTGTCACGGGTGTCTAGAGATTCGGAAGGTCGATGGATAAATGTATTACTTACTGGCTCCACAGAACAAATCAGTCTGTACAATGTCTATGGCCCAAACACGCGTAGCTCATCCTTTTTTCATAATTTAAGCACTACAATTGGAGCGGATGGACATCCACATAAAATTCTTGGAGGTGACTTAAATGTTGCTTTGCACCCGAGTGAGGATAGGACCAACACAGCTCAGGGGGGGGAGAGCCCCCTCTATCACAACTGAAACGATATTAAAAAAATTCCTTGCGGCCACTGATTTGACGGATATCTGGAGACTTCAAAACCCGGACGGTAGGGAATATTCCCACTATTCACATCCACACCAATCCTGGTCTCGCATTGACTATATGTTAGTATCCCCACTTTTATTACACCGAATGCGAGGGTGTGTAATTGAGCAGATGCTTATCTCGGATCATTCCCCTGTAGTATTGGACGTACATGATAGCTTCCCCCACGGTACGGATTACTTATGGAGATTTCCGTCAAATCTGGCTGCGGAGGAATCCTTCCAAAGCAAACTTAAAGGATGGTGGCAGGAGTATGAATTGACAAATGGAGTTCATGCAGATAACACCCAGCTTTACTGGGATACAGCGAAGGTAGTTATGCGGGGTCACATCATGGCATATGTCGCTAATTTTAAGAAAGTAACTAAACAAAAAATTGAGACTTACAGTACTACTCTCAGGACATCTTACACTCTTTTCCAGAATTCGCCTTCTCTAGTTAATAGAGAAGCCTGGAAAAAAGCCAAAAGCGATTACGAGCTATGGTTAGATAAGGGTGAGAAACTGAAGCGCTCGGCCTTAGAGGCGAAATTGTTTCGTTTTGGCAACAAGGCAGGCAGTCTTCTGGCTAGGCTCTCAAAAGGTCCATGGTCACACTCTGCTATCGCTAGGTTAAAGGATCAATTGGGGCAGATACAGAATCACCCCAAACAGATCAATTCCATTTTGAGGGATTTCTATGCCACTTTATACGCTAGTCGCCAGAGTATACCGGGGGTGACTCCTCTTTCTTTAGATTCCCTAAATTTGCCGGTTCTTACTGAGGAAGAGAAGGTCCTGTTAGATTCCCCAATTACGGAGGATGAGCTCAAATCTGCGATCAATTCCCTGAAACTTAATAAAGCGCCAGGCCCCGATGGGTATACAGGGGAATATTTCAAAGCTCTGAGGGATCAAATGGCTCCATGTTTGCTTCAACTATATAATGGCTACCTGTCTGGGCAGCCGATCCCACCAGCCTCTAATGTCGCATATATAAAGGTATTGCCGAAACAGGATAAGGATCCTGCTTTAGCATCATCATACCGGCCAATCTCGTTAATTAATTTGGACCTTAAGTTGATGTCTAAAATAATGGCAGATAGGCTAGCCTTTATTCTCCCTAGATTAATTTCCCCTAGCCAGGTGGGCTTCGTCAAGGGCCGCTCAGCAGTGTCAAACATACGGAAAATTCTGAGTGTTCTAGACGACGTAAATCTTAATACTTCTGCTCATCCATCTCCGGCAATCCTTACCGTGGATGCCGAAAAAGCTTTTGATATGGTGGACTGGGGATGGTTGGGCAGGACTCTAGATTCCATGCATATAGTGGGCCCTTTCCGTAAATACTTGTCTGCACTTTACACAGAGCCGTCAGCACGGGTATACACTCCTGGTTTCCTGTCATCCCCTATTCCATTATTTAAGGGCACTAGACAAGGTTGCCCGCTTTCCCCTCTTCTTTTTAACATTGCCCTTGAACCTTTTATTAGGGCATTGGAGGCTGATGTGGACATTCATGGTATAGCGGTAGGTTCGGCAGTAGTTAAGGCGTCATATTTTGCAGACGATGTATTGGTCTTTTTATCAGATCCGCTTAGGGATCTTCCTAGGGTTTTTGATCTACTGAGGGCTTTTGAGGCCTCTTCAGGGTTTAAGGTGAATGTGGAGAAATGTGAACTCTTAGATTTGTCCCGTACACGAACCTCAAGTAACTGGTCCACTCTAAACATCCCTGTGACCATAGCCAAAAGTTCAATTAAATATCTGGGAATCCATATAGGACGTACCCCTGATTCTATATATACTCTCAACTATCCCCCCCTGTTGTCTAAATTGGTTAATGAATTAACGAGGTGGCGCAGCTTGCCATTATCTTTTATGGGAAAATGTCATTTAGTTAAGATGATAAGCTTTCCCAGATTGCTGTACCCGATGCAGACTATACCCCTTCTTCTTAGACACACAGATATTTTGAAACTTAATGCAGCCTTTACTTCCTTTATATGGTCCCAAAAACGACCAAGGATAGCGCTGAGGAAGCTTATGTTACCCAAAGACCAGGGAGGCCTCAATTTCCCAGACCTTCGTAGGTACAATTTAGCATGCCTTGCTCGGCATGGGATAGATTGGTTGCAGCAATCTAACTTTTATTCCAATTATTCCCTAGAGGCAGGAGTGGTGTACCCGCTACAGTTGTCATCGTTACTGCATACTGCTTATGGTATACTTCCTGACAATGTGAGATACCGTATATTATTAAGAGATACAATAATGGCATGGAAGTCACTTAGGTCTTCATTTGGGCTTCCTCAGCGTATATCCCCACACATGAATCTATGGGGACACCCGGGCTTTTCGCAGGGGAGAGAAAACTCTAATTTTAGACATTGGCGGGCTTTGGGCATCACAACACTCAGGCACATTCTACACCCTTCTGAAAACCGTGTAAGGAGCTTTCAGGAAATGGTGGATACTTTTAATGTCCCTTCACATCATCATTTAGCTTACTGTCAGCTACACTCGTTTATACGCTCCTTGAGTCGAGGTGTGACACAGGTGTGGTTGGAAAACCCCATTGATTCTATGATTGAATCTCCTCCAGCTAAAACCTCCTTATCACATCTGTATAAAACACTTCGGGACCAACAGGGGAGGTCTACGGCAGCATTGCTGTTTAAAGCATGGAGTAAAGAGTTCCCGGTCTCAGAATTGTCTCAACAAATCTTGGAAGGGTGGTTAAAAGTGAGGAAAGCGGTAGTAAATGAGCAATGGCGTGAAACACATTTTAAATTTATACATCGCGCTATCTATGGTTTCAATATTCCCCCACATCCAAATGCGCCAGATAGATTGGAGGCTTGCCCAAGATGTGCCACTCCCAAAACTGATCTTTTACATGGATTATGGAAGTGCCCCAAACTTGTTCCGTACTGGACCGAGATAGTGCAATTTATAAAGGATACTTGGGAAATCTCACTAACCCTGGACCCACTGTCTCTGCTGTTTCATGTCTTTCCTGATCTCCCTAGGGCACCACAAGCCCTTCATGTATTCTTGCTGATCGCTAAAAGATGCTTATTGGCACAATGGCTTACACCCCTTATACCTCCACTTACAGATCTAATGTACCAGATGAAGAAGGGTATACATATGGATAAGTTAGATATAGAGCGTACACCGGAAGCTAAAGCTTCCAAATTCTTTCAGAAATGGAAGACCTTTATCTGCAAGCATTATCAACAAAGCGAGATTGTGGAATTGATGGCACCATTTCATTACACGTCCTGGTATTTGACAAGAGCGGTTGCAGGGACGCTAGGTAATTTGGGGCCTCAGTGAAGGACTAGCGCAAGGAGGGGGGATGCACAAAGCTTGATCATGACGATATATATGATTATTAGATCTGATGCCCAAATGTCGTATATTGGTTTCTATTAAAGATTAATTGAAAACTGATGGGCCCCTGAGCTATGGTGGGGGGGGGGGGGTTTGTTTGATTGTTTAAGTTACCTGGGTCTAATATTATATGTAAAAACAAGTACCTCAATGTACATCGGTGATACTGTGAATGTAGCAGAATATGGTATTATCTGTTGTATCTTATGCAATATGTTGCTATTATTGTACATTTCCTTTTCTCAGGGATCAATTTTGATACAGAATATCTGATTTCTCATTGTTTTTCTGTTTTTTTTTGTAATGCTATAAAACCCAATAAAATTTGTTTACAAAAAAAAAAAAAAATAAATTTTGTGTCACCATTCTGAGAGTTATAACTTTTTTTGTCGATTGAGCAGTATGAGGGATTATTTTTTTTATGGGACGAGCTGTAGTTTCTATTGGTAGCATTTGTTTGGTACATACAAACTTTGATCACTTTTTTTTTTTTTTTAAATCAAACCAATTTTATTGATACGAACACATAAAAGAAATAACATAGTAACATTCACATTACAATTTTCCAGCATCGTATACAATAATGACAGCATATCAGGAAATCCCCAACTTCCCCCCTGTCCCCCCTCCCCGCACGGCCCCCCACTATATCTCTGCCCTTTGTTTCTAGCACCAATCCTGGCCAGAGCACATTTCTCTTATCAAGTTTCCCCACCACCCCTTTTTGCTCCAGACTCTACCACCTCCAGTTCCTCAGACAACTCTCGCCCTTATTCTGTTTAGTTCAGGTGACAGCACCTCAGGGCAGGCCATCCATCTGCTCCATTGTTTCTCAAATTTTTTTTCCGTGCCCCTTTTAGAAAATATCTTATGCTCCATCAGGATATTATAGTTCACCATTCCTACAATTTCCCTCATCCCTGGTGGCTCCTCATCCAGCCAGTGTTTAGCAATACATTTCCTTGTTTGATATAATATCTTGGCAATTGCCATGCTTGCCATTCTGTCACTCTCCAATTCTCCCACTACTCCCAACAACATAACTTTAGGGTCTGCCGCCAATTCCCGACCATATACCTGTTTTATCAGATCCAATATTTCCCCCCATAGGGTCCTCAGAGCCTCACATGACCAAAACATATGCAGTATATCTGCTTTCTCTTCCGTGCACCTAGGACATTTAGCATCCGCTCTAATACCCATCTGCTTTAATACCCACGGGGTTCGATACACTCTATGTATCAGGAAGAGTTGTGATCTCCTCTGCGCCAGACTGAGCGATAAGTGACATGTGGATGCTAATATCTCCTCCCACTCCTCCTCAGTCAATGGACCAACATCCCGTTCCCATTTCGCTTTTACCAGCATCATTGGGTTTCCCAGGTGTTTGGACAGCAAGCTCCTGTACGCCATTGAGATCAGGCCTTTGGTCGTGTCAGCCCTTCCCACATACTCCAGGACCCCAAGAGCACAAACCGTTAGGTCCACTACCTGCGCCTGCGCCTGTAGGGCATGACGGATCTGCAAATATTGATAAAACATATTGTGCTCTAGTGGAAATAGGTCCTTCAACTGCTGAAATGATCTCAGCCCGTTATCATCATATAAGTGTTGTATTCGTCTAACCCCTGCCAACTCCCATTTTTGCATGCCCTCTAATTGGTATAATTCCCACAGGACCGGATTATGCCATAGGGGAGTATATTTGGTGCACATTCCCACTCCCAGGATCTGTTTGCATTGCCACCATACTTTATGTATCAGGAGTAACGTTGGTTTAGCACTCGCCAATCTCTTAAAGGTATGCGCTTCCAGACTCTCTAGTGGATTATGTCCTCCCCCCATGTATGACAATAAACGTGCACTGGCACCCCAAGTCTCTGTGTCCTCCCATCCCTTAAATTGTTGGCTCTGGGCAGCCAGGTAATATATCCAGGCATTTGGCAGCGCGACCCCCCCTTCATCTTTGGGCAATTGCAATTTCTCCAATTTAATCCTTGGAACCCCTTTTTTCCATACCAGATCCCGAAAGAGATTGTGCAATCGTCTGAACCATTGTTTAGGTATCCATACTGGGGAGTTATGAAGAATGTATAAAACTTGAGGCATAAGGATCATCTTGATTAAGTTAGTCCTCCCCAGAGCAGAGAGCGGGAGCCTGTTCCAGGCATCCACCTTTTGTTTCACTTTAAGCAGCAGTGGTGAGACATTCAAAGACATATAGTCTTGGACCCTAGCTGTCACCTTAACCCCTAGATACGTAAATTCAGAAACTATCGGAATCCGAATCCCCCCTCCAGTATCTACAATATTCACTGTATCAAGTGGCATCAAAGCAGACTTGGTCCAGTTAATATTTAATCCCGAGAACTCCCCAAACCTTGTGATCGTATCCATTACTACCTGCAGTGTATTCTCCGTGTCCGTCATATATATTAAAATGTCGTCTGCATATAATGAAATTTTTTCCTCCATTTCCCCATATTGCAAGCCTCTTATACGTTCCTCCTGTCTTATGAGGCACGCCAGTGGCTCCACCGCCAAGGCGAATAGTAATGGTGACAATGGGCACCCCTGTCGTGTACCCCGGGCCAGTGAAAATTTCTCAGACATTGTACCATTTCACCCGAATGCGGGCTGTAGGGGCCACATATAGCAACTGTACCCACTTTACGAAGTTAGGGCCAAATCCCATCTTTTCTATTACCCGCCATAAATACCCCCATTCTACGCAGTCGAACGCTTTTGCAGCATCTAACGTTAGCACCGCCCTTCCTCCTTGCTCATCCGGTGCCGCCTGAAGATTTAAAAACAGCCGCCTGAGGTTGACCGCTGTCGATTTGGAGGGCATGAACCCCGATTGGTCTTCATGCACAACATGCTGTACCACCCTGTTCAGCCTCAGTGCCAATATCTTTGCCAAGATCTTGACATCCGATGTCAACAAGGATATTGGTCTGTAGGACTCCGGTAATTGACTGTCTTTCCCCTCTTTTGGGAGAACCACTATCGTAGCCTCATATAGGGAGTCTGGTAGTTTACCTCTGACAAAACTATCCTGCAAAGTACTCAAATATTCTGGCGCTAGTTCCGTCCCATATTCCTTATAGATTTCCCCCGGTAACCCATCTGGACCCGGAGCTTTCTCATTTGCCATATCTCTTATCGCCTGTTCCAACTCCTCTAGTGTAATAGGGGTCTCCAAACTTTCACGGTCCTCCCGGCCCAAGGTAGGCAAATTAATGTTTCCCAGGTACTCGTCCAATTGCTGTGTGTTGTAATGCACTTTGGATGTATATAGGTCAGTATAAAACCGCTGGAATATTTGCAGGATTTGCCCCGTGTCTGTCTCCACCCTCCCCCCCTCCCCTCTAATGCCATGAATGAAATTATTGCCCCCATGCGGTTTTGCCATCCTAGCAAGTAATCTCCCCGCCATTTCCCCTTCCTCATAATATTGCTGTTTAAGGAATAGTCGTTTATTATCCGCCATTGTTAGTTGGTGATTTTTTAACAGCGTCTGCGCCTCCACCCAATGTCGAAGTGTCTCCTCGGTTCCCTCTTCTACATGTCTCCCTTCTGTTTCTGTCACCCGCTCCTCTAAACTTTCTCCCAACTGCCTGGATTTAGTTTTAATTCGTTTAATATTTTGAATGAATACTCCTCTCAGCCAGGCTTTCATGGCATCCCACAACACTCCCCGCGGTACCGACTCAGTATTAAAATTAAAATATTCTTTTATCAGGTTCCGTATTTCCCCTCCATCCATCAATCTTAACCAAAACGCATTCAGCTTCCAATTCCCGGGGTTCCTGGTGTGCCTTACACCCACTTCCAGCGTCACCGCCATCGGAGAGTGGTCTGACAACGCCCTCTGTAGGTATTCTATTTGCGCTATGTACGGCACCGCTGAAGCTGAGCATGCCACCATGTCTATTCGGGAAAGTGACTGAAATGTGGATGATGCACACGAGTATTGCCTCACCCCTGGATGTTTATCTCTCCAAATATCCCGCAGACCCAATTCCTCCATTAGTCTTCCAAAGGCGGTCAGATCTCTTCTTTGCCCTCCTCCTCCTCTATGAAACCTGTCCAACCCTTCAGACATCACAGCATTAAAATCCCCCATCACAATTAGCGGTACCTCAGGCCACCTGGAGAGTTTCTCCGTAACTCGTTTCAGTACAATGCTAGAATAAGGCGGAGGGATATACAGCACTACCAGAATACACTCCCAGTGATATATAGTACAATGCACTCCCACATACCTCCCCTCCTCATCAGAAAAGGACGAATGACAGACAAAGGGAAGACTCCTGTGTATCAGCAAACTCACCCCCCTGGAATAAGTCGTGTGAAATGAGTGAAACCCCTGTGCGATCCACACTCTCTGCAATAATGATACAGACTCTCTAGTCAGATGCGTTTCTTGCAGCCCCACTATCAGGGCATTTTATTGTTCAACCCAGTTAAAGATTGCCTGCCGTTTCCTAGCTTCCCGTATTCCCCGGACGTTCCAGGATAGACATTTAACCGATCCCATCAGGCGTCATATTTTTAGGAAATCTGCAACTCCTCCAGCCTGCTCCAGTCAAGATATTAGGCCGTGCGTTCCCTCCCTCCTCCCCCCCAACAAAACCTCCCCTCCGAAAAGGGTCAGAGCGACATGTACTGTCTCTCCTATCCAGCAGAAACGCACCATAGTGCGAACTTTTAACATGCCCTACTGGCATCTCTCTTTGAACCATTTAACTTTCTCACCACTTCCAGTGAGCGCTGGCTCCCACTGCTATTCGCATGTATTAAACAATCCCACACAATCAGCAGAGTTTACAGATACATTAGGTACCCAGTAACATTCCCTCAATAACATTGCCGTCAGGTGCGGCCATTTTGTTAAAAGGATACCACCCTGCGGTGTTTCAGACAAGGGTGTTCACACACCAGAGAACTGCATAATAACATATAATATGCTACAGTCCCATAAACGCCAACATGGCTCCAGACTTCACCGCCCAGGCGGGCTTTCACGCATCCTCTTCTCCAGCCGGTCTCCGCAACCGTGCCTCATTGCTATCCAGCCATCTTGCAGCCTCTCTGGGGTTCTCAAAGAATGAAGCAGTCCCAAAAGCAACCACCCGCAATTTGGCCGGATACATCATGGAGTACGGTATGGACAAGTTCCTCAGACGTTTCTTTACATCCCAATATTGCAGCCGCTTCTTCTGCACCTCCGCGGAGAAATCCGGATAAAAGGATATTTTGGCGCCATTGATGGAGATATCCTGCCGTTCCCTTGCCTTCCTCAGGATCTTATCTCTGTCCTTGTAATGCAACAGCTTCACTAAGACCGGCCTCGGGGGCCTCCCCGGTGGTCCCGGTCTGGTAGGCACTCTGTGCGCTCTTTCAACAGCATATAAAGGAGACAATTCATCCCGGCCAAACTGCTCCAGCAGCCATTTTTAAAAAAACTCATCCGAGTTATTGCCCTCCGTTTTTTCCGGCACTCCGACCAAACGCACGTTGTTTCTGCGTAGCCGATTCTCTAAATCATCCGCCTTAGCCTGCAGGGCCACCACCGCCAAGGACTGAGACTGCACATCCCGCCTGAGCTCCGGCAGAACATCCTCCACTTCAGACACTCTCCCCTCAATAACTGTGGTTCTTTCTGCCACTTTCTGTAAGTCATTACGTAACAGCAGTATATCTTCCTTCAGGCTTCCCACCTGCCCGGTCAGCACAGATAAAATTGAGGAGTTCTGCTTTACCGCAGCGAATATATCCGCAAGGGAAGGCTCCTTCACCTGGTCTCTCCTGCTATGCGTTCTGCCGCCATCTTCCTCCACATGCCTGTCCCGCCGCTGACTCCCCAGCTCTTCCTCCTCCTCACTCACCGTGTCCTCTCCCAGCACGGAGTATCTGGAACCGGAGGCCAAGTTGTCTGCCTTCCCACTGCCAGCCATCGGCGTCTTGCCTGCTGCAGATCCGCTCGCACGAGGGGTTCTTGCAAATCTCTCCAGCCTGTCTGCCGCCTCAGACCGCATGTGCCTGCTCCTGCATTCAGTCTCCTCGGCGCCATCTTGCCTCCTCGGCCCCGGACTCGCCGGCGGCGTTTTTTGCTTCTTAGAACGGGTCATTGTAGCTGTATTAAGCGGTACCGACTCCTCCAGCCTCCCAGCCTCCAGATCGGTGAATATTACCGGGTAATTCAGGGATAATCTGTACTTTCAGGATGAATACAGCAGGAGCTCCAGCCACACACGTCCTCTTACATCTGCTGCTAGGCCACGCCCCCCCTGATCACTTTTTATTTAAAAAAAATTTAGCGTAAAGGTTACCGAAAAAACGAGATTCTGGTATTATAATTTTCTTATTTTCCTATGGCGATTACCTTGCGAGTTAAATGTTATATTGTAACAGTTCGGACTTATACGGACACGGCGATACAAATTTTGTTTATTTTTATTTTTACATTACTGTAGAGGAAAAATTTTGAAAAGTTGTGTTTTGTTTTTTTAAACCTTTAATATTTTTTCTACAATATGGCCAACAACCGCGTCGGCGCCACGGCTGTCAAATATCTTGTTAATGGCCGCACATTGCGGGTAAAACGGCCCTTTAACTACAAAATTATGCCATTAATTAATACACCTTTTATAGCTGTATAATTTTGCAGGTTGTTTTACCCACAACAACGCGTGGCCATTAACAGGCTATTTAACAGCTGCGCCGAACATGTTGCCGGCGTGGTTGATGGCCGCATTGCAGCCGGGTTAGTGCACTTACACTTGGATCCCCTGCGATTATACAGAACTAAAATTAGATCACCATGGGTTGTCATTTTACATGCAGATGTAATGATTGGACAACCTCTTTTCAGATTGTTGGTTCCCATAAGTGAATATGATAGCAAAAGAATCCCACTGCTGGAATCCCCAAGATCAGTTGTTACAGTGTATATCAAAGGTACAATGAAGCATGATGAACCATACATTGATTTAAAGGGGTATTCCGATATGAGACATTTATGGCATTTATTTAGGATATACCATAAATGTCTGATAGGTGGATTGAAGATACTGGGTCTCATACATTTTAACATTCTACTGTCAACTTCACTTACAAATTAATATGAATGTAATTGTTTCCATCTTTCACAGGCTATAAAAATGTGGGAATGGGCAATAAAACTTATCAAGAGAAGAGAGAAGATCTTAGTTGAGCTGGAAATGTTTGAGGGGGCGGCCTCTGATCCTAACAGATTCTTCCACAGAGGTAGGGTCTGTGTAACGTATTAAATGGTTAGTGGGAGCCACAAACAGAAGTGTGTGTGTGTGTTTGTTTGTTTGTTTTTCTCTACCGGCACTGCTTTTGTGTTCTTTTTCCTAACAATCTTGGAAGAATTAGCATTTTATTATTATTAAAAAAGTATATAGTTATATATAATATGTTTGTGTTCTGTCAGGCTATGTTCACATTGGCATCATGGCTTCCAATCATAACGGAAGCCATAACGCTGTGCCGGAACAGTCACCATTGACTAAAGGTGGGGTCCATTGGGGGTTCCGTTTAGGTTTCCATTATTTTGATGTCAAGAATAGAAATGCATGCTGAACTAGTCTTGCCATTAAAACTGACTTTTTCCGTGACTTTGATAGTCTATCCTTAGGATAGTCCATCAATATCAGAACATTGGGGGTCCCACTCTCGGCACCCCCACAGATCAGCTGAGTGAATGGCCTGCAACAGCGCTCAAGTCAGCGGCGCATCCCTTTTATTGTTTACAAGGCACAGTGTCGTCCATTTAGTAGTAGCTCGGTCTGGTATTGCAACTCAGTCTCATTTGCTTGAATGGGACTGAGCTGCAGAGATCTGCAGTACCAGGCACTGCCACAACAAAATGTATGGCGCGGTGCCCAGTAAACAATGAAGGGGATGCGGCGCTAAACGGAGAGTCATGGCCCCTTTAATCAGCTGATCTCTGTGTGGGTGCCAGGAGTCAGACCCCCACTGATCTAATATTGCTGTTCTATCCTACAGATAGGCCATTCATTTCAAAGTCCCAGAAAACTCCTTTAAGCCCTGAATGAAGATCACAACTGCGTCATGAACAGAGCCTCAGAAAGTCAAGAACAAAGGACATCACGAAAGCATACTTTTCCTCCCTACCTTGATAGAAGAGCAAATGTAATTTTCATTATCTTACATAACCTTTTCATATTATTGTGTTTTACTGGTGACAAGCTGGTGGCAGGGACCCTCACAATCAGCTGTTATTTTTCCCTGTAGCTGAGTTAAGCGTTGCACAGCACTGAAATTAATGGGCATCCTTTAAAAATAATGGATGCCAGTCCACCCGAGCCAGGAGATGTACTGGCTGCTTGGCTCTAGCTGTTGGTGGGGGGACGGGTGGTCAAATAATATGGTAAAGTATACAAGCTTTTAATGATATCACAGATATATCTGTAAAACAGTATTGTTCTCTATTTAGGGTATGAAGGAACATCAATGGCAAGGATGGAAGAGTCTAGAAAAAGGAAAAAGTTACACAAACAAATTGCAGAAATAGAACCTGAAATATATAAAGTATTGCATGTTATAAAGAGGAAGTTCAATGACACAGTCAGCTATAAGGTCCGTTTCTAAAAATATTTCTAAACGATCTAAACAGTGTTCTATGTGTGCTTACATCAAGCAGTGTTTTATGTGTGCTTACATCAAGCAGTGTTTCCCAGCCATGTTCCTTAGGATTCTGGTGTCCCATCAGTGGCAACAGCTGCCATTTTTACAGTAGAGGCAGTATACTCATCTCAGCTTGCTCTAAGTCCATCTCGGCGTCAGAGCAAATCTTGTACATAACAGCACTGGCTGAGAATGATGGAAAGCTTTACCCACTGCTAAAGAGAGTACAGACATTTTGCTTTCCTTTTTTTTGTCTTTAGTCTTCTCTTAACTCTATCCCTGCTGTGGGTTGCCCGTCCTCCCACTCCAACTCCATGTCTTTTCTCATGAATACGTTATTGACATACTCATACTGTATAGTGATAGTTTTTTTGAAAAAGCCACGACTCCAGTCTAGGCCGCCCTATGATGCCGGTCATTGGTAAATCCACTCAGATCTACATGGGTCATCCATCTGCTCTCAGCCGAAATCTCCACACACAACCATTTGCCACTTTTTAAATGCCTCTCAAATGATGCCTATTCTGTACTGGTTTCAGGCAGGCCCACTGGTGGGGATTGGCTTTTGTACCAGCAGCTAGATAATTGCTATTGCTCTCTATTACCTAATATACTACTTCATTTGCACCCAAAAGAATTTGCCCTCTCTTATTGTCTCCTTGGTCTATGGATAGCTGAGGGAAGAGATGAGTAAGACTGAGACCCCACCTTTCCGTAACTTAGGGCACATCTTGACCATTGCTAAGTGGGATAGGGTCTCCCTGCATTGCATAAAACATCTATCTTAGATACACACAGAAAAATAACTAATATAGCTTCGACATAAAATCATGCTACAGGAGGTGATGACATCAGTCCACATAGCACCTTACATTAAAGCCTGAGGTCTTGCTTTCATGAACAGTATGTTTGTGTATTTTTCTGTGATCCTTTATATCAGCACAATTTGGTGGATTTACTTATGGAATTCCTGTCCCTTCAGTAATTGGTTCCATGCATGTTAAAAGCAATGGCACCAATAATCTTACCAACACAAATGACAATTTTCATTTGTGTTGTTCAAAAGGGGCATTTAGTCATATGGAACATGAGGGGTTTATCAAAGTTTTCCACCACTTTTCAAAACTCTAGCATGAATGTATTCTTCATCAGGGGATAACATCACACATTTCAATACTCATTCTGTCTGTCGTTCATGATTTCAGACACACCAGTATGCATAAGAAAGCCCTAAACTGCATTCACCATATTTACATACCACAAAAGACAAAGTTAAGGCCCCTTTACACGGGCCAATGATCAGCTGAACAAGCGTTCATAAGAATGCTCGGTCTCAATTTTTGCCCTGTGCAAACAGGGCAAAGATCAGCCGATGAACGAACAAGCGCTCATTCATCAGTTGATCATATCTTTTATGCAGCCAAAAAAATGGTTCCTAGTCGGCAGCACATCTCTGTGTAAACAGGGAGATGTGCTGGTGACACGATGCACATTCAATGTCCCATAACAAGCATAGTAACAATCAATGGTCCCCATACTTAACAATCGTTACTCCTTGATAATGGAGCAAACAAGCGCCGATTGACATGCTGTAATGTCGATCGGCACTCGTTAAAGGGGGTAAACATGGGCGATATCTGCCCGTGTAAAACCACCCTTCAGTACCTCCTAACAAAATGAAATCATTGTGCAGGTGCGTGACTGCTGGGACTACAATGTAATAGCAAACAATCACAAAGATGCAGCCGCAATCTGCGGGAGCTAAGGTATATGCAAACATTGAGTATATGTAGTATTATAAATGGCATTGCTGCAATATTTACTATACTAATAAATGTGAGGTTCTTAGTACACATTTTGTTGAAATTGTATAAGCCCATCTGCCACGCCAAGGCGACCTCATACAGGGGGACTCTACACTAAACATTATACCTGTACAATGGGAAACTCACCCGTCTCTAGGGTCCAAGGCCAACAAAATAAATCCAGGGTAGGTAAGAACCAGCTTCATTCTATAATGATTAAAAACAGCCTTGGACAGATGGGAGTGGTGCACGACAAGATGGAGGCAGTCACCACCCCCAAATGTACGATGCAAAAGACAAAGTCCATTTATTTCCCTTTGTTAGGAGATGCTGACTTACTTTGTCTTTTGCATCGCACTTTTGGGGGTGATGACTGCCTTGCCTTTTTACACACTGCCAACAATATAACAGTAAGGTTATGTTCACACGCAAACTCAAAAACGTCTGAAAATACGGAGCTGTTTTCAAGGGAAAACAGCTCCTGATTTTCAGCCGTTTTTTGAGCAACTTGCGATTTTCGCTGCGTTTTTGGAGCTGTTTTCAATAAAGTCTATGAAAAACGGCTCCAAAAATGTCCCAAGAAGTGACCTGCACTTCTTTTTCAAAACAATCCATCAGGGACAGAACGCCTGCTTCCGATTTTTCGGGAGTTTACAGAAAATAGGCCGTGTGAACATACCCTAAGTGTACGCTCTCACAGCTCTTGTGCTTGACAGACAATTCTTTTTGTACTCACATATGAATATATTTTTTTTATTTATATCACAGGGCAGACCATATGCTGACAAAATGAAGTGGGACAAAACAGAAATGCTTTATTGGCTGCAGCAAGATCGACGCAAAACCGTAATGGGAATCGATCTTAAAAAAGAAAACGCCTGTGTAAAGCTCGAACCTATTAACTGAGCCAATGAATACAGATGTGTGTAAAAGTATTGGATTGAAAAGAGAAAATAATGGGATTTATGTTCATAAATAGATGTTAATAAACTATTCTTTCAAAAAAATCATCTGCCAATCTCTAAACACAATGTAAATCACCATGTTGATGGGGAGTAGAACAAGCAATTGTCACAATATCAGGGCTATTTTTACCAATTTACAGCCTTCGCTAGCCACGGTTGATGGGATACTTGGAGGCGTGACACCCCAACGTATTTGTATCACATGTCACTTCTACCTAAAAGTGATGGACACCTTTGCAAAAAAAATAATTTTTAATTACTACAATGTATGTTTATTTATTAAATAAAACATATCTGCAGTTGGTTTTAATTAAACATTTTGCACTGTTTTTCTTTTGCAGCTTGTATGTCTTACAATACAATGCAAGCTGCTGGATGCCGTTTAGTACTCAGTCCAACAGATCGGCCAACTGACAGCTCCTTTCTAATCTTTCTCTTTTCTCCTGAACAATAATCTAAGCGGACATCTTATTTGATCTATGTTTAATGTCTTTGGTTGTAAAGATGTCTGCACTCAGGAAAGCAGAGAGAGAGAGAGAGAGAGAGGTTACAGAGCAGCCAACAATAAGAGTGTCTGTTGGACTGAGCGCTGAACGACATCTAGCAGCATGTATTGTATTGTAAGACATGCAAGCTGCAGAAGACACATGGTGCAAGATTTTTAATCATAAACCAATTGTAAGTATGCTTTATTTAATAACATACAGACAAAGCAATATAAATTATTTTTTTTCCATAACCTTTAATGTAAGGCCCCCACCTACTAATATTTACAGAGGTTTAATTTAAGAAAGAATGTATGTTGTGGGGAGGCAGGACTCACGATCAAGTGGTCAATACTCCGCGCTCGACCACTAGATTGCAGACTACCATTTGAACACACCTGACGTAGAACTTTTGAAGTTATTCTCAGAAAAACAAAAAATAAAATGTTAAAAAAACAAATTAATTGATTAACTTTACTTTATGTCTAGTTACCAGACTCAATGTATTCCTATGTACTTCCACTGTCACACCACATTTGCTGTAGCAGCTGTCCAGTCTTTGTGGTTGTATACAATGATGAGTTTTGTCTAAAATTGGAATATGAACCTCACACGGATGTCTTTAAAGGGGTTATCCGGAGACCAAAAATTGCATTGCATTAATATTTTTATGTCAAAAGAAGTCACTTACTAATGCACTTGGTGCCGTTCAAACCCGGTGAATTGTTCCCTGAAGTCCTGGAGCTTTTCTAATGTTGATGACGTGCCGACCCAGCCCCATGTGACTGAGGGCTTGCTTCCTGTGCTGTTCGTGTCGGCGTGTTATCTATGGCATGACCGCAAGGGGCTGTCACATTGCCTATTGCTGGAGTCCCTGAGCAGAGCATCAGCTAGCGCTTTGCTCGGTACTCCAGAACTACTCCCGACATTTGGTCAGTGACTTCAGGGGTTTCCTATAGCTGGAGTTCCTGAGCAGCGCATCAGATGATCCTCTGCCTGGGGACGCCAGCACTGCCTATTCAGTTCTATTGGCCGCGGATACCTTTCCGTATCGCTATGGATAGGTGTCCATGCCGTAGAACTGTGCCGGGAATTATGGAGCATGTCCTATTTTTCGTATTTTATGGGCCGTGCTCCTATACTTTGTATAGAACGGCCCGAAAATGTGGGCTGCGGCCGGCCATGCCCGCAATTGAGGGCCGTGATTACGGGCACGGCCATGTGCGTGAGGCCTAAAAGTGTAGATCGCATGGCACTGTCTATTCCTAGAAACAAACTGATATTATGCTGATTTCATATAAATAAAATATATAGAAAAGTGATGTAGTCATGTATTCACATATGCGCATAACAGCCGGGTAGGAGACCTAAACATATGTTCAAATGTACTTTTGTGGCCACAGATAGACTAACATTTCAGAGAAGAAGAACCTTGTTCACATATAAAAATTAAGTCAAAAGTACCCTGAGGGTGGTCCCAAGCCCGGCAAGTTCTCCAGCTCTTAGGAGTAAACCCTGCCAAACACCTCCCCCTTGGCCGTGATTGACGTTCTAGCATTCAGTGACGTTGCCGAAAGGCTGAAGGTGTTAATCAAGCTCAAGGGGGAAGCGTTGGGCAGCTTACTCACGAGAACACGAGCACTTGCCGGGCTTGGGACCGCCATCGGGACACTTGCTACCTAATTTGCATATGCGAACATAGTTATTTTTCTCTGAAAACTCTAACTCTGGCCACAATGGTATATTTGTACATATGTTTAAGTCCCCTACTTGGCGCTATTATTGCTTTAGTTGCCATTAAGGACCTGACAGACTCCCTTTAAACTATATGCAATAAAATGTATTACCTAATAGTTTTAATTTAGAATAGAAAAGTATAGTCACCTCATACTACTGCATTGTAATTTATTATCTGCTAGTCAAAAGCTATTTAGACAGCTATGGTCAGCTGAAGACGAATAAGAAGAGAGACTTGATTTAGACATTATATCAAAGGCCAGCACTTATGCATTTATGTTTATATACACAAAAAATTGATGTTCCCAGTTCATGTGCATTGATATAAATGCATACTTTCTTAGGCTCTATTTACACTGTGTTCGGGCTTTTATGTTCAATGTGCATATTTGAAGAGTTCTGTCAAGTGTATTCCAAGGATGTATACAACAGTATGCCGATATAGTTGAATACGTCTAAAACAGACTCCCATTGTAAAGAAATGCATGCCATGTGGTGTACATTTTTTTTCAGTGTTTCATTTCTAATGAAAAGTGTAGTCAACTCCGCTATTCAATACAGTTATAAAACAGTATATAGCGGTTCATATAACAAACATGGGCCAAAAGGACAATTGTAGCATACGTTTGGCCCAAATGAACCTTTGGGTACACCACAGTATACATTTGAATTCTTTTTTCTCCAATGATCAGCTCAATTACATGATGTGAATAGAACCTTAGGCCTCATGCACACTTCCATTTTTTTCTTCAGGGTGCTATCCGTTTTTGTCACTGATAGCACCCTGAACCCATTAGTTTAAATGGGGCCATGCACACCTCAGTTTTTTTGACGGTCCGTTGCTCCTTTCCGTTCCAAAGTAGAGCATGTCCTACTTTGGTCCGGGATTCCGTGACCGTGAGGCCCATGCAAGTCAATGGGGCCGTCAAAAAAACTGAAGGCACACGAAAGGCATCCGTGTGCCGTCCGTGTGTGACGGAGCCGTTGCCTAGCAACCGCCGGGCGGGCAGAAAAACATGACAAAAATATTACACTAATCGGCAGCATCTTGTCTCTATCAATAACTGATAGAGAAAAGAGGCTGCTGATTAAAAATAAAATAAAAAGCATTTCATACGTACCCGGTCGTTGTCTTGGTGACGAGTCCCTCTTCTTCCTCCAGTCCGACCTTCTTTTGTGACGCGGCAGCCTGTGATTGGCTGCCGAGGCCGCGGCAGCCTGTGATTGGCTGCCGAGGCCGCGGCAGCCTGTGATTGGCTGTCGAGGCGACATGGATTGAACGTCATCGCTCGAGGCTGGACAGGAGGAATGTAAGTATGATTTATTTTTTTTTTAATTACATTATTTCCGCGCGCCGAGCATGGTACTGTCAACCTGGACAGTACCATGCTCGGCGCACGGAAACGGAAACACGGAGTGCACACGGGAGTGCACACTGAAACCACACGGCCGCTAAAACGGGTTCACGGACCCGTCAAAAGCGGCCGTGAAAAAGGTGTCGGAAGTGTGCATGAGGCCTTAGAACCTCTTAAAGGGGTTGTCCATCAGAAAAAAAAAATATTATTCTTTCTTTTTCTAATATGCTTGCACATATTGCAGGTTTTCAATCCCCTTCGCATGGACCCGGAATTTCGAAGCTGCGATTCTTGTGGTGACACAGGCTCTGGGCAGAAGTAGGTGTATTGATGACGCGGCTGAAGGGGCTGGCTGCCTGGCTCAATCCTCATTTTAGCTTAGTTCATTGGACGGTTCTATTTTGTGATTGACAGCTATCTCTGTATGCACACTTATACAAGGAAGGCTGCTAATCAGTGATTAGGACCGCCCACTGGACTCCTAAGGCCAAAATGAGCAGAAGTTTAGATCAATAAATTACAAGTAAGGGTATGTTCACACGGGCTATTTTTGGCAGTTTTTCGGGCCGTAAACGGCTTAAAAAATGTCTGGAAGGTCGGAAGCAGAACGCCTCCAAACATCTGCCCATTGATTTCAATGGGAAAGACAATGTTCTGTTCCGACGGGCTGTTTTTTACGCTGCCATTTTTCAAAACAGATGCGTAAAAAAACGGCCGCAAAAAAGAAGTGCATGTCACTTCTTCAGCCATTTTTGGAGCCGTTTTTCATAGACTCTATAGAAAAACAGCTCCAAAAACGGGCGTAAAAAACGCAGCGAAAATCGCGAGTGGCTCAAAAAACGTCTGAAAATCAGGAGCTGTTTTCCCTTGAAAACAGCTCCGTATTTTCATACGTTTTTGAGTTTGTGTGCGCACACAGCCTTATACTGAAGCTTTTCTATCAATCTGCTCAACAACTTCTGCCCTATAACATGCTGCCTGCAGATAGGACTGGTTTTCAATGTGACAGGTTCCTTTTAAGGAGCTTCCCAAGTGGTCACTGAGGGGACTCTGGGTACAATTATATTGCAAGCTTTATGGTGAACTTGAATTTGGCAGAAAAACAATTCCTATATTCTCTGATGTACTTCCAACCTGTTTATGTGGCACAGTTTGATATATGTCGCCCAAAGTGAGCAAACATGAACTAGTTAGGAAACATATACTGTATGTTATGTTAAAAAAAAAAACACTCATTCAGTTTTTATAGATTTTATTTTTAGTCCTATTGATAGTTTGGGCATTTATAAGTCCCTCTAGGGCAAGAGCCCATTAAAAGCTGGAGATTTCACAGGTAAAATGTTAGTGCTGACGGCTTAAAAATAGCTTCAAAGAGGATCAGTAAGTTTTTCCTTGTTCTGTTGTTGCCATGGTAACACAGTACCGAGCATATTTACTGATAGCTTTTGTGGAAACCATTAGGGGGGTTGCATTGAACCTGTCAGCTGCTATTTGTGAGAAACCCTAGGGCTTTAGCTCCATCATAAATAAATGTTAATGGGTAAAGTCTGCATTCATTGTTTCTTCAATGTTCGCTATTAGCTCCTCACAGAATGTCACTCAGCAGCAATGTGTCGGCCAGTATCCTATTCATTTTCTACACCCAAATAAAATAGATGCATTTAGAAAAATCATTACTGCTTGACATACATTTCTGGAGATCATGTGTGAGCCTCGTGTATGTGTTTGGGGTCTGGAATCTGTATTCTCGGGTTTGGTTTTTCTTTGGGGGTCTGGCCTGAGGTTTGTATTTATTTTCAGGGGCTGTAGTTATTCTAGGGTCTGGGATTTTGTATTTATTCTGGGGTTGGGTCTATATTTATTTTGGTGTCTGGAGTTCGTCTTCTAGGGGCTGGTTTGGGGGTCCAGAACAAATAAATAGGCCTGAAGTAGAACTAAAGGATATAAATCTGCTAGGGATAAAAGGAAGCAGCTGAAATCATGGCCATTGCTCCTGAGTTGTGTGCTCAAGGTAATGCTGTGTTCACATCAGCGTTGTCTTGCCATTGAGGGGTTCCGTCTGAGGTTTCCATCGGGGGAACCCCTCAACGCAAACCTTATCTTCCGTTTACATCACCATTGATCTCAAGTGACGGAAACTTTGCTAATAGTTTCCGTTTGTCACCATTGTGACAGGGTTCCGTTGTTTTGACAGAATCAATAGCGCAGTCGACTGCGGTATTGATTCCGTCAAAAACAACGGAACCCTGTCAGAATGGTGACAAACGGAAACCATTCGCAAAGTTTCCGTCACCATTGAGATCAATGGTGATGCAAACTGAAGATAAGGTTTCCGGTTTCCTTTCCGTTAAAGGGTTCCCCCGACGGAAACCTGAGACGGAACCCCCTCAACGGAAAGACAACGCTAATGTCAACAGGCCCTAACTGTACAGTAACATCTATGAAGCTGACTGACACCTTCAGTTCAGGAGGACTATTTCCCATCTATAAACAACAGCTTGTTATTTGTCATCATCTTCTTAGTTAGGCCATGTTCACACATGCTTTGTTACATTCCCTTGTTCTGTTCCGTCAGAGGAGCAGAACAAGGGAATGGCAGAAGCAACGGTTTTGTTGCACGACGAACACCATCAGTGGCCAACTGAACCCATTGACTTTAATGGGTTCTGTCAACTTTCCATCGGGATGTCCATGGTTTATCACGCAGCATTATTGTCTCTAGCGCAGTTATTGACTCTGGTCATTTCGGCTGGATCTGTGACAGGGGCATAAGAATAGGTGAATAAGGCCTTAGCCATTAAAATGTATCAATGACTTAGCGCTCTCAATTTTTATATTTTATCTACTGGCTAAGGCCCCATGCACACGGCGGTGCCCGTTATCACGGCCCGAGGTTGCGGGCACGGCCGGCCGCCGTCTGCAAGGCCCGCAAAATGCAAAAGAGCGGACATGCTCCATAATTTTCAGAACATTTCTACGGCACAGACACCCATCCGTAGCAATACGGAAAGGTGTCCGCGTTCAATGGAAGTGAATGGGTCCGTTTTTGCGCACCGCAATTGAGGTTTTTTACGGTCGTGTGCATGGGGCCTAACACGGTACAAAGATACAAGTATAATGTACTGTCGTTTTTTTTTTTAAGACCTATTTCACACAGTATTTTGTGGGTAGAAAAAAAAAAAATTGCAAAATTCCTTTTTTCGCCCGTGGCCATTGAGCACCACAGGCAAAAAAAACTTTTTCTGCCACCCATTGATTTCAATAGCAGCTCAGGGGTGGAACCGCGGCATGTCTCTCTTTTTTCCCGCGAGTGTCTAAAAGCCGCTCGGGAAGTATGAGACTTCTCTGCCTCCCATTGAAATCAATGGGAGGCGGTTTGAAATGTAAACACGGCAAATAAGTTTAAGGGTATGTGCACACACACTAATTACGTCCGTAATTGACGGACGTATTTCGGCCGCAAGTCAAGGACCGAACACAGTGCAAGGAGCCGGGCTCCTAGCATCATACTTATGTACGATGCTAGGAGTCCCTGTCTCGCTGCAGGACAACTGTCCCGTAGTGTAATCATGTTTAATGGTGACAGATCCGGTGCAGATCAATGGTGACAGATCCGGTGCAAATGGTTTCCGTTTGTCACAGGTGTGCAAGGATTCCGTCATTTTGACGGTATGAATACCATGGTAAACTACGGTATTGCTTCCATCAAAACGACGGAACACTTGTACAAGTGAGACAAATGGAAACCATTTGCACCGGTTCTGTCACCATTGAAATCAATCGTGATGCAAACGGAAACCTATGGTTTCCGTTTGTTTCAGTCAGGGTTCCATTCTGACAGGAAGCTCAGACAGAACGCCAGAATGGAGCCCTGAAGCAGATGTGAACGCAGCCTAAGTCACAATTAAAGGTAAACGCAATTTCACTAAACTAATAACACACAAACTGTTGTATTGTTAATGTCTTTTATTCAGGACATTGATTGAAAAATAACCGAAACCGATATTCAACACAATTAATCAACGTCATCTTGTGCATTTCAGTTTCTTAAATTTTTTTCCCCTGCTTCAACTGTATAGAGCCATTATACTGTGTGTGGAGGGACGTTATAGGGGCATTATACTGTCTAGAGGCAGCTATGGGGGCATTATACTGTGTGGGTGGCAGCTATTGGGGCATTATACTGTGTAGAGGCAGCTATGGGGGACATTATGCTATGTGTAGGGCAGCTATGAGGGCATTATGCTGTATGGAGGGCAATTATAGGGGCACTATACTGTCTGGAGGTCAGTTATGGAGTCATACTGTGTGGAGCGCAGATATAGGGGCATTATACTGTGTGGAGTGCAGATATAGGGGCATTATACTGTGTGGAGTGCAGCAATAGGGGCATTGTGTCAGGGGCTATATTATATACAGTAGTTTACAGCAGTCTCTAAATATTAATTCAATGGTGTAGCATGCAAATAGGGAGCGTGATATGCAGAAAGGGGTGTGGCCTAAATAATTGTTCATTAATCGTAGTTACATGTTCAATTAATCGTGATTTTGATTTAGGTCATAATTGCCCAGCCCTAGTAGACATCCACAGTGCAGGGAGTAAAAGTAAGTGAACCCTTGCGTGTAATAACCAGTAGATACCCCTTTACCAGCAATCACCTCCACCAAACATTTCCTGTAGCTGCAAAAAAGACTTGCACAACACCGAGGAGGCATTTTCGACCATTTCTCCCTGAAAATGTGTTTCAGTCCATCTAGATTTCTGGGCTCAGCCCTCTTCAGGACAAGTCACAGCACCTCGATAGGGTTAAGGTCAGGACTCTGACTTGGCCATTCCAAAACACAAATCTTTTTACGGCATTCTTTATCTAATTTACTTGTGTGTTTTGGGTTTTTGTCTTGTTGCATCACCCAATGTCTCTTCATCTTTGGACCATAGACCCGTTGCCCTTTCATTCTCCTGTAAAATGTTTTGATACACTTTTAAAATGTATTGTTCCCTCAATGATCGCAAGTCGTCCAGGCATGAACAAAGGTTGCAGTTTGCAGAGTTTTCAGTAGGTCTTTTGCTGTTGCCCTTGGGTTCTTTCTCACTTTTCAGTATTGCCCGTTGGAGTGAAATTGAAAAGACACCCACTCCTACAGGGAGTAGCAACAGTCCTAAATTTTCTCCAGTTGTAGCCAATTTGTCTCAGGCCTCATGCACACAACCGTAGTGGTGTGCAAGGCCGTGATTTTCGGCTCGGATGGCCACAGAGTGTCACCCGCGGGCCGTGCACATGGCCACATGCATTCATTTCTATGAGCCTGGACCGGAAAACACGGCCGTAATAAGACATGTCCTATCTTTTTCGCGGTACAGGCTCCTGGGCCATGCACGGACCGTGGAAACCAGGTTTGTGTGCATGGCCCCATCTAAATGGATGGGACCGCAATTCACCGGCAGATTTGACGGTGAATTGCAGCCGCAAAAACACGTTCGTGTGAATGGGGCCTTAGCGTGGATTAATGTACACCTAGATCTTTAGAAATACTTTTGTCACAAGTAGCATGTGACCGCTGCAGCCAATCAGAGGGCTCAGTGAAGTGAAATACCAGAAATACAACAAATGACCACTGAGCCCCCTAAATGGCTGCAGCAGTCAAATGCTACAAATGCATGTAAACAATCACGGACCACCAGCGCTGGATCGCCAGGGGAAAGGATAGGCAAGTATTGCTTTTTTTGCTTATTTTTCTCATTTGCAGCCATTACCCCAAATTTTTGAAAACCCGGATAACCCATTTAATATTGTGTATTTGGCACCACGTCTTAGGACTTCATGCCACTCCTCTGGATAAAATCTTTGATTTCCAGTGTATAAGGAGGAATAGGTGAACATAAGAGAGAAACGTAAGTTGTTTTCACCAGTCACAAGGCATTTTGAAGGTGACCTATATAGGGTGCGGTGACATACAGCATATTTTGTTGAAGAAATATTCTGCAGGTTAAAATCTATTCCATTCGTCTAAATGGAACTTGCAGAAATCCATACACCTTCTGCAGAAACAACCCCATTCAGATGAATTGAACTGATTTTCAGTCAAAGAAAATTTCTGCAACAAAATCTGCCTCCTGTGAATCTACCCTTACAGGTCTACGTAATAAAGATCAGTCAGGAACATATTTCTATCTAGAAAAGTTAAATGACAGGATCGCTACCTTTGTGGATATTCAAAACAGTCATGATCCTTCTCCAGTCAACAATGTCCATAGGGTAAAATCAAGGCTGGGGCTACATTGGGATTCATTGTTTGGGGTGGGGTGGGGTGGGGTGGGGTGGGGGGGAACTAGATTACACCTCAGGCCAAATAAGTCAATGGAGTGAATAACCAGGCTGTCTGAATTAACCCTTTCAAAACCAGACTTAGGCTGGGTTCACACAACCTATTTTCAGACTTAAACGAGGCGTATTATGCTTCGTTTTACGTCTGAAAATACGGCTACAATACGTCGGCAAACATCTGCCCATTCATTTGAATGGGTTTGCCGACGTACTGTGCCGACGACCTGTCATTTACGCGTCGTCGTTTGACAGTTGTCAAACGACGACGCGTAAAATGACTGCCTCGTCAAAGAAGTGCAGGACACTTCTTTGCAATGTAATTTGAGCCGTTCTTCATTGAAGTCAATGAAGAACAGCTCAACTATACGGCCGTCAAAGACGCCTCGCATAATGCGAGCAGGAGCTTTTACGTCTGAAACAACGCAGCTGTTTTCTCCTGAAAACAGTCTGTCTTTTCAGACATAAAAGCCACTTCTCGTGTGCACATACCCTAAGGGCTCATGCACACCAACGTAAAAACGCCCGTAATTACGGGCCCATAGACTTCTATTGGCCACGGGTACCTCCCCGTATGCTTACGGGAAGGTGCCCGTGCCGTTGAAAAATATAGAACATGTCCTATGTCAGGCCGTAATTACGGCACGGGCAGGCCCATAGAAGTCTATGGGGCTCCCATAATTACGGGTGACTACGTGTGTGCATCCGTAATTATGGGAGCATTGCTAAGCGACGTCAGGGGATAGTCACTGTCCAGGATGCTGAAAGAGTTAAACGATCGGCAGTAACTCTTTCAGCACCCTGGACAGTGACTTCCGATCACAATATAGAGCAACGTGTAAAAAAAATAGAAGTTCATACTTACCCAGAACTCACTGCTTCTTCCTCCAGTCCGGCCTCCCGGGATGACGTTTCATCCCATATGACCGCTGCAGCGGTCACATGGACTACCGCGTCATCCAGGGAGGTCGGGCTGGATGTCAGAAGAGGGACGCGTCACCAACACAACGGCCGGGTAAGTATGAATTTCTTTTACTTTTACTACGGAAAGGGCTGTCCCTTCTCTCTATCCTGCACTGATAGAGAGAAGGGCTGCCGATTACTGCAGTGTAATTTTGCAGCGAAAACGTGCCCGTAAATACGGGTGGAATACTGGTGACACCGGACCCATATTTACGCGCACGGGTCCGTAAATACTGGTGCAACACGGGTCGAATACGTGTGACCAAGTACCCGTATTTACGGGAGGAAAAAAATATGTTCGTGTGCATGAGGCCTTATTGTCATTATTATGCTTTTGTTTTTACCTCCCCGCCTTCAAAAAGTCCTAACTTATTTTTTCGTTGATACAGCCATATGAGGGCTTAATTTTTACAAGTTGTACTTTGTGATGGCACTATTAAATATTATGTGTAATGTACTGGGAAGCTGGAAAAAAAAATGAGAATGGGCTGGAATTGGAAAAAAAACAGCAGTTCCGCCATTTTCTTACGGGTTTCGTTTTTACTGTGTTAACTGTACGGTGAAAATGACAAGTTACCTTCATTCTGCGGGTCAGTAGAATCACGGTGATAACAAATTTATATTGTTTTTGTTATGTTTTAGTACCTTTCAAAAAACTTAAATGTTTGAAAGAAACCAAAATATTTTTTCATCGCCATATTGTGACCCCCCGTAACTTTTTTATATTTCTGTGTACAGAGCTGTGTAAGGCGTCTTTTTGTACGTGGAAAGATGTAGTTTTTATTAATAACATTTTGGGGACTGTGTCATTTCGATTTTTATAGTTCGGGCATTTTGGGACGCAAAGATACATAATGTGTGTGTTTGTTTATTTTTTTTATATGTGATTTAGGGAAAGGCAGATGATTTTAATTTTTAATCTTTTTTTAGTACTATTTTTTAGCTCCCCTAGGGGGCTTGAACCTGCGATCATTAGATCATTTATGCCATAGACTGCAAAATCACAATGTTGCAGTTTATGTCAAAATCAGTGCATTTCTATTGAGACCTGCTACAGGCAGGCCTAAAAACCAATCTACCTATAGCAGGGCTGGAAGTGTTCACAAAGCTCCCAGCTGCTAGAGGAACACACCGGCTTCTGACCGGCAGCAAAGGGAAAGTAAAAACCCCTCAGATGCCGGTGGTCACATCTGACACCAGCATCTGAGGGGTTAAATGTGCGCGATCAGAAATGTTTCTGATCACAAGTATTGCCGCTGGGTCCCTGCTGTGTAACAAAGCAGAGACCCGCGGCTATGGTGCCCGCTCTGCTTTTGATCGGATGCCATGTTTAAATACCCTTTCCGGATGTTAATCTACCGATTAGCGGCGTGAAAATGTTAAATGGCAGCACACCGTATAATGCTATTTATCTGGACACTACTTGATGCGGTTTATCTGAGAATGAAATTCACGATCTGGATGCTTTAGGACACTATTTATGGCTGTACCATAAGGCCTAGGTCGCACTGAGTTTTTTGGCATTGTTTCTGACACAGAAACCGCGCCAAAATACGGCCGAAAACTCCTCCCATTGACTTCAATGGGAAGTGTTTATTTCCACAAGTGAAAACAAAACCCTCGTAGGAAAAAGAAGCATCATGCTCTTTCTTCAGGCATTTCCGTCTATGATCTCCCATTGATATCAATGGGAGGGAGAAGGCGGTTTTTGCTGCGTTGTTTGCCCGCAGCGTTCACAGGCTGCGGCCGAAAAACGCAGCAAAGAGAGCGCAGGCAAAAAACTCTGTGTGAACGTTAAGGTCAGTTCACACATTGCATAACTACTGCGGATTTTCTGCAACGGAATTTGTTGCGGAAAATCCACAGCAAATACAGTACTAGCAAAGTGGATAAGATAAAAGAAATCTAATACACACGCGACAATACTGAGTGGAAAAAACGCTCAGAAATTGAAATTTTATTCCGCAGCACGTCAATAGTATTTACGCTTACGCTACTTATTTGTTGCAGGTTTTCCACATTGAATTCAACGGGGAGGTAAAACCCTCACAAATAGCAGTTGTTGCGTTTATTTGCAACGGGTTCGCAGCGATTCCGTCGCAAAAAAACGCAGCCCAAAAAAGAAAAAAAAAAATCTCATACTTAGGCCACATGCATACGACCATAAAAAAGTCCGTAATTACGGGCCCATAGACTTCTATTGGCCACGGGTACATTCCCGTTTGCATACGGGATGGTGCCCGGGCTGTTGAAAAATATGGAACATGTCCTATTTCAGGCCGTAATTACGGCACGGGCAGGCCCATAGAAGTCCATGGGGCTCCCGTAATTACGGGTGGCTACGTGTGCACCCGTAATTACAGGAGTGTTGCTAGGCAACGTCAGGGGATTTTAATTTTTGAATAAAGAGAAGCAGAGAAAATGGCGTCTGAGCGATCATGTGACCTTTTTAAGGGGTTTGGACATGATTGTGACATTTCCAGCCTCCCTTTTTTTTACCGGTCCGTAAATACCAGTGGAATACGGATGACAACGAACCCGTATTTACGGGCACGGGTCCGTAAATACAGGTTAAACACGTTTGACTACCACAGGTGGCGAATGGCAGTCCCCCCACTGCTGGATGAGTGGTTCCAGGAGGTTGCCTTACTGCAGCAAATGGAGCACCTTCTGGCTCATTCTGCGGCTGCTTCTACCAGATACATGGACACTTGGTCTCCGTGGCTTATGTTCCTTTCTGCTTCCACCTACCGTAATGCGGTGACTTGAGCTACACTGCATATGCTCTCCCGTGGGACTTCCTCGGGCGGGGACTACATACAGATGTGTGGGGATTTGCTTGCTCTATTCGTGTCTCTGTAAGGTGCGTAGCTGCTTATTTGCTTATGATACACTGGAACCGGAGTCCAGGTTCACCATGAACCCCCACTCCCCCTTGCCTTTGTCTGTCGCCCATTCTATCTTCTCCTTCCCTTCTTGTGTCTGTCTCAAATGATCATTGGCTTCCTGGGATTGCGCTCACCCACTTTTGCCATTGCATTTTAGGACGTAAGAGAAGCTGAACTGTTGTACTCTTATTTTCTTTCTTAACCGCTTCCCGACCGCCCACTGTATATTCACGTCGGCACTTGCTGGGCTCTGTGCAGTGCCGACGTGAATTCACGGTGGGTGTTAAAAGCGCGATCCGAGTGTCTCAGAGTAGCGCGGACACCCAGATCGCGCTGTTATCCCTGCCTCTGGTCCCGGAGACATGACCAGGACCTAATTGGTTCAGGTCCCGGTCATGTGATCGCAGGGAAAGTTTGTTGCTACAACGAACTGGAAAGTTTGTTGCTACAACAAACTTTCCCGGGGACAGATTGCGGGTGCTGCAGTCGGTTATAAGGCAGAACCGGAGGCCATACAACGGCCCCCGAGTCTGCCATGCAAGGCAGCCTATGAGAACCAGCCGGAGGCAGGTCCTCATAAGCTTCCTGTCAGTGCGACTCTCAGCGTCACACTGACAGTTTATAATACGTTACACTACCTAGGTAGTGTAAACGTATTATAGCAGCGATCAGTGCTGCCAGTCTTCAAGTAAAACAAGTAAAAAATAAAGTAATAAAAATATTTTATAAAAGTGTAAAAACAAGTTATAAAGGTTACAAAACAAAAAATGCTTTTTTTCCTATAATAAGTCTTTTATTATAGGAAAAAAATGAAAATGTTAAAAAAAGTACACATATTTGGTATGACCGCGTTCGTAACGACCCAAACTATAAAACTATAATATTATCTTTCCCGCACGGTGAACAGCGCAAAAAATATAATTAAAAAAACAATGTCAGAATCACAATTTTTTTGGTCATCAACCCTGCAAAAATATAGAATAAAAAGTGATGAAAAAGTCGCATGTACCCCAAAATAGTACCAATAAAAACTACAACCCGTCCCGCAAAAAACAAGCCCTTACACCGCTTTTTTGACTGAAAAATAAAAAAGTTATGGCTCTCAGAATATGGTGACACAAAAAATAATTTTATCGAAAAGTGATTTTATTGCGCAAATGCCACAAAACATAAAAAAAACTATATACATCTTGTATCGCCGTAATCGTATCGACCCGCAGAATAAAGTAAAATGTCATTTATAGTGCACGGTGAAAAGTGTAAAAAAAAAAAAAGACAAAAAAAACATTGTCAAAATTTGTTTTTTTGTCACTTTGCGTGCCAAAAAAAATCTAATCAAAAGTGATTAAAAAAAAAATCACATGTACCCTAAAACTGTACCAATGAAAACTACAGATTGTCCCGCAACAAATAAGCCCTCACACAGCTCCGGTGAAGAAAAAATAAAAAAAGTTCTGGCTCTCAGAATATGGCGACAGAAATTGTGCAGTGTCCAAAAGCGGATAAGATCGTGCGCCATTTATCAGTGCGACATTGGCCACATATCTGCGGATTATTATTTATTTACCGAATTATTATACCCTCTTATGTCCTGATGTACTCTGCCCAATTTACACATACCCCCACATCATAAACTGAAATACCAGCAAAACCCCAAACAGAACAGTTACCAAGCAAACTCTGCGCTCCAAAAGCCAAATGGCACTCCCTCCCTTCTGAGCCCCACAGCGTGCACAAACACCAGCTTACGTCCACATATATGATATTTTATTTCCGGGAGAACCCACTCAACATTGTATGAGGTATTTGTCTTCAGTGGCACAACATATTGTGCATTAAAATGGCATATCAGTGGAAAATTGTAATTTTCACTTTGCACCATCCGCTGCGCATTAACGCCTTCGAGCACCACGACTTAATAGCATGTCGCGCTGCGGGGGGTTATATATGGAGCGGGCTCATGCGCTGCGCCCGCTCCATATTCTGCAGGTGTCAGCTGTGTATTACAGCTGACACCCGGGACTAATGGACAGGAACAGGGATCGCGCTGTTACAGGAGTCTGTAAAAATGATATTATACTGCAATACATTAGTATTGCAGTGTATTGTACCAGCGATTTAATGATTGCTCGTTCCAGTCCCCTAAAGGGACTTTTGGGATGTTTCCACTGTTTTGGTACCTCAGGGGGTTTGCAAATGCGACATGACACCCGAGAACCATTCCAGCTAAATTTGAGCTCCAAAAGCCAAATATTGTTCCTTCCCTTCTGAGTCCTGCCGTGGGTCCAAACAGCCGTTTATTACCACATATGGCGTATTGTTGTAATCAGGACAAATTGCTTTACAAATTTTAGGGTGATTTTTCTCCTTTATTCATTGTAAGGCTGGGTTCACACGACCATGTCACGTCCGTAATGTACGGAACGTATTTCGGCCGGAAGACCCGGACCGAATACAGTGCAGGGAGCCGGGCTCCTAGCATCATAGTGATGTACAACGTTAGGAGTCCCTGCGTGGAACTACTGTCGTGATTACAGTACGGGACAGTTGTCCTGCAGCGAGGCAGGGACTCCTAGCGTCGTACATCACTATGATGCTAGGAGCCCGGCTCCCTGCACTGTGTTCGGTCCGGGTCTTCCGGCCGAAATACGTTCCGTACATTACAGACGTAACATGGTCGTGTGAACACAGCCTAAAAATTAAACATTTCTATGTTTTTTCAGAAAAAAGTAGGTTTTCATTTTCATGGCCTAATTCCACTAAATTCAGCAAAAAAACTGTGGGGTCAAAATGCTAACTATACCCTTAGAAAAATTCCTTGAGGGGTGTAGTCTACAAAATGGGGTCACTTTTGGGGGGTTTCCACCGTTTTGCTCCCTCCAGGGCGTTGCAAACGTGACATGGCACTGAAAACCAATCCAGCACAATCTGCGCTTCAAAATCCAAATGGCGCTCCTTCCCTTCTGAGCTCTGCCGTGGGTCCAAACAGCAGTTTATTACCACATATGGGATATTGCTGTAATCGGGAGAAGTAGCTTTACAAGTTTGAGTGCTTTTTAGTCTTTATTCCTTGCAAATATTTTTTTTTATATTTTTTCAGAAAAAAAGTAGATTTTCACTTTCACAGTCAAACTCCAATAAATATAGCAGAAGACCTGTGGGGTCAAGATGCTAACTATACCCTTAGATAAATTCCTTGAGGGGTGCAGTTTCCAAAACCGTGTAACTTTTGGGGGATTTCCACTGTTTTGGCACTACAAGACCTCTTCAAACCTGACATGGTGCCTAAAATATATTCTAAAAAAAAGGAGGCCACAAAATCCACTAGGTGCTCCTGAGGCCAGTATTTCAGTCCATTATCACACTAGGGCCACATGTGGGATATTTCTAAAAACGGCAGAATCTGGGCAATAAATATTGTGTTGCGTTTCTCTGGTAAAACCTTCTGTGTTACAGAAAAAAATGTATTACAAATGAATTGCAGCAAAAAAAATTACATTTGGCAATTTCACCTCTACTTTGCTTTAATTCCTGTGAAACGCCTAAAGGGTTAATAAACTTTCTGAATGCTGTTTTGAATACTTTGAGGGGTGCAGTTTTTAATATGGGGTCTATCTAGTACATAAGGCCCTCAAAGCCGCTTTAGAACTGAACTGGCCCCTGTAAAAATCGCCTTTTGAAATTTTCTTGAAAATGTGAGAAATTGCTGGTAAAGTTCTAAGCCTTGTAACGTCCTTGAAAAATAAAATAATGTTCAAAAAACGATGCAAATATAAAGTAGACATATGGAATATGTGAAATAACTATTTTGTGTGGTATAACCATCTGTTTTACAAGCAGATGCATTTAAAATGAGAAAAATCATAATTTTTGCAAATTTTCTCTAAATTTTGGTGTTTTTCACAAATAAGCAATGAATTTATTGACCACATTTTTCCACTAATATAAAGTACAATATGTCACGAGAAAACAATCTCAGAATCGCTTGGATAGGCAAAAGCATTCCAGAGTTATTACCACATAAAGTGACATGTCAGATTTGAAAAAATGGGGCTGGTCCTGAAGGCCAAAATGAGCTCGGTCTTGAAAGGGTTAAGCAATGCTTCTTTCTCATAGGCTTCCTTAGGCTCCATGCACACTAACTTATTTTTTACTGTCCGTAAATACGGGTCCTTGGTCACACGTATTCGACCCGTATTGCACCAGTATTTACGGACCCGTGCCCGTAAATATGGGTCCGGTGTCACCAGTATTCCACCCGTATTTACGGGCACGTTTTCGCTGCAAAATTACACTGCAGTAATCGGCAGCCCTTCTCTCTATCAGTGCAGGATAGAGAGAAGGGGCAGCCCTTTCCCTAGTAAAAGTAGAAGAAATTCATACTTACCCGGCCGTTGTCTTGGTGACGTGACCCTCTCTTGACATCCAGTCCGACCTCCCTCGTTGACGCGGCAGTCCATGTGACCGCTGCAGCCCTTGATTGGCTGCAGCGGTCACATGGGCTGAAACGTCATCCCGGGAGGCCGGACTGGAGGAAGAAGCAGGGAGTTCTGGGTAAGTATGAACTTCTATTTTTTTTACACGTTGATTTATATTGTGATCGGTAGTCACTGTCCCTGGTGCTGAAAGAGTTACTGCCGATCAGTTAACTCTTTCAGCACCATGGACAGTGACTATCCACTGACGTCGCCTAGCAACGCTCCCGTAATTACGGGTGCACACACGTAGTCACCCGTAATTACGGGAGCCCCATAGACTTCTATGGGCCTCCCCGTGCCGTAATTACGGCCTAAAATAGGACATGTTCTATATTTTTCAACGGCACGGACACCTTCCCGTAAGCATACGGGGAGGTACCCGTAGCCAATAGAAGTCCATGGGCCCGTAATTACGGCCCGTGATTACGGGTGTTTTTAAGTTCGTGTGCATAGGGCCTCAGATGTAATGTTCACCCTCATGTTTGGGCTGTGCCCTCATTTGTCATGTTCTTTCTATTGTGGGAACACGTTTTCCCTAACTGTATTTGTACCTGTGTGTATCAAAACCAATAAAAATTTAGAATATGAAAAAAAAAAACGTGTGACAAAGGACCCATATTTACGGCCAGTATTAACGGGAGGAACAAAATATGGTCGTGTGCATGGGGCCTTACCCAGAATTATGTGTTCCTCCGTCCAGTGCGGCCTCCCGGGATGACGATTCATCCAATGTCACTGCTGCAGCCAAACACAGGCTGTAGCTGTGGTCACAGGGGATGAAACACCATCCCAGGAGGCCGGCCTGCTGGCTAAGCGTTGCAGTTTTCCGCAGCGAACATTAAGGGCGAAAAACTGCACCACAATTTGATGTGTTTTTTTTCGACCAGAATACCCTGCGGCGCACAGGGTGGATACACTGCGTGCTGCAGCGTATCCGCCCAGTGTGGACTCAGCCTTGGGCCCTGTTCACAGAGTTTTTGCCACGGAAATCACGGCAAAAAACAGCTGAAATTTACTCCCATTGATTTCAACGGGAGGTGGAGGCGTTTTTTTACCGCAAGCAAAAAAAATAAAAAAAAAACGCTTGCGGGGAAAAAGAAGCGACATGCACTATCTTGAGGCATTTTCCGCCTCAAAAATCCAATTTTTTGCCGCAAGTTTTCTCTTGAAGAAATAGGGAAAAAACACCTTAAAAAACCACGGCAAAAAAAAACGCGTCTAAAATCGCGGCAAACAATGCGTATGGTGCAAAACCACTTTTAAAAAAAAAACAGCTGATTTTTACAGGCAGAATTTTTTGCCTACAAAAAAACTCTGTGTGAACATACCCTAAGGGCATGACCACACATGGCGGAATTCCTCCGCAACTGTCCGCATCAATGCCGCACCTAATCCGGGTTGCGGATTACGGCTGCGGATCTGCACAAAATGTGCAGAAAATTGATGCGGACTAGCTGCTGCGGACTGCGGGAAAAGTGCTTCCCTTCTCCCTATCAGTGCAGGATAGAGAGAAGGGACAGCACTTTCCCTAGTGATAGTAAAAGAAATTCATACTTACCGCCCGTTGTCTTTATGACGCGTCCCTCCTTCGGCATCCAGCCCGACCTCCCTGGATGACGCGCCAGTCCATGTGACCGCTGCAGCCTGTGCTTGGCCTGTGATTGGCTGCAGCCGTCACTTACACTGAAACGTCATCCTGGGAGGCCGGACTGGAGACAGAAACAGGGAGTTCTCGGTAAGTACGAACTTCATTTTTTTTTACAGATACATGTATATTGGGATCGGTAGTCACTGTCCCGGGTGCAGAAACAGTTCCTGCCGATCGCTTAACTCTTTCAGCACCCTGGACAGTGACTATTTACTGACGTCTCCTAGCAACGCTCCCGTCATTACGGGAGCCCCATTGACTTCCTCAGTCTGGCTGTAGACCTAGAAATACATAGGTCCAGCCAGAATGAAGAAATGTCAAGTTAAAAAAGCAAGACGTATCCGCAGCACACATAACATGTGCATGACAGCTGCGGACTTCATTGCGGAACTTAGAATCTCCATTGAAGTCAATGGAGAAATTCCGCCATGAGTCCGCCACTGCTCCGCAACAGACAGAGCATGCTGCGGACACCAAATTCCGCTCCGCAGCCTATGCTCCGCAGCGGAATTGTACGCATCGTGTAAACGAACACTGCTAAATTAAAGTGAAAGTCAATGTAGAAACGGCTCCGCTGCGGATTAACGCTGCGGAGTGTCCGCAGCGGAATTTAAGTGAAATTCCGCTATGTGTGAACCCGCCCTAAGTCCCCATGCTTTGGCCCGTGCATGGCCCCAGAGCTCATTAAAAATAATGGCCGCGGTCATGTGCACAGCCGGCGATTTGCGGATTTTTGCAGGAGGAAAGATTTTGCTCTGCCTGCATGCCGATTTTCGTGGCGTTTTTCGCCCAAGGCCATTGAGCGCCGCGGGCAAAATACGCCAATGGGAGGTCAGAAGCGTAAATGCCCAAAGATAGGGCATGTCCCTTTTTTGTCCCGCGAGCCAGTTTTTCCACTCGCGGGAAAAAAACGCATTTGCCTCCCATTGAAATCAATGGGAGGAATTTTCGGCCGTTTTTTTACGCAAAGAAAACAACTTTATTTTACTCAATTTTACTTTTTTTATTAGTCCCCCTAGGGGACTTCAACCAGTGATCGTTAGATCGCTTGCACGATATACTGCAATACTAATGTATTGCAGTATATCGTGATTCTGACAGGCTTCTATTAAGCCTTGCCGGAGGGCTTATAGGAGCACAAATATGGCGGACCTCGGGGCCTTCATTAGGCCCCCAGGCAGCCATAGCAACCATCACCCCCCCGCGATTGCGTTTCGGGGGGTGCGATGAGTTGTTAGAGGGGGTCGCCCGCCTCTTTCTAACGATTTAAATGCTGCGGTCGCTATTGACCGCGGCTTTTAACGAGTTAAACTAGCGGGATCGCTCGTTACTCTGTAGTGTCGGCTGTAACATACAGCCGACACCGGCATCATGTGGAGCGGGTTCACTCCGTGAGCCCGTTCCATACTTCCCCTACCCGACTTTGGCGTATGGATGCGTCAAATATCGGGAAGGGGTTAATGTATTGGCATAGATCTATATGCCAGTACATTAGCCTGTGTACTGATCGTACACAGGCAGTTGTTAGGACCTACCTATGTATGTTCTAACAATAGGAAATATAGTCAGACAGCCCTGGGGTCCTTCAATGGATCGCAGCATTCAACAGAATAACGTTGGAGGCCGGCGCTGCATTGAAGACAGAGAACACGGGGGTGTTTTGCAGTGCACCCACCATGTGCTCTGTCTTCAGTGCCGGCGCTCATTAGTGAAGCGCCGGCCGCATTACATCATGCTGAACGGACGCGCACACTTGTCATTAGCGGGGCAATGGCTGTATTACACAACCGCTGTCCCGCTCTAACCACAATTACGTGTTACAATACTAAACAGCCACACAGCTTACTATCGAAATACATGAATTAACGGTATTGAACTGTTTGAGGGTGCACGGTATCTAAATAGTATCGGTATTACGATGCTTCGTGCAACCCTACTCAGCCTAAGGGTATGTTCACACGGCCTATTTTCAGAGATAATTGGGGCGTTTTACACCTCGAATTACGCCTGAAAAAACTCCATTAAGCCTACAAACATCTGCCCATTGCTTTCAATGGGTTTCACGATGTTCTGTTCCCACGAGGTGTAATTTTACGCGTCGCTGTCAAAAAACGGCGCGTAAAAAGACGCCCGCTTCAAAGAAGTGAATGTCACTTCTTGGGACGTTTTTCATTGACTATTGAAAAACAGCTCCAATAACGTCCGTAAAATATGCCACGAAAAACGCGAGTAGTTACAAAAACGCCTGAAAACAGCTCCGTATTTTCAGACATATTTTGCTAAGCTGTGTGAACATACCCTTACAGTTAACTAAATTTATGCTGGTGAACATAGGAATTTATCACACTCTGGCACTCGAATTCCAACATTTTATTATTGGAGTTCCGTGGCTACTTATAGGGAGCAATCGCTATAATGGCATATATTGAGAAACCTAAGCAACTATCCAGTACATTCAATGGGGAGGTCTTTTTCAATGAAATCCTCAAATAATGCCATGTTCACATCTGTGTCGTTATGTCTGTTCTGTCACAGGAACAGAAAAATGAAAATAACTGGATATGTCACATGACAGACATCAATTGCGCATGACGAAACAATTGACGTCATGATTTCAGGCATTTGGTGCTGCATTAAGTTTTCCAGGATTTACGGCAGAATCTGCAACCAATGCTCCTCTAACGGAGCCGCCGACGCAGATAAGGCTTCGTTAACATCTGTGCTAGTGCTCCGTTACGTCTGAGCTTTCCGTCGGAATGGAGCCCTGACAGAGACAAACGAAAACCGTAGGTTTGATTTCAATGGTGACGGATCCGGTGACAATGGTTTCAGTTTGTCTCTGTTGTGCAGGGGTTGTTTTGACGGAATAAATACCGTAGTCGACTACTCTATTGATTCAGTCAAAACAACGGATACAAACGGAAACCATTGGCACCGGATGTCACCATTGAAATCAGTGGTGATGGAAACGGAACCCTATGGTTTCCGTGTGTCAGTCAGGGCACCATCCCGACGGAAAGATTACGTCAGAATGGAGCCCTAACGGATATGTGAACAAAGCCTAACAGAGCCTCCAATGCAGATGTGAAAGAAGTGTCATTTATCAGATAAGGCTCTGTTCGCATCTGCGTTGGGGTCCCGTTCTGACATTCCGCCGGAGGTTTCCGTCAGAACGGGACCCTGAACAGACGCAAAAGAAAACCAGAGGTTTCAGTTTCCATCACCATTGATTTCAATGGTGACGGATCCGGTGCCCATGGTTTCCGTTTGTATCTGTTGTGCGCCGGATTCGTCGTTTTGCCGGAAGCAATAGCGTAGTCCTATGCTATTGCTTCTGGCAAAACAACGGATACGGTGCACGACAGAGACAAACGGAATGGGCACCGGATCCGTCACCATTGAAATCAATGGTGATGGAAACGGAAACCTCTGGTTTCCGTTTGTATCAGTTCAGGTTCACGTTCTGACGGAACGTTAGAATGGGACCCCAACGCAGATGCGAACAGAGCCTAAAATTGTTAAACACCAGCACATGGAAAACAAGACCATATACGTATATGCCAAAGGTAGACTGAAGAGCTGCCATTCAATACATTGGCCTGTTGTTTACAAAGATAATCTCCAGACTTGTCCCGTCATGTTACTATATGACTCCTGGAGACATGCCAGGACATAACCCGTGACATTGGATATCACCACAACACCAATAACCTCAGTTCCCCCTCGCATTATACGACCCTCCAGCATACAAGACATGACGTAAGAAGACGTATATGAGCTCGACCGGCATTACAGACGCTCTTCCAGCAGCTTCCAGCTCCCTGAGCGCAGCTACAGGAAATGACTAGCGGTGCTGATAATTAACTCCTGCCTATCTGTGTAGATAAAATAAGACTCTCAATACCACGCCTTGCTGTGCATCCGGTGATTAAGAGGTTAAAAGAAAGGTGGAAACGTCATGATACTGGGGCACGCCGGGAGTTGTAGTCCGTAGCCCGTGGTTGCGGCAGAATGTGAATAAGAAGCTGTAGTTACAGGTGAGGCTATGCGATGTATGCGGCATTTGCGGTCAGGGGTAGTACAGTGTATTCTGGGGCGTAGGACTATAAGTCGCAGGGTTTTCTCTCGTGCTGGTGGGCAGTACTTGTATATGAGCAGCTGGGACTGAACAGGCCACGTTACCAGGAGTCGCATTAGTTGTCATCCACTGAGGGCTCCGCTATTGTGTCACTGTACAATGCATGGAATATATATGTATCTATGGGGGACAGAAGTTCGTCTCTTGCTGCAATGTAATCATCTAACACCATAGATCTCATCAGTCAGATGTGTATAGGGAACATAGAAAAGTGCTAGATGTGGGGGAACTTCCTAATTAATCTACTTCACTCCCCAAACAGTGTAGTAGTTCTTACAACCATTATCCATGGTCCTGCACATGGCCCCCATACCCCCTTAACCCTTGAGTGACCAGCCTATTTTGGGCCTTGACCGAGCAAATCTTTTTGTCACATTTGAAAAGCTGTAACTTTTTTATTTGCTGTGGTGTTTACTTCCTGGTCCTTTTTTTATTATTATTCCCCTGTATCCATATGTAAGGCCTCATTCACACGACAGGGTTTCCCGTTCATAAATCGGCCGGCACCCGGCTGCATTAGGAATAATAGACCCCTAATGGGGCTATTCACACGACCGATTTTTTGACAGCCGGGAAAACCGGCCGTCAAAAAATAGGACATGCTCTATTTTCGGCCGTTTACCCGGCCCCCGTAGAAGTCTATGGGGCCGGGTAATACACGGCCATCACCGGAATGTGTCCCGAGTGACGGCCGGGTTTTCCGGCGCTTGCGCTCTATCTCCTCCTCCTCACAGCGCAGAGTGCATGTGAGGAGGAGGAGTTGATGCCATTCGGACGAATGGCTGTACACTGTGTGGCAGGGCCGGGGTGTACAGCAGGTGGAGGGAGCACTGCGCTGGCTCCCTTCCCCTGCTTGTTTTAAAAGCGCCCTGGCCCGGCGACACCTTCGATGGCGTCGCTAGCTGCGGCTGCTACTACTGTAGCGACGCCACTATAGCAGAGCAGGGAGGTATCTCCCCGCTCTGCTATGTGCTAGCCCCACTTTAGCTCCTTGAAGGAGCGGAATCCCCGTGTTTTAGGGGATACCGCTCCTGGACAGAGCGCTTGATGTCTCTGTCCATATCTGGGCAGTGACATCAGGGGAAACTCCTGAAGCGGAATCCCCGAACACATGGGGATTCCCCTTCAGGAGTTGCCGCTGATGTCACTGCCCAGATCTGCCCGGCCCGGAACAGATGCAAAACTTTATGCAAACCGGCCGGGCAAAATGGCAGATTTTACCGGCCGACACTCGGGTTCGGGTGGGACCCTGTCGTGTGAACCCAGCCTGAGTCGTTATGATTACGGTGATACCAAATTTATATAGTTTTTTTTTTGTTTTTGTTTTGTTGTTTTACTACTTTTGTAACACATTGAAAAATAGTATTTGTTTTTTAGTCGCCATATCCTAAAAGCCATAATATTTGTATTTTCCCGCCAACATAGCTGTATGAGGGCTTATTTTTTCCGGGACATCTTTTAGTATTTATTGATATAACCTTTTGATCACTTTTTATTGCATTTGTTTGGAAAGCAGGATAAACAGATAGCAGAATATTTTTTTTTGCGTTCACTGTGTGGCATTATATTAGTTTTATAGTTCCTGTCGTTACGGACGCGGCGATACCAATGACGTGTAGATCTGTTTTCTTAATAAAGCATATTCTAAGGGGAAAAAATAGTTTTTAAGTTTTTAACCTTGGGATATTTCATTTTTTTATTATAAACTTTATTTTTTGCTTTAACCCCTTAATGACCAGCCATTTTGCACATTAATGACCAAGGATTATTTTTTGTTTTCTCACAGTCGCATTCCAAGAGTCGTTACTTTTTTTTTATTCCGTAGACATAGCCTTATAAGGGCTTGTTTTTTGCGGGACGAGTTGTATTTTGTAATTGTACCATTTTTAGTTGCTTATAACATATTGATTAACTTTTATTAACTTTATTTTAGGAGAGAATTGAAAATAAGCAGCTATTCCAGCATTAATTTTCACGTTATAAATTTACGCCGTTTACTATGCAGCGTAAATAACATGTTAACTTTATTCTATGGGTCGGCACGATTACGGGGATACCAAATATGTAAAGGTTTTATATGTTTTTTTCTACGTTTGCACAATAAAAACCCTTTTAGAAAAAAATTACTTGTTTTTGCATCGCCGCATTCCAAAAGCCGTAATTTTTTTATTTTTCCGTCGATGTGGGCTTGATTTTTGCGGGCCAATGTGTAGTTTTCATTAGTACTATTTTGGGGTACATAGGACTTATAGATTAACTTTTATTTTATTTTTTATGGGGGGAATGGGAGAAAAGAGAGAATTTTGCCGTTGTTTTGACATTTTTTTTTAAAGTCCCACCAGGGAACTTCACTATGCAATGTGCCGATCGCATATATAATGCTTTGGTATACTTAGTATACCGAAGCATTATTGCCGGTCAGTGTAAAACTGACAGGCAACCTGTTAGGTCATGCCTCCGGCATCGCCTAACAGGCAGATGCTGAAGACCGACCTGGGGGTCTTTGTTAGACCCCCGGCTGTCATGGAAACCCGACGGCGACACGCGATTTGTTTGCGGGGGCGCCGATCGGGTGACAGAGGGAGCTCCCTCCCTCTGTCAAACACATTAGATGTTGCTGTCACTATTGACAGCGGCATTTAATGGGTTAAACTGCCGGAATCGGAGCGCGCTTCGATTCCGGCAGTTGCAGCAGGAGCCAGGCTGTGTATAACAGCCATGCTCCTGCCGCTGATCACGTGGGTACAGTGACAGTACCCGCGCCATCACAGGACGGATATATCCGTCCTCCTGCGCGAACTAGCAGCTGCTGAGGACGGATATATCCGTCCTTCGGCGTTAAGGGTGTGTTCACAAAGGGCGGATATGCTGTGTAAAAGCTAACCAAGTTGTGGCGCAGTTTTCTGGTCGGAATGTCCACTGTGGAAATCTGCACATATATAGTAAATAGGATACTTATCATGGCGATGCGTCCCTCTGACGTCATGATGCTCCGCAGCCCTGGGATGAGGTTTCATCCCATGATTGGCTGCAGCGGTCACATGGGATGTAACGTCATCCCAGGAAGCCGACCTGGATGAAACACAGACTTCTGGGTATGTATAAGATTTTTTTTTTTCCTGGGCTGCGTTTTTTTGCGATTCCGCCACTTGTGGGTTTTACCTCCCATTGAATTCAATAATGAGATCCCGCAACAAATAAGCAGCATTTACGCAAATACAATTGACCATGCTGCGGATTCAAAAAACGCACCAAATAATTTCTGAGCGTTTTTTTTCGTTCAGCATTTCGCAGTGTGTGGATGAGATTTGTTCAAATCTCATCCACTCTGGTGCTACTGTATTATGCTGCGGATTTGCCGCAATGAAGTTTGTTGCGGAAAATCCGCAGTATTTACGCCACGTGTGAACTGACCCCCAAGACTTCACCATGCAATCAATGCCTGTCAGTTTAAACTGACAAGTATTCTATTAGGCCCTGCCCTTGTATACACTGATGGCAGACGTGAGGGCCTTTGTTAGTCCCCCGGCTGCAATCGAACACATCCCAACCCTGCAATTGCATCGTAGGGGTGCTGAGGGGTAACAGAGGGAACGCCCTCCGTCTGAAACCTGTTAGATGGCACAGTCGCAATTGACCATGGCATGTAAGGGATTAAACAGCCGATATCCCAGCTGTTAGAGTATGTTCACACGGCCTATTTTCTGACGTTTTTCGGGGCCGTAAACGCCCGAAAAACTGACGAAAAATCGGAAGCAGAACGCCTCCAAACATCTGCCCATAGATTTCAATGGGAAAATGCCGTTCTGTTCCGATGGAGCTTTTTTCAATGCGTTTACGCGTAAAAAAACGTCCGCGAAAAAGACGTGCAGGACAATTTTTGGGACGTTTTTGGAGCCATTTTTCATAGACTCTATTGAAAAAAGCTCCAAAAACGACCGTAAAAAATGCAGCGAAAAATCGCGAGTGGCACAAAAAACGTCTGAAAATCAGGAGCTGTTTTCTCTTGAAAACCGCTCCGTATTTTGAGATGTTTTTGACTCTGCGTGTGAACACACCCTCAGAGTAGGAGCTTGACTCTGTGTTCTGGGCTCATGACACAGCGCCATGAAAAGCACTGTGGCATAGGTACCCTTAATGACTGACTGTGAAAGGTGTAATGGCGGTCATTTGAGGATTAAACCTTTTTCTGTCCATCAGGAAACCATTTAAAAAGACCAATAATAAACTTTGTCCCCTAATTACCTGTGGAATTCTGCTCCGGTGTTTACTTCCCAGTCTGTTGACATGTTGTCTATAGTGATGTCTTGTGACGTTGGCAGGCCATTGCTGTAGCAGGACGTTAAAGAGGCTCTGTCACCACATTATAAGTGCCCTATTTCCTATATAAGGAGATCGGCGCTGTAATGTAGGTGACAGTAATGCTTTTTATTTAGAAAAACAATCTATTTTTACCACTTTATTAGCGATTTTTAGCTTTATGCTAATGAGTTTCTTAATGCCCAAGTGGGCGTATTTTTACTTTAGACTAAGTGGGTGTTGTATAGAAGAGTGTATGACGCTGACCAATCGGCATCATGCACTCCTCTCCATTCATTTACACTGCACTAGCGATATAGATATATCACTATGTGCAGCCTCATACACAAGCCCTAACATTACTACAGTGTCCTGATAATGAATACACATGAAATCCAGCCTGGACGTCATGTGTACTCAGAATCCTGACACTTCTGACTCTTTTCTGTGAGATTCCAGCAAGACACACGCGTAATCTCGCGAGATTACGAGGTAAACGAGATTTCGTTTCCCTTGCTGGAAATCTCACAGAAAAGAGTCAGAAGTGTCAGTATTCTGAGTACACATGACGTCCAGGCTGGATTTCATGTGTATTCATTATCAGGACACTGTAGTAATGTTAGGGCTTGTGTATGTAGCTGCACATAGTGATATATCTATATCGCTAGTGCAGTGTAAATGAATGGAGAGGAGTACATGATGCTGATTGGTCACTGATAGGTCAGCGTCATACACTCCTCTGTACAACGCCCACTTGGTCGAAAGTAAAAATACGCCCACTTGGGCATTAAGAAACTCATTAGCATAAACCAAAATCGCTAATAAAGTGGTAAAAATAGATCGTTTTTCTAAATAAAAAGCATTACTGTCACCTACATTATAGCGCCGATCTCCTTATGTAGGAGACACGGCACTTATAATGTGGTGACAGAGCCTCTTTAAGTCACTATGGACAAATCGCCACGGCAGCTGTTTGCAATTAACCGTTGCTGTCATGTGAAATCATGACGTCATTTTGGACAACCCATCGTCGTGCCTGGAAGTAAAGGTGGACATGCATATGATCTAGCTGTCGGCTGAACGCTTGTTTCTTCCAACTCCACCGTAAGGGTATGTTCACACGGCCAAATTTCAGACGTATACGAGGCGTATTATACCTCGTTTTACGTCTGAAAATAAGGCTACAATACGTCGGCAAACATCTGCCCATTCATTTGAATGGGTTTGCCGACGTACTGTGCAGACGACCTGTTATTTACGCATCGTCGTTTGACAGCTGTCAAACGACGACGCGTAAAAATACAGCCTCGTCAAAAGAAGTGCAGGACACTTCTTTGGACGTTTTTGGAGCTGTTTTCTCATAGACTCCAATGAAAACAGCTCCAAAAACGGACGTAAAAAACGCCGCGAAAACGCCGCGAAAAACGCCGCGAAAAATGCGAGTTGGTAAAAAAACGTCTGAAAAGCAGGGTCTGTTTTCCCTTGAAAACAGCTCTGGATTTTCAGACGTTTTTGTTGACTACGTGTGAACATACCCTAAACGTGCACACTCAGCTCGGTTTATGTTTATTTGAATGAAGAGAGGGGACTCGACCCCTGTATCAGCGGCTTATCTCCCACAGGAGCACTGAAATAGACATATTGAATTCGAATGATTGTCGGTCGCCGATCCCACCAAAATTGATGGGTTTGGATGAGTTTTATCTAATGTGTATAGCCAGCTTAAGTACCGGAGCAGAATTTAAGAAATAAGTACTCCGTGCTGTGCCCATAGAGCTGCTTCCTTCCCACAATCTCCCACTTCACCGATTGTCTGATTGGTCAATCGGCCCCATGTCCTTCCCAGAATGCAGCACTGCTGATAGAAGGATATGGAGATGGACAGACCAATAAGAGAGGCAGTGACTTGAGGGGAGTGAAAAAGAGAACACTATGAGTAGCATCAGTCACAAATCGTGATATTATTCTGCTATATTACAGGTACAAGAATATCTCGCTGCGCTGCTATATTACTGTTAGTAACCCGCTGTGAATTCTGCTGTTATAAGCATCAGTAATGTAGTAGCTCAGCGAAATATTACAGCACCTATAACAGGGGAGCACGATTAGATATACTGTTTTGCTATATTACTGATGCTAATATGGCAGGTGAGATAATAGTATGCTAAAGTTGTAGATAGCAGCATAAGTGGGTGCTCACCCCCCCCCCCCAATCCTAGCAGTGCCGCTTTAAAAAGGTTTTTATGTAAAATAAACATAATCACTGTATAAGTTAAAGTGGTATGTCAATAGGACACACCATAATTGTCTGATAGGTTTGGGTCCCAAAGCTTGGACCAACACCTATCTTGAGATTGGGGGTTCCCTGACACTGTCTCTGTCTAGTCAGATGGCCGCCACGTTCAGACGAGGAATCGGTGCAGAAGTGGTTGGAATTCGCTAAGCTTCGCTGTTTCCTTAGTAGTCAATGGGAGTTCGAGAAACATCCATGGGACCTGCATCTATCAGAAATTTATGGCATGTCTTATGGATATGCCATAAATGTCTGAGATGAAAAAACCCCTTTAAGGCCGGATACACACGAGCGTGTGCATTTTGCGCGCGCAAAAAATGTGGCGTTTTGCGCGCACAAAAAGTCTGCAAAAGGTCCGTGTGACAGCAGCGTATGATGCGCGGCTGCGTGATTTTTGCGCAGCCGCCATCATTATGACACTCTGTTTTTATGTGTGTAGCACGTGGTGCTTTTCTGTTTTCATTCATAGTTTTGACTACTGTAGCACACGGAAGTGCGTCCGTGTGCCGTGCGCGGTTTTCACGCACCCATTGACTTCAATGGGTGCGTGCAGCGCGAAACACGGCCAAATATAGGACATGTCGTGAGTTTTACGCAGCAGACACGCTGCGTGAAAATCACGGACTTTCTGAATGGCCCCATTCAGTAACATAGGTCCGTGCGAGGCGCGTGAAAATCACGCGCGTAGCACGGACGTATTATACGTTCGTCTGAATAAGCCCTAAGTACTATAACTTTTTTAATAAACTTTGTGGTTCAACTTTTTAACATTTTCAAGATTTTTATTTGCTGTCAGTGAATTCTGAGGCAGCAAACCCAAAACTATTCCTGATTTCAGCGGAGAAGTGGATACAACTGCATTGTCTATATACGGAATATAATTGTATACACGTCTCGGTTGAGAGCAGGACTTGCTGTGTATCCGTTTGCTGATTGGAATTAAAAGTTTAAAAAATGTTTTGCGTTTGAGTCCCTAACTAGATGCTGTCAATTTGTTTACCTTCTCTATCATTTTTTGTACAGGTAGCAAGTATTATGCTGATGTTCGCATTTGACTGGAAGTGAATTGAGAACTGCAAGTTATTTAGAAATACTAGAAAATAGATGAGAAAATGGATGAAAGAGCCAAAAGCTTACTTCTTCAGAATCAAGCAGTGTTAGCAAAGGATATCCGATCCTCCTACATCATGGACCATATGATAAGTGATGAGGTCATTTCACCACAGGAGGAGGAAACGGTAAAAAATAAGGTATCTGCCGATTATTTATACTGCATCAATAAGCCCAAAGCTACACTGAAGTTCGCCTTGTAAATGCAAAGAGAGCTGCAGATCAAGTATCATACCGCACAGCTAACCTTTGTATAGTTCTACGATCGGTCAGCTGTATGGCTTTTGTCAATAGCATTAGGATACACAGGCAAAAAAAAACCTGTCCACAGAATAGGTAGTAAATGTCAGATTGGTGGGGGTCCAACCGTTAGTGCCTCTAGAGCAGGGTAGCCCTGTACTCCATTTGATGGTGAGGAGTTGTATGTAGAAATGACCGATCATGAGTGCAATAGGAGGTCAACCATGGCTCTGCACCACTCCATCCCACCGCGACTATCCATAGGAGGAGAAAAAGGGATACTCCGTTCTATCGACTGGTGGAGAGATGATAAATGTTAATAGTGAGAAAACCCTTTTCAGGATGGGCTTCCAAGATTCCTCCGAAGCCATTCTACAACATAGTGGTCTATTTATTTACATTGAGTTAGCCCATGTTTGTGTGGTTCAGAGTGGCGGTGTGGCAGGTGTCTGCTATCGGTATGTGTTACAGAGCTCTTAGTGTAGGGCACAGCAACATTGACTGTAACACACTTTCACGCGGCCAAACGTTGCTGTGTCACCCTGCCTGCTCAACCGGTAATGAACGGCGATGTGGCTGCGTTGTGACCCGAGGTTTGCTGCAACCGTGACACATCAATCACAATAGATCCGAACCTGCATGTCGCAATGCGGCCACATTAATTTTCATTAACTACAAGGCTGGCTTGGCGACACTTCGGTCTTTGGCCGCACAACTTGTTTTCGCCGTGTAGTCCTAGTCTTATATAGACATTGTGCACTTGCTGACCAGCAGTTTTATTAGCCTCGGGTCCTGCAGAAAAACTGATGCATTTTCCTAATGGTATTTATAAAAAAATCTTCCTGGTTTATTTTAAGCTTCACGTTTTTGGCAAAGATGCTGAAAAGTGAAGGTTCACTTTAAATTACTTGACAAATAATAGTAAATTTCATTCCTGATAAGGTTATCATACATTTCAGGTTATTTTCTCGATAGTGTCACACTGCTGAAAGTAGCATCAGCCAGAAGCTGTTACTGTATCAACTGGTTGGTTAAATGTTCTTACAAGTGAAAGTTATTTGATCTTTTATATTTTAATAGGCTACTCAAGTCGACCGAGCAAATCAGCTCATCAAGATAATTCTCAGCAAAGACAACCATGCCTTTGTTTCCTTTTATAATGCTCTGCTACATGAGGGTTACAAAGACTTGGCTGCTCTTCTGAAAGAGGCGTCTTCCATCGATTTATTCGGAAGTGGCAAAGTTTCATCGAATGGTATTACATCATATGGTGGGTTGGTTTATCTTTATGGTTGAAATCCGGGGCTAATCACAGCTGTTAATGGGCTTATAGTATATATATTACTTTATCTGTTTCTTGTGATGGGGAATACTTACATTTTGTAGTGTGTAAAGTCTTTGGTATAAAAGGAAGTTAAAAATAATCGCTTATTAAACCCTTCCTGTCATTTGTCGTGTGGATACGTCATGGAAAGCTAGTGCTTCCCGCACTTTTCCGTATCCTTACGACAAATGGTGGACATCCGCTCAGAAGCTGAGTCAGTGCCACCATCCCCGGGTGTCAGCTGTATGTTACAGCTGACACCCTGCTGTAATGGCGTGGACCGAAGTTAGCTTCGTTCCTCGCCATTAACTCCTTAAATGCAGCGGTCAAAAGCGATTGCTGCATTTAAGGGGTTTGCAGCTCATTGGCACCCCGGCAATAAAATTGCCAGGGTGCCGGTGGCTGCAATGGCAACCGGAGGCCTAATACTAGCCCAGAGGTGGGACCTAAAAGGCCTCTGATGGCGCCGGCTCAGGAGCTGAGCCAGCGTCATCAGCGGTGGATGTCAGCTGTATGTTACAGCTGACATCCACCTGTAACGTCAGGAACCAGAGCTAGCCCCGATCCCTGCCAATAATCTGTTAGATTCAGCAATCGAAAGCGAACACTGCATCTTAGAGGTTAGTAGTAGATCGGCGGCCCTGCCATGTGATTGCACTGCTGCCATGGCAACAGGAGGCCTAACAATGGCCTCCTGCTCTGCCATTACTGAAGCAGATTAGGCCCCGCCTGGAGGCGAAGCCTAATCGGCTTGCTGTCAGTGAACGACTGACAGATCTAATACATTGCACTACATAGGTATTATTGAATAAAAGAAATAAACCACACATATTTGGTTATTTATTCCACGTGGTGAACGGCGTAAAAAAAAACCTTGAATAACAATGCCAGAATTTTCGTTTTTGGTCACTTTGTCCTACAAAAATTAGAATAAAAAGTGATCAAAAAGTTGCATATATCCAAAAATGGTACCTATAAAAACTGTAGCTCGTCTCGCAAAAAACAAACCCTCATACAGCTCAGTAGACGAAAAAATTAAAAAGTTATGGTTCTCACAACATGGCGACAATTTGGTATTGCCGGAATTGTACTGACCCACAGAATAAAGTTAACATGTAATTTATAACGCGTGGTGAACGCCGTATAAAAAAAAAAAAAGTCGCATGTACCCCAATATTGTACCAATAATAACTACAGCTCGTCCCGCAAAAAAACGTCCCACATACCACTACGTCTATGAAAAAATAAAATAAGTTAAGGCTCCAATCAGGAAATAAAAAATATGCAGTTGTGCCGGCCTGAGGGGAACATTTCTTCTGTTTCAAGAGGTAATTTATCAAGGCCCTAAAATTAGGGAACCAGGGAGGGGGAGGCCTCAAACATATCTGCTGGAAGTTAGGGTTTCCATATTATACCAGGACAACACTTCCCAGCAAAAATTGCCCAAATTGCAAAGGTGCGGAGTGTGGACCAAAGGGGGATAAGAAAGGAAATTTATCAGTACGACACTGGCCTGTGGAGAAAGGATTGATAACAGTGTAACACACATCTATGGATAATTATTATTATTAGTATTTTTTACCCGATTATTATACCACTTGACTATGCCCCTGATGTACTCTGCCCAGTTAACATATGCCCCACATTTTAAACTGAAATACCAGTAAAACTCCAAACAGAACTACTACCAAGCAAAATCCATGCTTCGAAAGCCAAATGGCGCTCCCTCACTTCTGAACCTACATTGTGCCCAAACCGCTGTTTACTTCAACATATATGTTATCAGCATACCTGGGAGAACCCTTTTAGCAGTTTTTGGGGTGTGTGTCTCAAGTGACACAAGCTGGGCACGACATATTTGCCACTGAATTGGCATATCTAGGGAAAAATTTAAATTTTTACTTTTCCATAAATTATTGCGCTGCGGAATGTGCAAAGACCTGTGGGGTGAAAATGCTCACTATACCCCTTAATAAATGCCTTTAGGGGTGTAGTTTCCAAAATGGGGTTTCTACTGGTTTGGTTCCACAAGGGCTCTGCAAAAAACCAATCCAACAAAATCTGCACTCCAAAAGTTTCACTGCCTAATTCTATAAAAGCACCTGTGTGGTCAAAATGCTTACTACACCCCTAGATGATTTCCTCAAGGGGCGTAGTTATGTATATGGAGTCACTTTTAAGTAGTGTCCACTGTACTGGTACCTTAGGGGCTTTGCAAAAGCGACATGGTGCCAAGAAACCAATCCAGCAAAATCTGTACTCCAAAAGCCAAATGGCGCTCCTTCTTTTCTGAGTCCCGCCTTGTGCCCAAACAGCAGTTTATCCCCACATATGGGGTATTTCCGTACTCCAGAGAAGTTGCTTTACACATGTTAGGGGGCTTTTTCTTCTTTATTCCTAGTGCACAATGTTGTTGTTTTTTTTAGCTAAAACGACATCTTGTTTTCACGTCCAAATTCTAATAAAATCTATAAAGCACTTGTGGGGTCAAAATGCTCACTACACCATGTCAGGTTTGAAGAGGTCTTGTAGTGCCCAAAATGTTGTTTTTTTTTGGGTTCTTTCCTTTGTTTTGGCACCACAAGACCTCTTCAAACCTGACATGGTGCCTAAAATATAATCTAATAAAAAGAAGGCCACAAAATCCTCTAGGTGTTGCTTTGCTTCTGAGGCCGGTGCTTCAGTCCATTAGCACACTAGGGCCACATGTGGGATATTTCTAAAAACTGCAGAATCTGGGAAATAAATATTGAGTTGCGTTTCTCTGTTAAAACCTTTTGTGTTACAGATAAAAAATTTATTAAATAGGAATTTCTGCAAAAAATAAATACATTTGTAAATTTCATCTCCACATTGCTTTAATTCTTGTGAAACACCTGAAGGGTTAAGAAACTTTCTAAATGCTGTTTTGAATACAATCTCCAAATCGTTTGGATAGGCATTCCAAAGTTATTACCACATAAAGTGACACATGTCCGATTTGAAAAATAAGGCTCTGTCGGGAAGGTCAAAAGTGGCTGCAGCGGGAAGAGGGTTAAAGTCATTGTATCATCAGAAATTAACATTGGTTCCACACTAAAACTGTCAGCAAAGGTAAATTTTTCCGCTGAGACTGGCTGCACAGGAATGGGAGTACACCTCTATACTAGTAGTTGTAAAGATGAACCTTCTTATATTGCTGTTCACACCACATTTGTGGATTGGCACCAAGCGTATAGCACTAACGCATACAATTTTGTGCACTTTAGTTGCATACCTCTCCCATTGTGTAATACATATATCACGTGGTATAGTTGACTGTGCTTTTCCATACAGTGAAAAATACTGTATATCGTCTTACACTGTTTTGGCATTAGTGAGACCAATTATATCCTATGAACACATTCGGCGTAGGCACTGAACATACTGTGTACCCCCTTACTTCATGCAACATATATACCTGACAGATCCACTTTAACCAAGGAGTTAAACTGTGAAACCCTTTTAGCCAAACTTACATGAAACAAAAGCTGGAGGGAAGTATATTTAGCAAAAAAAAAAGGAAATGATGAACAGGTCCACGGGTCTCCACTGCAGACGTATATTTAGAATGACTTTATATTCATGCATCACCTGGTGTTCTATTATATCCAGTATTTAATCAGATTTATCACTGTTGAAGAAAGTCTATGATGCCTCCTATAAATGATGACACGTAGCTGATTATTTGTTTTTCGCCCTTACATAGTTTTCTTTCAAATAATTCTAAAACCTTATTTTAAGTGTATGGATAATATTGTATATGGTCATATTTGATTTTAGTGAAAACCGCCTTATGTGAAGGGGGAGTGCCACAGAGACCAGTTGTGTTTGTTTCTCGGAAAATGCTGGTAAAGGAAATCCAGGACAACTTGTACCGATTGAAGAATGAGTCCGGTTGGGTGACGGTGTATGGCATGGCAGGCTGTGGCAAGTCAGTATTAGCTGCTGAAGTACTCAGGGACCACAGTATTCTAAAAGGTAACAGATTATCACTTATCTCTTACACCAGCCAAAATGTAATGTAAATAAAAATGCTGTGATTGTTTCTTTGCAGCAGTATAAACCCCTAAAAGGACCGTGCGTTGAGTTTTTATAGCAGCCATTAAGTGGCGTTATTCTGCAGTGTTGTATAAGAAACCCACAAAGCTGCAGAACGGTGGCTGCACCGTGTATCGTGTAGCGGCAGGTCATGTGCCTAACCGTATACACAGAGCTAAATGAGTCATGGCAATAATGTGATTGTTGTGATGACTGTCAGGTGACAGTGCTGCTTGGTAAATTAGTGAACGAGGGTCACTGTACCCCCTGTTCTCCCGATAGGTGAGTGCCCCAGAGATCAGCCAATTATGGCATATCTTGGGGATTGTTCCATAAATGCTTAAGATTGGAATACCCCTTTAGGCCATTAACTGTATTATTACACTGTGTTCATGTGCTATTAAACTTTGGGGTCGATCTACCAATGCATTACACTAGTGTCCCATATTCTTCCAACTCAAATAACTGAAGATGGGAATTTACCACTAAAGAATAGGCATCAACGCATGGTGCATAGTGTGAATGGTCAATCGTGAGTATGAATCTGTACGCAATTGCTATTTTACGGTTAGAATATTAAAGGGGTTTACCAGGTTTTAAAAATGTTGTGCATATGGTTTAACTGCAGTAAGATTAGTCATTTACTAATGTGCTGTCTGTAGCTAAAGAGCGTGTAAGCCACTCTCCCATGCAGTCCCATTAACATACTGCTGGTGTTTATCTCTGGCTTGTGCAATGTTCTGTACAGTAAACACTGCCCTCAGACCCCCCCTATAGTACTAGAGATCACATGCTTCCTATCTCCACTGCTCTCTGCCCCCTCCCTGTCGGGAGGGATTGTGCTTCACATGCTGGGCAGCAGATAGTACAGAGCTGTGTATCAGGAGAAGACAGTGAATATAAAGGGTATGTTCACACGCAAACTCAAAAACGTCTGAAAATACGAAGCTGTTTTCAAGGGAAAACAGCTCCTGATTTTCAGATGTATTTTAAGCCACTCGTGATTTTCACTGCACTTTTCGCTGCTTTTTTTTACGGCCGTTTTTGGAGCGGTTTTCAATAGAGTCTATGAAAAACGGCTCCAAAAACGTCCCAAGAAGTGACCTGCACTTCTTTTTCGGAACACAACGCCGTTTTTCCCATTGTAATAAATAAGCAGATGTTTGGAGGCGTCCTTCTTCCGATTTTTCGGGGGTTTACGGCCCGCAAAACGTCAGAAAATAAGTGAGCATACCTTAACAGCTCTACCTTACACCTTGTAATAGAGAGACATGCAGGCAGCTGTAAATATAGGCAATATGAGAGGGGAGAGGAATCATGGGAACTGTAGTCCTTTACATGGTGATCCCATCCAAAGAAAGCAATATTATAGGGCAGCATAGGTACTTTTCTGTCTTTTTTTGTAATTTTTTTTTTTTTTTTTTTTTAAACGGTCGGAAAACACATTTGAAACATTATGCAAGTATCCTTTTATCGATTCATGGTTGTACTTCTGTCCAGGCTGTTTTCCCGGGGGAGTGCACTGGCTTTCTGTTGGGAAACAGGACAAAGCAGGATTGCTGATGAAGCTGCAGAATCTGTGTACTCGTCTGGATCAGGACTGCAAGTATTCACAGAGACCTCCTCTGAATGTTGAGGAAGCAAGAGACCGACTGCGCCAGCTTATAATGCGTTCATATCCCAGGTAGTCGGAAAACTATTTTCTTTTGTTTCAACACTGAATATACCCACGATGAAATCTACCACATTTCCCCTTTTTAACCTTTCACTTTTATCACCACGTGACACTTGCAGAGACGAATTGCTGTAGATGGTATTCCAGAGGTTAAATCTAATTGATAGTCACTTTGTGTGCAAGGTTTAGCTAGCTGTAATACAATACTGCAGATACCACAGTTTTCCCTTTGACATGCTATGTCTTTTTCAGCAATCGGCAGTTTAAGGCTATGTTCATATTTATCAATATGTAAGGATGCACTCCTGAAATTTGCGCTATATTGGTGCTGTAGAGGTTCGGGCTGGAAAACCCACAATGAAGATCCAAGAAATAAACCTGAAAGCACTCTAGTATTCCTCGATTTTCAAAATAATTTTATTGTATTGAATATGTGAATTCGTCATGTGGTTTGTGGCGATTTTGTTGTGGACGTTTCGGCCCAACCTAGGCCTTTATCACAATCGCTATAGATACAAAATAATAATCATATTTTCACTTCCATTTTTTTCCTCCCCACCTTCAAAAAGCCATAACTTTAAAAAAAAATTCTGTCCATATAGCTGTTTGAGGGCTTTTGAGGGACGAGTTGTAGATTTTCACGGCACAGATTTTCTACACCCTTGTCCATTTTTTCCAATTATGTAAACTTTATTTTCAATTCTATCCACAAGGTCATTGATTGCAAAATTAAAAAGAGCTGGGCCTAGTACAGAACCTTGTGGTCCACTGCTAGTTTAGCCTATTTTGAATGAATACTACGTTCAATTACTCTTTGGCTTAGGTCAGTTCTTCACGTACATACATGCAATGTCCCCCATTGGCTTGCACCCAGGCTGTACTAAACTATCTTGAGGAACTGTATAAAAAGCTTTTGCTATATATTTTAGTATTATTATTGTTGTTTTTGTTTATGTACTGTGTTATTTATATTATTATTTATAATATCATTATTGTAGGTGTCTCCTAATTTTGGATGATGTTTGGGATTCCTGGGTGTTGAAAGCATTTGACATCCAGTGCCGTGTTCTCATTACAAGCAGAGACAGAAGTGTGATCGATACAGTGTCTGGTATGTGTCTCCTATAAAAATGTTAAATTTGAGCTTGCCACCTCGTATGTTACGTTCCTCCTGTATGCTAGGTCAGCACGCAAACATGATGCCATTGCTGTGCTTAACCCCTTCACGACTGCCATACAGCTATATACTTTCCAACTGCCGATGCCCCGTGCAGTTATCACGTATATAAATGTTGGCAGCCTGGAACAGGGTTTAATGAGTGCAGTGCTGCTTCATTGTAAGCAGCGCTGCACTCATGTCTGAAGGGGCTTTGAGAGCCCTGGAATACACCCCCCCCCCCCCACTTTAGATAGCGCCACATACAATCCCCCTGTAGATTGTGCCACCTAAGCTCCCTCTAGGAGCAGAATCCCCGGCCAGGGAGCTCTGGCCAGGGATTCCCCTCCTAGAGGGAGCCAATGACATTGTGCCACCCGCCTGCACATAGCGTCACCTCTCCTGTAAATTGTATCACCCCCCCCCCCCCATATATAGCGCCACCTAAGTTCCAATTAGGAGCGGAATCACCGGCCAGAGTGCTCTCTAGGGGTTCCCTCTAGGAGCGGAGTCCACAGCCAGAGTGCTCTTACTGGGGATTCCGCTCCTAGAGGGAGCTTATGTGGTTCTATTTGGGGGCTGGCTCTATCTGCAGGGGGTGTGGTGCTATATACAGGGGGTGTGGCACTATCTACATAGGCACTATATGGGCACTACATACAGGGGACACTGGCGCTATCTACATGGGCACTTTGTGGCACTATCTAGAGTGGGAACTGGGGCACTGTGGCACAATCTATAGTGGGCACTATCTATGTGGGCACTATCTACAGTGGGCAATATGGCACTACCTACATAGGCACTGTGGTGTATTCAGGTGGCTGGGACGAAAAAAAACGTAAGAATCATCCATATTTTTTTATCGGCCGTGAAAAACTAATGGCAAATGGCGGTTATAAACGGTCAGACGGCCGGGAAATGGATGCAAATTTTGAGATTCACTGATACAAAACAGCTAGGAAAATTTGACAGTTAATCCATTGTTAACTGCCCTGTTTTTCACCTGATGTGAATATAGCTTTATAGCCCTCTTCACTCTTCCTCACAGCGATCCAGGCTGACTGAGAGAGAAGAAGGCTAAGGGTGTGTTCACACGCAGAGTCAAAAACGTCTCAAAATACGAAGCTGTTTTCAAGAGAAAACCGCTCCTGATTTTCAGACGTTTTTTGAGCACTTGCGATTTTCGCTGTGTTTTTCGCTGCATTTTTTACGGCCGTTCTTGGAGCTTTTTTCAATAGTCTATGGAAAACTGCTCCAAAAACTACCCAAGAAGTGACCTACACTTCTTTTTCGCGGCCATTTTTTTCCGCTGAACCTATTGGACTACGTCGTACATTTAGTGGACTACTGCGATGATGTACGTTTTTTGTTTTTAATAAAATGGTTAGCGAGGATTGTGTGTGGGAGTTTTTGTGTGAGCCAGTAAAAAGCTAGCACTAACCCCCCATTATTACCCCGGTACCCACCGCCACCTGGGGTATCAGGAAGAGCCGGGTATGATCCAGTACCCGACCATCTGTTTTGATGGCCGGGCACTGGGGCGGCCGCAGGCTGGTATTAGGCCGAGAGAGCTAGAAACCGTGGGCCTTCCACCCTAGTAATGCTAGGCTGCTGCTGCTATGTTGTATCTGGCTGGTTATAAAACTGTGGGGGGGCCCCGCGTCGTTTAAAAAAAAACAAAACGTGAGGTCCCCCCCTTATTTTTTATATTTTTTTTTATAACCAGCCAGATACAACACAGCAGCAGCCGCCTAGCATTGCCAGGGTGGGAAAAGTCACTTTTTTGGCTCTTCCCGGCCTCATAATACCAGCCTGCGGCCACCCCAGTGCTCAACAATCACAACTGATGGTTGTGTACTAGATGGTACCCAGCTCTTCCCGATACCACTGGTGGCGGTGGGTACCTGGGTAATAACGGGGTTAGTATTAGCCTTTTTACTGGCTAACATTAAGCTCCACCTTCGTAATGGACGTCGTCAAACAGACAACTGGCATTACTAAGGTAGTAATAAAGTATTAAAAAAATAGAGACATAAGAAAATATTTTTATTGAAATAAAAACTCCCCCACACAATCCTCACTAACCATTTTATTTAAACAAAAACCGTAGATCATCGCAGTAGTCCACCGAATCTACGACGTAGTCCAATATGTCCAGTGGAACCTACAAAAAAAATAAAGTTGGCCTTCAAGCACTCTTCAGTGTGCTATCTGTTTTTTTTAACAGATCGCAAACTGACCCATTCAGTGATATGGGGCCATGCACACTTCGTTTTTTTTTGCGGGGTGCTTTTTGCAGTTTTTATGTGTGCTTTTTGCAAGTTTTTTGACACGTAGTTAGGACTCCCACTGACTCTGGGAACATTTGGCGCATTTTATGCACCAAAGAATTGATCTAATGCTTCTTTTTTACGTTACACGTTTTTTTTTAAACCGCTTGTTTTCCCTTTAATGTAAATAGGAAGCTTAGTCAAGCGTTTGACGCTTTTTTCGTGTGTTTTTGTTACGCATTTTGTGTGCGCTTTTTGACGAATAATTAGGACTCCCACTGACTATGGGAACATTTGGCACGTTTCACGTGCAAAGGAATTGAGTCGACACATCTTTATTTACACAGCGCATTTTTTAAAAACGTGTGTGTAAAATAGCTCGTTGTATGTACTAACAGCGCACTTTACCAATTATGTAGATGAAAAGCGTAATCAAGCGTTTTTTTATTGCGTTTTTTAGCACATAAAATGCGCCCAAAAAAACCACGGCCAATATATGTCGTGTGAACCTGTCAAATGAAAAGTCATTCACCTCAGGGGCTTCCCTCTTGACTTTCATCGTTCTTAGCCATTTGGTGTGTCCTATAGCTTCTACCAGCTGCATTGATCAAAGCACTCTCAAAATGGGAGCCGGACACTGCTTCGCAATTTGAAGACACCTTTTCCTGGCTTGTAGCCAAAAATAGGGAGGGGGGTAGGGGGTGAGTCTCCCTCCCACATTTACGGCAGCTGTGAGTCAGGTTGCTTTTCACCTTGCTGTAATTCTGGGAAGTGCTCCGTCTGGTGGCCAACATAGGAAACATGTCAAATTATTATTTAATTTTTAATACTTCCCACCATATGGAAGAAAAGAAAAAATACAGCAAAATAACTTAAAAAAATATAATAAAAATAAGTAACTTGCTTAAACATTTTTTTAAAATTCGCGACACATTCCCTTTAAGGAAACTGTTCTTGGAAATGTTTCCGAAACTATTTCTATGGATGATTGTAATCATATTTTTTACCTGTAGTTTTGCATGAAAAGTTTCCTTCCCCATGGAAACAAATAGATGGAGAAACAGTAAACATGCAACAAAACGACACGATTTACAATCATGTGTGATTATAATTTCGAAAAAGGGTTAAATCTGCCCATTGTTTTATATTAATGCAGTGGCAAACTCGCAACTTTGGGACCAACACCTATAAAACATTTATGGCCTAACCTGTGGATATGGCATAAATGTCTAAGATGGGATTACCCCTTTAAAGTGGTCGTCAAGGAGCCTTAATTGGGCAATATATTTGTATATAATAAACTCTTCTTAAAGTGTGTATTAATTCTACTGCCAGTCTCCACTGGAGAAACCCTGCGGCCATATTTAAATAATTTGGTTGCTGGTAAGGGTTATCCATATGACATTGTATCCAGCAGTATCTTGGCATAATAACGTGAGCATATCGTCCATGCCCTCTGGCTTTTTACTAATTTTTGCATAGATTGTTGAGAAAGCCTTCTGTACAGACATGCATGCAGAGCCAACGGACTACAGTATGCGGTCCATGTGGTTATTGCATATAGGAAACTTTTTTTAAAGCTAGTATTTACACCACCAACCACCGCAGAATACCAGGAGCCATAATTAAATAAAATGGCCAAGGGTAAAGGTCATCTATATGTCCTCATGTTCAGTGGTCACCTATTCACGTGACAGAATCATCCATATAAGCGTAAAAGAAGACCAGAATCTGTAATTTTTGGTTTATTTTCTATATGTAATACATACAATTTTATATTTCTGTATAAAATACCATAATACAACGAACAGTCATTAAAAATAAGTCCTAAACTGCTAGGGCCAGTGTCTGCTGATCTAAAGGGAAAAGTTTTTTGTGAAAGGATCAGACTATACTGGGTAAATATATTTCATTACAAAGTGAATGATACAATCTGAAAATATATTTTTGACTCTTGCTTCTTAACAAAGTAACTGTAATATGCGTTTTTCTTTTACAAAGGGATCAAACTCTTTGTCCACATTGACAGCGAACTAGGACACCACAAGGGCTTAGAAATTCTCTCTCTCTATGTTGACAAGAAAGTAGAAGAGCTGCCAAACGAGGCTCATCATATCATACAAGAGTCAAAAGGTAGTTCTGTCTTATATATTTTTATGTGAATGGACAATTTGAGTGTCATGTCCCAAAGCTGTCCGAGAATAATTGTCCCTGTTACCCATGCCAGCCAGACAAAGTTCCAGTGCAAACTTCCTCCCGTGTGGTATTTGTCATAGACTGACTAAATAAAGTGGAAACCAGGATTTCCTTTTACCCACTGTACGTTGCTGGACTTTTCTTCTGCTTCTCCAAAGTTCCTTCCAGTGCAGTTTAGGAAATAAAACCTGAGCTCTATGTGGTTTCTATGGGCAACAAGGACACTTTTTCTGATGTTAACTAATGAGGCCCAATGCGGACAGTTTACAGGCCCCTTTTCTCCTCCCTCCCTTCTAACTTTTCACGGACTCTAAATTTAATGTTTTTTTTCCATCTCCTCAAGATGAGGGATCAAGTTACATCTGCCCATAGAGGTCTATAAAGAGGGGAGGAGGGAGCAGAGGGAAAGAGAGACACAGGTGCTGCAGCAACTTATGTTAGGTGTTCTACTGTATCTCACCTCTGTGTTGGATTCTCCGCTACACTGCTCCATTAATTCTATATAATTTCCTCCACACAGTGGGAAAACGACTAAAAAAATTCAGAATACAAGTCATATAATGGCCAAAAGTCTCATGTACACACACAACCGCATATTCTGAAAAGTTACCTGAAAGATTAGGTATTCTTTAATGATAACATGCCTGACTTGTAATAGGCCGGAATGGGTTGTTATTGTTAGCCCTAAAGCATGAATTATATTTTTATATCCATTCTATTTCAGGCTCGCCTCTGGTAGTGTCATTAATTGGAGCTTTGTTGAGGGAATTCCCCAGCCGCTGGACTTTCTACCTCAAACAGCTACAAAAAAAACAATTCAAAAGAATAAGAAAATCGTCATCATATGATTATGAAGCACTCGATGAAGCCATGTCTATGAGTGTGGATAGGCTAAAAGATAATGTAAAGGAATACTACAACGATTTCTCTGTTATAGAAAAGGATGTGAAAGTGCCAACTCAGGTGAATCCAGGCAAATAGAAATGACGACTTTTATATTTGTAAATCTATAATATGCCCTTTGTCAATCTTCTCACATTTACCTGCTTGATGTATTCACGCAGTAAGGGCTAGTTCACACGGCAGTTATTCTGCCTAACTATTCCTCCCTCCCTGGGTGGTTTGGGAAGAATCCGCCCGAAGATCAAGCAGGACGCTTCTTTTTCCCGCTAGCTGAAATAATCAGCTGATGGGGAAAAATAAGTGTCCGACTCCTATTTAAATTAATGGGAGGCGGAATTTTGCTGGCGGAATCCGCCTGCAAAATTCCTCCGCGTGAACATACCCTAAGAAGCCCAGTATGTATGCTTTTGTTTTCTTTCTTTGTGAATATTAGATGTAGCCACAGTTATGAATCGCACAACCTAACCTCCCACACGTTCCTTTCAGGTTCTGTGTATCCTGTGGGACATGGAGAGTGAGGACGTGGAGGATATGCTTCAGGAATTTGTTAACAAGTCACTGTTGTACTGTGATCGCAATGGAAAGTCGTTTCTTTATTATTTGCATGATCTCCAACTGGATTTTCTCACAGAGCGGAATCGTACTCAGCTACCTGTATGAACTCCCATTGTGTACAGTATATAAATATATATAGACACTTAAGACACTGTGTAACTATGCTTGTTACTGTTTCAGGCACTTCACGCTAAGCTTGTCAGTCAGTATCAAAAGCGCTATTCACACATTCTACCTACTGTGGACCAAGAGGATTGTACATACTGGTACCATTATCTAGCGTATCATATGGCACAGGCCAACATGCACCAAGTAGGTATATTTACATCAACTTGCAAGTTACCTGAACATGTGCATACTGTGGTAATAACTTGTACCTGGTTTACTGGGGGTCTCCCACATTTTTACTAGATTAACTCACATGTATATCATCCCCTATGGAGACATGGCTGTCCATAAGAGCTTGTGCACACTATGGGCCCCAATACAGACCTTTAGGCAATCTATGTGGTGCCTTTTGTGAGGTACTGTGATCCCCCTTACCAGATGCAGGACAGCACAAGGTTCAGAATGTATCAATTGTCAACTTAATAATCTCTTACTGTAAGGCCTTATTCACACAAGCGTGTCTGTTTTGCGCGTGTAAAAAACGCAGCGTTTTACTTGCATTGCAATTCCGTGTGACATCTGTGTACGGTGCGTGTCTGCGGTTTTTAGGCGCGTATGTCATCCGTATGTCACGTGTTTTTTACGTCAGCAAAATAAACTGAAGGAGGTGTTTTTTCTTTTTCTCATTTCTTTAGCAACTGTTGCGTGAATCACAGACCGCACATGGATGTGCGTCCGTGTGCTATCCGTGAATTTCACGCACCCTTTGACTTCAATGGGTGCGTGATGCACAAGTATAGGTCATGCAGTGAGTTTCACACAGCGAACACACGCTGCGTGAAAAACACTGAATGGCCCCTTTGAATTGCATAGGTCCGTGTGACGTCCGTTGTTTTAACGCGCGTAACACGGACATGAAATACGCTCGTGTGAATAAAGCCTAAGTCAGCAAATCTAATTGTTTTCTCCTGTTAAATAAGCCGGTCTGAATGGGTGCCTTTACCAGTGCAGTTCTCACAGATATATTTTCGATCAATCACCCCGTGTGCTAGGGCTAAGACTACACAGACTTTTTGTAGTAAGACTTTTTTTCTATAGAGTAATCAACAAGCGATTTTTAAGTGATTTCAATATTATTCTTTGGAGGAAAAAAAGTAGCTACTACTTTATATTGTATAATCGCTTAGAAATCCCAGCGAAGAGCTTTTAAAAAGATTTTCAAACTACTCCATGCATTCCTATGGACTGCAATATCTGAGTGTTATATTTGTAGTGAGTGATAATCCTAGTCTAGTAAGGAAAATGATTTGCTTTTCACATGAGTATTTTAACGGGGGGGGGTTTGTGAATCCGGGCATAATGGAAGTGTTCTCTTATGCTGGTTATACACAAATACGACACAAGCTTGTTTTTCTGACCTCCATTATCCCCCCCATCTCCCCCATAAATAATGATGCTTAGAAAGAGAGGTTTGCATGTGTACTGCCATATGAAGGGGCACAATAAGCAGCTGCAAAACAGTTCTGGCACCTCTTATCTCAATGGGGAACAAAAGATTAATCATATTGATATCCAACCTGACTGATACTAGTTTCAGTTGAGCTGAATGTACGTGGCGTTAATCGCAGCCAGTTCCATGGCACACTGGAGCACAACTGCTCATAGTCCCTGAATGCGTCAACTTCTTTTAATGTACAAATATGCATTAAAGCAGAAGATGTGATGGACCAGAGGACAATTTGCTCTTTTTACGCTTTGTTTTGGTGCTGCCTCCATGTATCATGTTGCCCATGCATCATAGAAATGCTAGTTAACATATGTGCACCACCCCCTTGACCATCCTTCGAATAGCACGGTTTCCAATTGAATGAAAATTGTTTGAGGACGAGGGTAAAAAGTTCATTTGCTCTTATGTGATAATTATTGTTTTTTTATTATCATTCTACAGGAACTTTGCTCCCTGCTGTTTTCATTTGATTGGTTGAAATCAAAAACAAGATTATTTGGACCTGCCCACCTCATCCATGAGTTCGTGCATTACAGGGACATACTCAATAAACAGGTAATCTTATTGATGAGACTTTTTTTTGTTGTTGTTATTTTGGGAAAAAACCTAGCCGGTGTATAATTTACCTAAACTTTATACAGCGGTCTACCTCCAGTTATAACTTGTTGAGATGTGCATAAATAGAATGAAGATGAATAGCTCCAGGTCTGACACCAGAACGCTCTGATGCGTTTTGACCACCATGGCCACACCTACCCTCTCTACCTAACGCTGATCTCACCCTCTGTTTTAACTGGAGGATACAATTAAAGCTGATTCGTTTCCTGCTGTACTTTTTATAAGCTGCCAGGTGGTGAAGGTAGTTTAGCCCACATAATAGACAGTGAAGTGTAGCACTTGCTCACCTAAGATGGGGTTTGAACAAACAAGGAGACCACTTTCTGGATTGAGACATTTTGGGTCGAAGTCAGGTAAAAAAAAAATCTGCATTCTGTTCTTTATTAAGCATGTCCTCCATATTTTTATGCCTGCATATAGTAAGTTTCCAAACATAGTGCTCTTACTTTACAGGACAGCAAAGCACGTGAAGATTTTCAAGAGTTTTTGTCTGTAAACGGTCATCTTCTAGGGCAGAATTCTCATATAAACATAGTCCAGTTGGGACTTTCTCAGCCAGATGAATCGGCAGTGTATAAACATGCTATTCTTCATGCCAAAGAAGAACTTCAACAAGGAGCACTCTATGTCAACTGGATGTGAGTAATAAACTGACCTATTCGTTATAATATACTGAGCGTCAACAGATGGAAAGTCTAAAGTTTTCTATATGTAATAATCACACAATGTTTAGTCTTTGACCTGTACTGAAGCTTACCATGAACGCTAGATGGTATAAATACGTACCAGTTTTTCCATATTGGATGAGAATCTTGTATCTACAGATTTTGGAGCATTGTTGTCCTTGTGGACCCAATACATTTTTATCAAGCTGTGTGTCATAGTATGATCGTTCTATTGCATTATGATATTTAGTGTTCTGTTTTTTTTAACTATTTGCTTTTAATGGAAGATCTCTAATGGCCATCACTGAAGTCCCCCACTGAGAGCACCTCTACCTCTGAAAGTTAATGTACACATTATTTTTTTCCTATTTTTTATTTTTTTATTCCGTTTAAGGGCGCACACGGGGGTTTTTCAGTTGCCCGGAAACCCCCCATGTGACCAGGGCTGGAAGGCCCTTACATAATAGTGGCGTCGTTAGTACTGGACATTGGTCCGGTGCCCCGGGCGACTGACACATTTAATTATATCTGCCTGTATAGGCCACGTTAGGCTTGCAACCTATAAAACACTGGGACAGAATCCCTACACATGCCGTCGCAATGATGTTCGAATCGCGCCTGCGTGGGGGGCTGTGTGGCACTATCTACAGGGAGCAGTGTGTGGCACGATCTACTGGGGGCACTGTCATACTATCTACATAGGCTGTGTGCGCCACCATCTACGCTGGTTTTTACCAGTAGTTGTCAGCCCATGTCGCCTAGGTCTTATTTAATTAGAACTTGTAATACAAAAGGGATCAGCTGGTGGATACATGCAGACCAATACTCGTAGCGTAAAAAAAACAGATGGTAGCAGGAGCGAGATGAAAATAACTTGATTTGAACAGTACGTGTTCAGAACCCCCCCCCCCTTTAAAAACCCTGCGTTTTGTCCCTGACGTTTTCACTATGTAAGATCAAAACCATTTGAATAACCTAGTAATCAAATAAAAAATATTACAGGATAACGTCACAAAGTACAATCCGTATGAATTGCAGTATTCTAGACAAATAAAAACCAATACAGCACGCTTTCATTCCTCAGGTAACGTATTCAAACAATAAACAATGTAATCATAACCTAGATATGCTTACAGTCTTATAAGACGTAGGTACTAAAAAGAAGTGAAGTCAGATGGAGAAAGAAAAAGGTGAGGTAAGGGAATACAAAAGTTGTGCTGGCCATACACATGACTACAGAGAGATAAGTGGATATATTGCCACAACAGGTCTGTTGTGATGAAAAAAAATGTCCCACGGGGCCCAGATAGTGTAGGATAGGTCCAATAAGTTGTTCAAGCTAGCCGTCTATATATGTATTCTATATTATGGACATCTCTTATTCTGGACTACAAGTCGTATCTAGCTGGAGGGGAGGTATGTTTCCAATGCAGAGCTATAAGACACTTAGCCGTGGTTAGAAGATGAAAAAGCAGCCTGGCCCCTAATTTACTTCTCTGTTTCGGAGGGATGAAGAGGGTCTAGTGGGATCATTTGGCCCAGCCACCGTAATGTTTTGTAGGTTAAAAACCTCATGTGCTGATTAGTTTGAAAATATACCTGTATAGAGGAGCTTTGTTTTTCTGACTTGGTAAATTACAATTTTTCTGGTTGCACGCAGCCACTACTAGTGGGAGCTTACTGCATATGGATTTACACAGGTATAGCAGATGTATACATCAGTATGCAGTGAGCTCCCCTAGTGGCAGTTACAGGTAGCAGCTATGACCGTGTTTTTGCAGGCAGAGAAAAATCTGCCTCAGAATTCCTTCAGGAATTTATAACGTTTTTAAGCAGCGTTTTTCGCCCGCGGCCATTGAAGCTAATGCAAGGACCGCAAGCAAAAAAACACAGAGAAAACCGCTCAGAAATGGCAAGAAAGGACATGCCGCTTTTTTTTCTGCGAGCTGCCAAAAGCTTTCCGGGAAAAAAAACGCCTTTGCCTTCCCACTGAAATCAGTGGGGGGAGATTTCGGACGATTTTTGGTGCAGATCCCAACGCGGTTTCTGCGACAAAATCAGCCCCAAACAACTCTTTGTGAACTGACCCTAACCGCAAACAATAGAAGCAGTTTCCAACTTTACTAGGTGCCCCCTTTCTATGTGCCCCATAGTTGCGTTCCCTGCCTCAATGGTAGGTACTCCACTAGGTGCACTATTATACAGTAGATTAATGCTCTTGGGATTTCCATCTTAGTTTGTATCAATTGAATCGCATACAAAATTTGCATCTACAGTTCTATACTTTTCCGACAAATGGAGCAAAGCGTCATTAGTCAGAAACGCTGTTTTTTCATCTATAGTTCCGGTATCTAATGAAGTAACAATATATGCGCCACATAATGCAACTGAAAGCAAACTCCAGTAATACAGAGTGTATACAGCCTCTATTTGTTTTATATGTGATCTATTGATAATTGATCTGTAGAAACAAGCAAAGAATGAAGAACCTGGCAAGCTTAGCGGTGCGTCCTCACACAGAGGCAGTGTACCATGCCTGCTTTTCTCACGATGGACAGAAGATTGCCTCCTGTGGAGCTGATAAAACCTTACGGGTAACTCCACAAATTACACTGCAGAAGAATTTGCTATTTTCATTATTTATATGTTTTTGAATAAAGTCCTCTTAGATTTCGGATGGTGCTGGCTTCCTTTAGGATTTTAATAGTATGGCAATGATAAAAAAAAAATATTATGACAGAACTGCAAACTGATACTTTTTTTTTTTTTTTTTAATCAAACGTTTGGCTCGGACTCACCCATAGGAAAAAAAAACATATTAAAGCTGGCCATAGACCTGAGATAAAAGTTAGCGCAACGCGAATAATCTCATGTGTCTAGGGGGAAAGATGGATCAGGCATGTTGGGTTTAATAAAATCAGGCCGAGCCAAACGTTTATAGTGGAGTTGGGAGAAATAGTTGTCGGCCCACCGATATCTTATGTATATGGCCAGCATCAAAGGGGTTTTTATTTTTACTTAACTTACCCCTTACAAGTAATTTTGTAATATACTACCTGTTTCTTGATGGCCCGCTGTGAATTTTTTACTTCCTGTGATGTACCGTGCCCCAGCCCAGCCTGTACTTCCAGCTGAGCCAAGGCATGGCTCGTCATCCATTACATCTACAGGCAGTGGGCCGAGTTGGGTGCCTGTAATTAGAGCAGGGAGGGACCATGGGAACATAGAGGGGTGTGGCAGTATATATAGAGTCGGGCGGGATGCTGTGGAAGGGGGGCGGGACTGTAAGCTGCCTTCTCAGCTACAGCAAGGGATCATGGGTTACAAGACCGGAAACCGCCAGGAACAGAAGCAAGGAATGTAAACAAACAGAGCAGCAGTTACTATTGAGATCAAACAGAAACTGCTTAGAAGGTTAGTAGGGGGTTTTAGGGAAGGCAAACCAAGGCTGGGGAACACTTTTTTTTAGAAAATAATTTTTTCCTAGCCAACCCCTTTAAGACTTCACTGGTATCGTGGCTTCAATTGCTACAGGATCCATGAAGGATATGTTGGATCCTTTTTGATAGATATTTACATTTTTCTTTTACTGAATATAATAGTACAGCATGCTACGCTAATCTTACAGTTAAAAAAAAAACAGAAACCTGGTTGAATATAACTAACTCAAATGTTTCACATATTGCTTTGTGACGTGCAAATTTTCCACAGTCCTACTTTATTAGGCCGGGTTCCCATGGGTTGGATACGTTGCCTAAAAACTGCGCAGCTTATTCGACCTTAAACCCGCAGCACCTTCCGTCCGAAAAAACTGCACTACATCGTGGTGTGGCTTTTCAAACGGAATTTCCGCTGCAGAAAGCAGCTCTGTGTAAAAAAGCAAAACGTTCGTACTTGCCCCCTCCCTCGTTTCCGCGCGTAGTCCGGCCTGCGTTTTGTTCCGCAGCGTGGGCATGAGATTTTCTTAATCTCATCCACTTTGCTGCTACGTGGGAAACCGGCGTAAGAGGAGAGTACCTGCAGCACGCTGTCTTACAAGGCATACTCTATTGATAGAAACTGAACAGGTTTAATAAAGGAATATGTACACATATTATCTAAATGGGGATTTAATGGATAAGCATATCTCTTGCTTATGAAATATTAGCTCTTTGCGCACACAGTAGCATACAAGGCAGGCGTTATACGAAATCTAGGAGACAAACCGTAACCTAGCAGGACCGCTAAACCAGGCTTCTGTTGTGTGCTCATTGCTAGATCTTTAAGAATGCAACTGGAGAAAATCTGCTCCATATAGAAGCCCATGATGATGAAGTTCTGTGCTGTGCCTTCTCTGCCGATGACCGATTTATAGCAACCTGTTCAGCCGATAAAAAAGTCAAGGTAAGATCTTCTCTACTATACATTACATGCTGGCTAGTGGCAATTGTTTCTATTTGTTTTTTTTTTTTTTAGTACTATGGTAGGGCTATAAAACGACTTTATAAAGCTGATGTAGCACAATATTTCCACTTCATATCACTGTACATCTACACATCATTGCTATTAATACACAAGTAAGGAGAGATACCCCTATTTTCTGTATGTACCTGTTTTAGAATGGCTGCTCATATCTATTGCATCCTTCATGCAAAAATTGCAATATAAAGACACTGTCCTCCTATTATCAGTATACATATATATTTTTTGGGTAACCTTGAAAACAATAGCCATAGTAAGGTTTAGGTACACTTATCTAGACTTACTGTACTGTAAATACTCGTATGGCTTTTGGGGTTAACTATGTATTCATTTAGGGATTTTAATTTCTATACAATATTGCATATTTACTTGCAAAGTGTTATTTTTGGTAGGGAAAATGGCTGCAAGTACTTGTTTTATTCAGACCGAGCAGCCGTTTCTTAAAGGAGTTGTCTTCTTTGGACAGTCCCTTTTTTTTTAATTGTGAATAAACCTTATATTATGAGTAATAAATCTGATTTGCACTTGTATTAAATAAATTTTATGTCGAAAATCTTCATATATAAAGTGTTTTATTACAAATAAGTGTGTTCGTATATTGTTGTCTTGGACCTGTTAGGTATTCTAGTTATCTAATTTTCAGTTTATTCCGTTTTTAGATTTGGAACGCTGTAATGGGGACACTGATAAGGGAATATGATGAACATTTAGAGCCGGTCAGCTGCTGTCAGTTCACCAATGGTTCTCCTTCTCTTCTTGCCACATGTTCCCATGACTGCTTGCTTAAAGTATGTTTTTATTTTATATTTTACATTTGTGATAATTATTACTACAATTTATGTTTGACATTTTTATTTTTAGCCAGGCGGAAAGAATAGCATTGCCATTTTGGACAGGCACATTTTTCTTGTTTTTCCCAGTAATTACTATGCTAGTTCATTGGTGCAGAAAGTAATGGTGCTGTAATTACTATACACTTATGTTGTCTGTAAGGCAAAGCAGAAATAATTACTTTTAGTTGGCTTGATCTTGAAATATAAAAGGATTTTCAACCGTAAATATCTCTTGTTAAGTCGATTCAAGATTTCTGTTGTACAGTTTTTTGTTTTTTTTATTGCCAACCAATACAAAACTATTATGCAAAATTAATTAAAATGATATATTATTTCCTGATTGCCAAAAGGGAAAATGCTATAAAATGATAAAGATATAATTACTTTTATAAATATGACTCTTCTACTATTTGTATATTTAAGAGCATTGAGCATTTCCCCCTAAAATAGAGAAACTAAAAAATCGCCAACATTATGGCCCACAGGAGGAGCCCAAATTTTCTGAATGGAATGACTTCAGTATGCAATGAGGAGTACCACTGCTTAACTCCATCAGCTGTGCAGTTTTATCATAGGGACAGTGAGGACATTTTATCAAAACTGGTTCAAATGGTAAATGGATCAGATGAGATTCCTTCTTTTGTTTTCAAAAGGCTCTCTGAAAAATAAGATCTGGAATTTGGTTGCTACGGGCAACTACTCCATTTTTTTCCTTTGCACTATATTTGATAAATCTCCCTTATAGTGTTGGTCCGAAGCTCCATTTACTATAATCTTCACACATCTACACCCATATCTGCAGGTAATGGAAATGTAATATTGATTCACGTTGTGATGTGGATCCACACATTAGAGGAGATATAAAAAACTGGTGCAAAGGAGAAGTGGGGTAGTTTCCCATGGCAACAAACCAATCAGATTCCACCTTTCATTTTTCAGAGGCCTTGGGGAAAATGAAAGCCGCAACTTAATTGGTTGCCATGGGCAACTACTCCACATTTCCTTTGCACTAGTTTTGATATACTTTTCCCATTGTTTTATAAGGCTACGTGCACACGTGTGTAATTTGATGCAGAAAATCCGCTTTAAAGCCCGCAGGTAAAATCAGCACTTAAAGAGAACCTTTCCCCTGCCCATACATGTGCAGCATGTAATGGGCAGGGCTTCAGAAACACTGTCTCACATTAAATTATTGACATATATATTTGGCGCCCGATATGTAAATAAGTCCCTGGACTGTCAATGGGACGTTTCTATCTAACTAAATGGCAAGGTAGCAGATGTCTTCGCTCTGACACTGTCCAATCGGCTACGGACAGTGTCAGGGCGGCTTGCGCTGTGTTGCCTACCGCGAGAACACAAGGCTCTCACTCTTTAGCTCTCAGTAGACAAGCTGAACTAGACTGATCTCTCGCGAGAGATCACACAGTCTTGTCCTTATCTGCCGAGAACTGAAGAGTGAGTTAGAGCGTAAGCGCATGCGCACACAGCTCCGATGCCGCTGTCGGAGATACTCCCGCCGCCATGGAACAGAAGAAGAAGAATTCACATTCTTCTCCTCTTCTGTTCCGTGGTGGCGGCGGAGCTGCTCGTGCACACACGCTCCCCTCTCTCCAGCTCTTGCTGAGACACAATCAGTAGCTGATTGGACAGTGTCACAGCGATGTTACATGCCCCATTGACCGTTTAGGGGGTTATTTTAAATATCGGATGCCAAATATAACGGCACTGATATCTAAATAACGGAGAAAGATAGCCTTTCGGCTGCACATGTATGGGCAGGTGGAAGGTTCTCTTTAAAATGTAAGTGATTTATTTATTTTTTAAACTCTATATGTTCAGTAAATGACCCTTTTTATAATGCCCTAGAAATGTCCCCTTTAAAGAGGAAATCCAGTCAAAATTGTTTTTTGTTTATGAGATAGATATCTGTAGATCTGAAATCTTATACAACCACTAATTTGTAGAATGAAATGGCTCTATAGAGAGCTTGAAGGTAATGTTCACATTTTATTATTATTATGTAACTTTTAGGTCCAAAATTCTGTAATAATTAATTTCTTAATATTTTTTATAGAAGTTGGTGCTCTGTTTTTGTGATACAGAGATCTAAAGACAACATGCTCTCTTCCTGTAACCGCCATTAGAGGGAGCTTACTGCATGTTTGAACAGAACAGTATAGCTCCCTCTAGTGGTGGCTTACAAATAGCCAGTACGGACAATTTTCACACATTTGACATACACAAATTAAACCTGAATTATTTATTTAAAAAATCATATTATACACCCATACCCAAATATTTGAGTAGTAAAGTAGACACCTAGCAAATTGTAAAAATGTTACCCAGCAACTTGAAAAAATATATAAAATGTATGTTTGTGGCCTAGTCTGACCCAAGCAGAGCCTTAGATGCACAAAAATATAAGTACATAAATGCCACGTATGCCTATGTCAAAATGCACATATCTTCGCATAATCCCTAGAACTGAGTAGACCGAAATCTCCATGATCCTGGTCTCCAAGTCAAGAAGTGTCCTGATAAGACAGACAACTGCTCATCTTCCTACTCATTTAGTAGGAAAGGATTCTATGACCGTCAGAAAGCACATATCCTCTCTGATTGGTAAGAGGGGTGATAACATGAAGAAAAGTACCTGTATCACCTCCCTGGGGTCACTGGTTGTACAGGGGGAGAGATGACCGTAACAGACTGCGTTCTTTCTGCTCTCACTTGCAGCTTCCCCCTCCCCTCCCATCCCTCCCTACACACACACAGTACCAGGAAGTAAAACGTTTCATTTTGCTTCCTGACTTTAAAGGAGTGCTGCGACCTTATATTCTAGCACCATCAAGCTTTTAAAGCGATAATGTATTGCATTTGTCCTTCGCAGTAAAAGGTATAAACCCTTTGCCACTATAACTGAGAAACTGACACTACATCGAAGCAAAGGGTCATTCATATCAAAGACCGTTTGTTTAGATTGCTTTCAGATTTCCAGTTAAAGAAATCTCTAAGCTGGGAGAAGAGTTTAAGTGCACTAGAGAGCCGTAATGTTCCAGAAATGAGTGGTGGTCCAAGATATTAGACTATATAGATGTCATCTTCTTACATGTATCTATGATACTTGAGAAGATGATTTTGATTACATTTCCTCTTTAATGTATATGTTCACAATGACCTGAGTGAGGTCTACAGACATAATCGGAGTCGTTTAAATTGGTCTATTAGAGCATTTTGGTATAACTATATATTAAAAACTGTATCCCCCATTTTTAATGGAGTGTGAACGTGTATACGCAGCCACTTCCTTGGGATCGGGTACCATCCCAATAAGTCTTCCATGGAAAAAGTCCTTCAACCCTTTAATGACCGGGCCTGAAAAGGTCTTCATGACCAGCTACATTTTTCAGCTTTTATCTGCATTTCAGCAGCCATAACTCTCTTTTATTTTTTCATTGACGTGGCCGTATGAGGCCTTGTTTTGTGCGGGAGAAATTGTATTATTTTTTTTCATAGTTTGGAGGTAGAAAAAAAATATTTTACGCCGTGATTATAAGAAAAAGCGATTCTCTGCATAGTTTTTCTTGTTTTTTATTCCGTTCACGCTAAATAACCCATTCGATTAATTCTTCAGGTTATTACGGTTGTTTAGATACCTAATATGTGTAGGTTTTTTGTTTTTATTTAGTGTAGGGGCAATAAAATATATTTTATGCAAAATAATAACAAAAAAAAAAATTGTTCCTTTTTACTTGTAATGTATTCGCATACTCCTGTATGCTAATACACTGTGTCACTATGACACAGGCTGCTGTTAGGGCAGCACATAGTGTGCCTTAACAGCAGGCAAACTAAACAGACAGCCCTGGGGTCCTTTGAAGGTCCCCAGGGCTGACTGCAGAGGGATTCCCCGGTGTTTGATCACGTCACCGGGTTTCCGATGACCAGATCAAAGCAGGGAGTTCCCTTTGATCTTGCCGCCGTCACGATCAAAGGGTTAAACAGCTGGGGTCCGAATGTTTCCTGACCCATCTGTATTCAGCAGGCTCCTCTAAGATCAGGAGCTGTAAATTACTGCTTCTGCTTAATGGATGAGCTCACAGGAGCGCTCATCAGCCTCTTCTACAGCCTGGCCAAAAGACGTCGCTGTAGACTAAGCACATGCACCACCTTCCGTCAAAAGACGGTGGGCGGTCGTTAAAGTGTTAAGACTGGTTTCCCACATAGCGTAAATGCTGCAGAATATTTGCAACGGAATTCTGTGTGCAAAGTGGATAAGATTTTAAAAATCTCATGCCCACGCTGCGGAAAAAAAACGCAGCGAAAATGTTAATAAATTTACCTGCGGTGGGGAATTTCAATCTGCAGCATGTCAATTTATGCTGCATTTTTGTTGCTTTTCTATTGTGGATTTTACCCATTGAATTCAAGGGGAATGCAAAACCCGCAACAGAAAGCCGAGTGTTGCGAGTTTTGCGGCTGAATTCTGCCTCAAAAATTGCAACTCAGAAAAAAATAAAAAATTCATACTTGCCCAGAACTCTCTGCTGCTTCTTCCAGTCCGGCCTCCTGGGATGACGTTTCATCCCATGTGACCGCTTCTCCCATGTCACAGGCTGCAGCGGTCACATGGGCTGTAGCGTCATACAGGGCGGCCGGACCAGACGGCAAAGGAAGGACGCGTCACCATGACAACAGCCTAGGTAAGTATGGGATTTTTTTTTAAATTCTTTCTATAACATTAAATTCCGGACGAAAAACCGCACTAGAATGTGGTGCGTTTTTTTTGGGACAGAATGTGCTGCGAGTTCCAGGTCAGATAGGCTGCGTAGTTTTTACACAGTGTATCCCACCAGCGGGAACCCGGCCTAAAGGTCTACAGAATATAGCCTTGATATGTTAAAGATTAGGTCTATTAGATACAGAGAAGGTTATACTTTTAGGTATTTATAAATAGAGCGAATATGTGATTTGTTGATGCCATGTTTTCTAGTAGCCATTCTTCCTCAGACACTGGAGCAGCAACAGGCTTGACCATATAATTAATTATTTATTTTTTTGAATCAAGGAAGTTTAAATAACATTATTCCTAAACAAAAATATGAAACCGTCCTCTCGTGCAGCCATTACTACTTTAACAAGTTTATAATTACAATCATTACTGTATATAAAAACCTTCCTACCATCGGAATAAATATTCACACATGGTCATATGATTTTATAGTGTGTGTGTGTATATATATATATATATATATATATACATATATTATTTATATTCTGTGGCTCGAACACGTTACTTTCTCTGTATAACTGAATAGGTATAAAATAGAAATATCTTCGTGAACCCCCACTAACAAATGCTCTTTTTAATATACACAGCTTTGGGACCTTAATAAGAAGCATTGTAAGAACACGCTTTTTGGCCATGGCGATTATGTCAACCATTGCAGATTTTCCCCAGATGATAAATATTTGGCCAGTTGCTCCATGGATGGCACATTAAAGGTAAGTTTTATTTTAGTGTTATGATGGAAATATAACATTGTTATTACTTTGCTTTCATTCTTTCTTTATAATATACTTGTATTGGTAACTACTGCAGTTGGTTTGATACATTAGTTATGATTTGTTTTGTGAATTGTGGAGTTGTTTTCTTAAAGAGTAACTGAACCTTCCAAAAACTTTTGATATGTCATAGATACAACATCAGAAGCGTTGATTGGTGGGGTCCGGGTGTTGAGATCCCCCAACATTGCTGAAAGGAAGATGCAGAGCTCTCAGATCTGATCGGCGCACCATGTCCGGCTGAAGATGGGCTCACATAGAACGCCTATTAGCCCGTCATCCGCCTACTGAGGAGCGACGATTACAGCCAAAGGTGTAGGGAGCTCAGTTGAGCGCTTTTGCATCTCTTTCAGCCATGGGGTGGGGGTCTCCGCTTTCAGACTCCCACTGATAAAAACTTCTCATGTGTCTTTTACATATATAAAGTTTTTTGAAAGTGCAGATACTCTTTACTTCTATTTTTAACATTTTGTCTTTATTTGTCTAAGATCTGTTTACCTCTGTAAGACTTTATTAATCGCAGATCGCTAGAACAAAGTGGTGGTGGATAAAACAGTAAAAATAGAAACCATAATGCCAGTGTGAATAGAGTCTAAGCCAGAATTTGTGAGTTATAAAACCCCAAATCCTCACTATGTTATTTCTCCCACCATAGCTCTGGGATGTATCATCTGCTAATGAGTACAAGACGATAGATGTTGCCGTTTCTTTCCAAAAAAACGACGAGTCCCAGTTTCTGCTGAAATGCTGTTCTTGGTCTAATGACTGCTCCAGAATTATGGTGACTGCACGTAATCGTCTTTATGTAAGTGTTACTTACTGACCGTGGTTAAATTACATATGGCAGGCTATATGGATTCACACTGATCAGTGATTCACATGCATCAGACCAGATTTAAGTGCATGCTGTGGAAATTTTAATTTTAAATGGTCAATAACCTTTAAAAAAAAACTTCGCATGAAGCAATAGTACAAACGAATATAAGAAACTTTGTAGTATAAAATGCCTCTCTCTTACTTATCAGGCTCCTGCCCCAGCTCTAAGGCCGTGTTCACACAGGGCAGATACGCTGCATAAAAGTAGACCGTGTATCTTTCCTGGAACCCGCAGGGAATTTCGACCGAGAAACCAGACCAAATTGTGGAAAACAGCTTAAAAAAAAAAAAGAAGAGTTTTATACTTTCCCTGTACTCCGTTGTCATGGCGACGCGTCCCTCTGTTGTCCTTCAGTCCGGCCTCCTGGGATGATGCTACAGCCCATGTGACCGTAGCCTGTGATTGGCTGCAGCAGTCACATGGGATGAAACATCATCCTAGGAGCCCACCCTGGACGGAGAACTGAAGAAAGCATTGCTATGACAACGCCTGGGTGGTAAATATAAACTTTTTTATTAATTTAAACAAAAAAACTGAGTTGCAACTTTTTGGTGGTGTAAACATGCACATTAAACTGTCTTCCACAACATCACCAACATTTTTTTTATTTTATTTTTTTAAAGTCCCCCTAGTGGACTTGAACAAGTTTGAGCTCTGGTACCATACCCAGCAATACTTATTTATTGCAGTGTATAGTGCTTTTAACTGGCTCCTATTAAGGTCTTAATAGAATCAGAAAGATGGCAGACCTGGGGGCCTTTTATTGGGCCCCCTGGCTGCCATGACAATTATCGGCACACTGCGATCAGGTCACAGGACGGGGTGATGGACGGGGCTCCCCATCTCTTTCTAATTGCTTAAATGTCGTGGTTGCTATTGACCGCGGCATCTAATTGGTTGAACAGTCGAAATCAGAGTTGTCCCAGCTTTCAGCTGTTGCAGTGAGGTGTCTGCTGTAACATACAGCCGACATCCACTGCATATGGAATAGGCTCAGCCAGTGAGCCCGCTCCTTACTCCCCTTTGGCGGTTGTAACGTAAAGTTACGTAACATGTCTCCAAAGGGTTAGTGGAAAATGTATCTAACCCGTTAACGACCGCCGTATGGTGTTTTTACGGTGGCCGTTCTGTGTAGTTCTTTTGAAGCGCCGCCTTTTCACGGCGGCACTTCAGAATATGTAGCAACTGAATCGGGCGCTCTGCTCATGAAGCCCAGGCTGTTGCTAACAGCCTCGGGCTTCAAGGAAACGATCGGAGACCAGTAGCAGTGGTTTCCGATCGTGTTTAACCCCTCTGATGTGGCGGTCAATAGCAACCGCCGCATCTGAGCGGTTTTAGAGGGAGGTGGCTCCCTCTCACCCCACCGGAACACCCGCGATGCAATCGCAGGGAGCTGATGGTTTCTAAGGCAGCCGGAGGCCTAACAAAGGCCCCCAGGTCTGCCTTTAGTAAATGCCTGTATTGCAGCATTATAAAAGCGATCAAATGATCGCATAGTGAAGTTCCCTAGTGGGACTAAAAAAAAAATTTTACAAAAAGTTTATAATAAATTTTAAATAAAAATCCCAAGTAAAAAAATTTAAAACCCACTTTTTCCCCTTAGGAATTGCTTTATTATGAAAAAAAAGTAATTTGGTATCGCTGCGTCCGTAACGACCCTAACTATAAAACTATTACATTATTGAACCCGCACAGTGAACACCGTAAAAAATAAAAAACAATACCAGAATTGCTGTTTTCTGTTCATACTGCCTTAAAAAAAAAGTTGATAAAAAAGGGATCAAAAAGTCGCATGTACTCCAAAATGGTACCAATAAAAACTACAAGTCGTCCTGCAAAAAAAAGCCCCCATACTGCTATGTCGGCAGAAAAATAGAAAAGTTATGGCTCTTAAAATATGGTGACATAAAAATAAATTTGGCAAAAAGTGTTTTTACTGTGTAAAAGTAGTAAAACATAAAAAAATCTGTATAAATTTGGTATCGCCGCAATTGTAACGACCCACTGAATAAAGATATTATGTTATTTATACCACACGGTAAACGGCGTAAATTTAAGACACAAAAAAGCATGGCGAAATTTCTGTTTTTTTTGCCATTACCCCACCCAAAAAGTTAAAGGGGTTTTCCCATCAGAGACCTTTATAACATCCACAGGATATGTCATAAAAGTTAGATTGGTGCGAGTCCCAGAGGTGGGACCTGCATCTATCTCTAGAACCCCGTTCTACCTTTTTCTGCTCCCTCTGCCTCCCCGGCCACTTCCTGATTTATATGGTCGGCAGTTATGAAAACAGCGTAGACCGCAAAAAACAAGTACTTATACAGCTATGAAAAAAATAAAAAAAAGGGAGAGAAGAAAACAAAATTCCTGGACATATCCAGCACACACTGAGATGCAGAAAATATTTAATTTTGTTTTCCTCTCTCCCTTTCATCATTTTTTTTATGCACAAATGAGTAATCTATTTTCAACACAGATTTTTGACGTGGAAAGCAGTGATCTTTTGTCTGAGATTGAAGCATGCCAACAGAGCACTATATTGTATTGTGACTTCTGCACAACAAATCAGATCGTAGCAATGGCGCTATCACACTATGTTGTCCAGGTAATGTAACTGTTCCAGCTATTCATTCATTTCTCTGTATAGTATTTGTTCATACAAAGATCTGCGAGGTACAATGTGATGTTTTATAAAAACCTATATTATTTAAATGTAGGATTGTGGGCTGCTTAACAGTATATGGGAATATGAGCTGCTTTACAGCATATATGACTATGGGCTACTTTACAATACACAAGCCTATGGGCTGCCTTACTGTATATTTGCTTATGCTTTACAGCAGTACTTCTTATATTGAGAGGTAGGGCTGGGTGATTTTGGCCAAAAATAAATCTGGATTTTTTTTTTCAACATTTTGGGCGATTTTCGATTTTTGAATCTCAATTTTCTTTTTGTTTATTTAACATTAAGGCTGGATTCACACGAGCACATTACGTCCGTAATGGACGAACGTATTTCGGCCGCAAGTCCCGGACCGAACACACTGCAGGGAGCCGGGCTCCTAGCATCATAGTTATGTACGATGCTAGGAGTCCCTGCCTCGCTGCAGGACAACTGTCCCGTACTGTAATCATGTTTTCAGTATGGGACAGTAATTCCACGGAGAGGCAGGGACTCCTAGCATCGTACATAAGTATGATGCTAGGAGCCCGGCTTCCTGCACTGTGTTCGGTCTGGGACTTTTGGCTGAAATACGTCCGTCCATTACGGACGTAATGTGCTCGTGTTAATTCAGCCTAATACCATGAGATAATTCAATAAATTTCTTTATATAAATAAGTTTTTAACCTATATTACTATAATAATTGCACGTAACTTCACAACTCTTAACCTCTGCAAATACTTTTTTTAAAATTAGAAATACAACTATTGGAGAAATGTCTATCTAATTAATTATAACTTCTGTGTTCCCTGGCAGGGAACAGGTTACCAGAAACTATAATAAATTATGCACTGCGTTCACCAGCATCCCTCTCTGCCCGTCACCACCTCAGCTGGTCTCCGACATTGCAGATGAGAGCAGTGTAAATTGCAGCAGGGCCAGGCAGATGGCGCTGAGCGGTCACTCCGGGGCGAGATTACATTATAGTGTCTGAGGTCTGAGCAGGACCCTGTGCAGTACCGGCCCCACTATGGAGGGTTAAATAAATGACATTAAAGGGGTTGAGTTACAAAACCCATCTATCCCCTATCCCCTATAACACAGCATGTGTGATTGCTGGGACCCCCAGCGATAAGGAGAATGGGGGACCGAAAGTCCCCCAAAGTGCTCCATGAGAAGAATGGAACTTCAGGGGTCTGTGTCTGGCTTGTGTGTCTAGAAGCTCAATAGAAATTAGTGGAGCGCCATTCACGCATGCGCACAAGCGCGACTGGCGCTCCATTTGTTTTTGCACGACTATTTTGTGGCACAACCCCTTTAAGGCCAAATTCACACGATCGTGATTGGACTGTGAAAAATGGTCCGTGTGTCAGCCGGATTTCCCGGCCTAAACACGGTACATGTAATCGGGACTCCTGGCATCAGCAATTTAGGCTACAGTCACACGACAGTGAAAAAAATATTGGCGTTTAAAAACTGATCAATTTTTCGTTTTTCATGTCCATATTGCATCAGTGTCTCCAAATTCACATACATTTCCAGTCCGTCTGTCCGTTTTTCATGTCCATAAAAAAAAAAAAAAGAAAAAAAAGATGGATTTCATTTGTCAGGGTTTGTTTGTCCCAATCCCCTGAAAACACCATAGTGCCGCAATGTCCCTGTAGATAGTGCCCACACATCGTGCCACAGTGCCCACATATAGTGACAGTGCCCACAGTGGCTCCCCCAAATATAGTGCCACAGTGCCCATATAGACACCCCCTTGCATATCGCCGCATCCATCCTCCCTTGTAGATCGCGACCCCTACATGAAGATCGCACCCCCACCCCACTTGTAGATCGCAGCACCACATGTAGATCGCACCCAACCCGCTGTCTTTTTGTAGATTTCGCCACTAGAAGCTGAATCCACGGCCAGATGTTGCCGACGCTTTGGCCAGGGATTCAGCTCCTAGGGGGAGCTGGGGTGGTGCTGCGATCTGCAAGAGGGTGGTGGTGGTGCGGTCTACAGTGGGCTGGTATGACTCTATACTAGGAGTTCCTGCTTCCACGCGGAACTGCTGTTCCATACTGTATTGTTATGTTCAGAACAGCAGTTCTGTGGGAAAGCAGGGGCGGACCAGGCAGTGACGAGACTGAGCGGGCGGAGCTTCTTCCTGCAGGACGGCGCCACTAAACAATCGATTCAATGATTCTGTTGAAAAACAGAATCCTGAGCGTCCTTGTGGGCAAATTAATCAAATTAATTTGATTAATCGCCCAGCCCTATTGTGAGGCGTCTCTCAGTTGTTGGTGAGGCATAGATGGGGAAACCGTTTTGACAGAAGTGATCATAAGCTGCACAGTCATTTCTCTGGCTGAACCAATCTCTGGTTTAGCAACATAAGTGATGTCACGGCACGGGGTGTGGACCCACTGGGCCGTAGCGGGATAGCAGCTGGCCAAACAGGTACAATGCAATGTCTATAGTTCAGAAGGGGTACCTGAGGCAATGTAGACAGTAGCGATGGATTCAGGCTAAGATGAGGCTCAGATAGTAGACAGACATCTGGCGGGGTGCGACACACTAGATGCAGCGGAGGATACAACACGACTCCAACTCTTGACGGCACAGAGGCACGGGTTACAGGGTACAGGCAGCAGGAACGGGTAACACTGGGAACTGGAAAACACTAGGAGACCATTTGCAAAGACAAACTTTAGGTAACACAACAATGCTCAGGCAATGATCAGGCAGAGCCCCTTTTATAGTCCAGCAGCATTCTGGTCTGATTGCAGATATTCTGCAACTGTGAGCAAACTGGCCCTTTAAGGCCGTGCACACGTACGCCATGCGGGAGTCTCTGAACCAGGAAGTGCCATCGTCTCTCAGGAGGGAGATGCCGGCGAGAACTCGCACGTCCATGTCCGCGGCCGTCAGAGGGTAAGTCAGAACGACGGTCTGCGGCCATAGACGTTACAAGTGACTTTTATTTTGTGCTATGTTAATGATCTACTGATTTTAGGAGACCTATTTTAAGATAAATTGAGGTAAATTTTTTACATTTTGGCACAGAATACGACCACGGATGAGACCCAGAAATCATTATGTTCTGATTAGTGAGGCCCCAGTTGAAAAAGATTGAGAAGCCCTGCTTTACAGTGTATAGAACAATTTGCGGCTTTACTTTTTTTACAGTATATATGACTATGCTTTACAGCATACAGGACTATTGGTTGGTTAACAGTAAAAGGGACCATGGGCTGCTTCACATTATATATGATTATGGACTAGGGTTGCACACTGCATCGAGATAGCGATATTATTTCGATGCTGTGCACCCTCAAACGGTTCAATACTGTTAAGTCCTGTATTTCGATACTAAGTTGTGCGGCCGCACAGCTTCGTATTGTAACAAATGAATGTACTTAGAGCGGGGCAGCGGCTGTGTAATATAGCCATTGCCCCGCTCCTGACTACAAGTGTGCGTGCGCGGTCAGCATGGGAAGATGCTCATTAGTGCAGCGACGGCTGCGTCACCTCATGCTGACCGCGCGTGCACACTTGTCTTACACAGCCCCAGCCTCGCTCTAACGGCGGTGATCAGAGAAAGTTCTGATCGCTGTCGCTATTCCCTTGAATACCGCGATCAAAGCTGACCGCATCGTAGAAGGGGGATGCCCCTTGCGTCGCGTTCTAGGGACATACCATATATGGGCAAACAGCCCAGGGTCCATTGAAGGACCCCAGGGCGGTCTGACCATATTTCCTGTTAGGGCATTCTTACGTGTGCTATCAGTATATATTACGTGTGCTATCAGTACACAGGCTAATGTACTGGCATATAGATATATGCCAGTACATTAAAGTTTAAAAAAATAAATAAAGTAATGTTAAATAATTTTAAAAAATAAATACTCACATTTTTTTACAATAAACATTAAAATAAGTCTCAATGCATAAAATATACACATTATTTTCCATTGCAACCTTAATAACCTGCACAACAAAGTTATAGGGTCATTTATGATGTTTACACTGTAAAGAAAATAAAATCAAAACGTCTTTTTTCACTTATTAATGTACGGCACGAGGTATTATGAATTTTGAGCCTTCATGTGCCTCACATAATTGGTAATTAACCCCATCATGTTCCTCACACATTAATCATATGTTGTCCATTATGACTGAGAAGCATGATGGGGTTAATTACTATTAATGTGAGACACATGGAGGTTCAAAATCTATCACACCTCGTGCCTCACATCAGAAAATGGAAGAACTTTTATTTTTTTATTTTTATTGTTGGCAAAGTATAGTTTTGGTATCAAGAATCTCAATAATACACAAAGTATTGGTATCGTAGTCCAAATTCTGGTATCGTGACAACCCTACTATGGATTGCTTTACAGTGTATAGTATTCGCTATGGGCTAATTCACATTATGAATAGAGATGAACTGTTTTTACACTGGGCTGCTATGGGCAGCTTTAAAGTATGTATGACTATCGGCTGCTTTATAGTTTATAAGATGTGCTTTGCCTTGCAGTAAATAGGACTATGAACTGATTTTCAGTGTGTATGAATGACTATGTACTGCTTCACAATGTATATGACTATGAGCATGCTTTGCAGTGTATAGCATTAAATATACTTTAAGTGCTCCTTATACATTCGTTTAAGAAATGTAAATTGTTCATTCTATCTAGATGTAGAGTATGACCAGGGACTGCCATGGTAGAGAGAATGCCATTCTATCTGCATTGCCCTTCTGACATCCTCACTTGGTGCATCTCCATCATGATCGTCTGATCCTACAAGTTTGCTATGCACAGGCTTGTAAGCAAACTATTAATAGTGTCCTAGCTATCTGTTCTCTGGAGCTTCTGCCAGTGCATCTGTTCTGTGCCCAGGGGCAGAAGGCTGGGAAGTCCCTGAATTTCACAGTACATTCTCTCATTATGGTTGTGTTGCTGTGCTCGGAGAACTGCATGGCAAATCCCGTAACATGTTTATGTGTATATTCTTATGTACTTTAATACAACCTAGCTATTGTAGTGAATAGTTCTTATTTATTTCACAACTATAGTGTAAAGTACATGTGATGCTAGTATGTAGAGAAGAAATAGGAAACACAATTGCATTGCGGATTCATGCCGCATTCAGCATCTTCAAGGTTCTAGTCACGGTACTTCATGGTAATATTTATCTAACCTCAGCAATATGCCACTTCTCATATCCTTAAATCTTATTATTCGAGTTCTATTACTTCAGTGTGTGTCAATTTGTCTTTCTAGCTGTGGGATATAGACTCCAGTACAAAAATAGCTGACTTCAATGCACATTTAAGTTGGGTCCACTGTGTCAAATTCTCTCCAGAAGGGTCTTCGTTCTTGACGTCTTCAGATGATCAGACAGTGAAGGTATGGTGAGGAAATGTTTTCCTTGAAATGGATATAATTTTATATCTCCCATGGTCAAGGAAAGAAGTAAACATTTTGCAATAGGTTTTCTTGATTGATGTCATTCTATAAAATAACATTCGATTTTCAAGTGACTTGCATGCAAACATAGTTTGTGCATGTCTAACTATAAAATGCGCAGGCTGCAGGGATTCATTTAGGACATTTCACTGTAACCGTCCGCTCAGGCAATCGCTAACACCGTGGTTGGCAAACAGGGTGATAATGCAATATCTTACACCATTACAAGGGTTAAACTCTAAAGATGAGAGTTTTCTCTGCTCCCAACCACTGCCATGGGGTGGCAGCTGTCAATCACACGCAAAGAAATGTGTTCAACCGTAGTAGATTCTTGCATTGTTTTCCAGTTTGTACTGATGTTAGGGCACTATAAAAGAAGCTGGTCTACAGAGCCTGTGCAGTATTATAGGTCTAGTTCTGTTTAGACGACTGCTTTTGGATTGAGCACATGGACTCTATTGATGGTATTCCCCATCCGGGAAACCCTCCATTATTCTGAGCGGTGAGACACTGCAAAAAGCGGCCTTCTCTCTGGAGGACTTTGCATGACCATGTATTAAGTGGTCATCGATTTTTTTTAAATGGGCGCTGAGTAATATATTTCCCTTGCATTGCAGTTTCCCATACAAGTTTTAGCAAAATTTCCTAGAACTACGTGCTCAAGAAATTAAACCTTGTAAAACTGCATGTATTTAAAACCGTTTTGCCATGGTTTGTTTTTTTGGATTGATTTTTACAACTGCACCCACATGTGTTACTGACTTAATTTGAAGTTTTTAGGGTAAGGACACACAGGGCGGATACGCTGCGTAAAAGTACACCGCGTATCCTGGAAGCCGCAGGGAATGCCGCCTGAAAAAAATGCTCAAAATTGTGGTGCCGTTTTTCTCCACTGCATGAATAACTGCTAGAAAAAAAAAGTTCATACTTCATCTTTTCTACCTGGTCATAGTGACGCATCCCTCTGCTCCGGGTTTCCCGGGATGATGCTGCAGTCCATGTTACCGCTGCAGCGAGTGATTGGCTGCATAAGTCACATGGGATGAACCGTCATCCCAGGAGGATGGGCTGTGTTTAGAACAGAGGATTGCGTCGCTATGACAACGGCCAGGCTATATGTATAAACCGCTTTATTTTTTTATGATTTGCGTTTTTTTTTTGTTGCGAAAACACTGCTTTTCCGCCCCAAGAATCACAACATTTAGCTCTTTATTGCAGGTTTTACCTCTCCATTGAATTCAATGGGGAGAACCCGCAATAGAAGAGCAGTGATTCCGCAGCATAAATTGACATGCTGCAGATTAAAATGCCTCATTGCAGGTCAATTTATGAACGGTTTCTCTACAAAAAATGTTCTGCTATGTGTGGGTGAGATTTGTTAAAATCTCATCCACTCTGCTGTTACTTTACTACGCTGCAGATTTTCCGACATGAAATCCGGTGCGGAAAATCTGCAGTGTACATGCTGCGTGTGTCCCTACACACTTTGTGTTAAATTTAGATTTTCAATGGATTGACAGGATTCAGAATGATATAGTCTACTATAGTGAGACTAATACAATGTGTCTTTGTTGAAAAGAATCCTATAGGGCCTTTATGCATTGATTAAGCTCCAAAATGAAACATACATTTCCATAAATTCTTCTGCTGGCAAGTAAGTGCCTTGCAATTAGGTCACAACTATAACATATACTCCATAATAAATGTCATTTTTTTTTTTATCTTTTAAAAATAGCTTTGGGAAACAAGCAAAGTGTGCAAGCCCTCAGGCACCATCCTAAAGCGTGAATTTGATGTGGCATTCAGTGAAGATGAAGTGACTGTTTTGGCACCTGACAAGGAAGATCGGTTACTGGTGAGTAGAATGTTAACAATATATAATATTTATTTTTTAGCTTCATTATTGTTTAAAGAAACGTTTGTAGACTTTCTAATATTATAATATAATATTTAGTGTATCAATTCCTTATCTTTTTTTAAGATATTTGCATGCATTGTCAGTGAATGGAAACATTTCTGTTTACATCCAGAGTCTGCAAAAAAAAAACAAAAAACACACAAACCTGATACCGCAGGCTCAGATGCACATCTTGTTTCGCGTATGAGTTCTCTTTTGTAAAAAGCCAAAAACCTGTGTGGGGTGAACATGATCAGGACAGGTTTCCAGTCTTTGAAGACAAACCAGAATGTTTTCCTTCTCCAGCAGCAAGCAGAGATCTTAAAATTGATGAGTAATTGAAATGCAAAGAGAGTTGAATAACCTTTCATTATGTAATAATTACGATTTACCTAAATAAAACGGGAAAATCCATTTAATTATAATAACTTCCTGTTTTGTTATGAGAAAAATAAATGTGCCCCCCCCCCCCCAGGATGCTTGTAATCATTTTAATGTGAGTAGACCAGGATTCATCTGTAAAATTATCTTAATCGGAGTGTCTCAAAAAATGTATTCCAATTATATTTGAGTATATTTACCATCTTCAACTTTTTAGAGCCAGAAAAAGTTTTTTAACAGTTGACAATGAAATTGAAAATCGCGGATAGGATAAGTGGCATTCAATAAAGCCGCTGCTTCTCGATAGGATCTTATTTTTTCTTCGCCATACACTCTCATCATCAATAAAGTGACCCTTTCCGTTTCGGTCAAATGCATTTTGTGATATGACAATAGAAATGTACAAAAATTAAAATTACTCTCCGAATTAGCGCTCTCTGAAATTCACAAGCGACTACCGAAATGTGTACACATGAAATCATGTTACAATCGTAGACCAGGTCCATTTTGTATTGCTGAGGCCGATAGTAATAATACGTAATTTAAAGTCACCTTGATGTGACATTCCCAAACTCACACACGCACACGTGCCCACACACATTTGCGATTTTACCCGTGCGGTACATTTTGGGTAATGCTAACACCGGCGGTCGCCGATAATGAAGATGATAACTTTAAAGTTAAGTATCCCAGCAGAAATATCCTATCTCAAAATCGATTGCGGCATTGTCTTCGTATTGAAAAGAGCTTTCAAATGACCCCCCCCCGTGCCATTTAAGAATTTGCTGCCCCACCCAGCTTTTTTTGGGGGGCGTTAACTGGTAGATTTTATGAACCCATTAAACCCCACCAAATTTCAACCCTCTATCTCCAGCCGTTCAAAAGTTATGAGGGTGTTCCAGAACTTTTGGGGTGCACTGTATATTTATTCTGTTCAGGTTCCGTTTCTGGTTTTGGCTTAAATACATGCTAAATCTGAACCGTGGGAACCCAGCCTTAGGGTATGTTCATACGGGCTAATTTCAGCCGTTTTTCGGGCCGTAAACATCCCAAAAAACGGCAGAAAAATAGGCCGCTGAACGCCTACAAACATCTGCCCATTGCTTTCAATGGAAAATAGGGTGTTCTGTTCCGACGGATTGTTATACGCCTCATTTTCAAAACATGGCGCATAAAAAGACGCCCCGTAAAAAGAAGTGCATGTCAATTCTTGAGCTGTTTTTTTTAAGCCGTTTTTCAATGACTTAATAGAAAAGCAGCTCCAAAAACGGGCGTAAAAAAAACGCTAGATGCTTAAAGAGTCGCCAGATTATAAGTGCCCTATCTCCTACATAATCTGCTCGCCGCTGTAATGTAGATAACAGTGGTTTTTATTTTGAAAAAACTTATCATTTTTGAGCAGGTTATGAGCAATTTTAGATTTATGCTAATTAATTTCTTAATAGACAACTGGGCGTGTTTTTACTTTTTACCAACTGGGTGTTGTACAGAGGAGGCTGACCAATCAGTGACTAATCAGTGTCTTCTCATTGTTCCAGCCCAGTTTCTTTCACTGCACAATCACAATGTAACAATGGGCTGGAACAATGAGAAGTGGGAAGAACTAGAGGGTCCACGCCCAAATTTAAATCCCCACCCACTTTTAAAGTTCCTTCAGTGAAACTTTTCAAGCTGCTAGGAATACGGTCTAAAGAAGCCAATTGATTTAGTGTTCGGCAAATATACATTTGCAAAGGTAAACACCCTTACTCTCCGATAATTCTGTCAGTTCATCTGAACTGACGGCACTGTTGAAATCGACTCCGTTGATAACTGGATGTGATCGGTGTTAGCTGGATCCTGTGTGTCCGTCCGTTCAGCTATGTATGTTTGCCGAATACTAAGGGTATGTTCACACGCCCTATCTACGGACGTACTTCAGGTGTTTTACGCCTGAAAATACGGCTCCAAAGCGTCGGCAAACATCTGCCCATTGAATTCAATGGGTCTTATTTTGTTCTGCGCAGACAGACTTTTTTTACACGCCGCTATCAAAAGACGGCGCGTAAAAAGACGGCCGCCTCAAAGAAGTGCATGTCACTTCTTGGGACGTAATTGGAGCCGTTTTTCATTGACTCCATTGAAAAACAGCTCTAATTACATCCGTAATGGACGCCGCGAAAAACCAGAGTACGAGCAATTACGTCTGAAATTCAGAAGCGGTTTTCGCCTGAAAACTGCTCCGTAATTTCAGACATATTTTCCGTTTGCGTGTGAACATACCCTAAGAGAGAGCGATACGGCTTCTATGTATACAAGATACATAGAAGCTGTTTCGTAAAAATATTTTTAATAAGTCAATTTGAAAGTAGTTTAAAAACACACAAAATATTGATTTATTAACCCCTTAATAACCGGGCCTGAAAAGGCCTTAATGACAACTGTATTTTTCTGTTATGCCTCTCTGGCTTTCAGCAGCCACAACTGTTTTTATGTAATAAAATATATTTTATGCATTTTTTTTAAATTAAGAAATTATTATAATTTTTTTTGTAACTTTTTTTTTTATTTTTTATTTTTTTAAATCTCATTAAGGGATAACTTTACTTACAACTTTATCTTTTACAACTTATAATGTATTAGAATACTCCTGTATGCTAATACATTATACTGTGTCACTTTGACACAGGCTGCTGTTAGGGCAGCACATAGTGCGCCCTAACGGCAGGCAAACTGAACAGACAGCCCTGGGGTCCTTCCTTCGTCCCCAGGGCTGACTGCAGAGGGATTCCCCAGTCTTTGATCACGTTTCCGATGACAAGATCAAAGTTGGCAGTCTCCTTTGATCATGCTGCAGTCACGCACAGCGGCGATCAAAAGGGGTAAACAGCTGGGATTGGAATGTTTTCTGACCCCAGCTGTGTTCAGGAGGCTGCTCTAAGATCAGGAGCTGTCCGTTACAGCTCCTGCTTAGAGGATGAGCGCTCACAGTAGTTCTCATCAGCCTCTTCTACAGTGTCGCCAAAAGACTTCGCTGTAGACGAAGCACCTGCACCGCCTGCCGTCAAAAGACGTTGGGCATTTATTAAGGAGCTAAAAAAACTTATTTTCAAAGGTGTGCATAGCCTTTAAAGTATTTTAATTTAAACTATAATACAGAAAAATTCCTTTAATATGGCTTTCAATCTTTCAATTAATCTTATAATCTGGCACTTGTTTCTAGTGAAAATTGAAATATGATTTGACATTTCACAAAAAAATGAGGCACACCCCATTGGTGAGAGGAATGGCAACACCCAGTTGTCAATTTATTAGGGTCAGTTCACACGGAGTTGTTTGACGCGGAAACCGCATCGGAAAAAACTTCCAAAAATGTCTCCCATTGATTTCAATATGAGGCGGAGGTGTGTTGTTTCCCGCGAGTGGAAGAACCGTCTCGCGGGAAAAAGAAGCGACATGCCCTATCTTCTGGGCGTTTAAGTCTCTAACCGCCCATTGACATCAATGGGAGGCAGAGAAAGCTTATTTAGCTGCGTTTTTGCCCGTGGCGCTCAATGGGCGCGAGCGAAAAACGCCTCAAAAAACACGGTGTGCAGGCAGATCAAAATCTGCCTCAAAATTCCAAACTGAATAAGACATGACATATTAAATATATTCCTACTATTGGATATTTTTATCATCCCAGTTGCCTTTTAATATTCCTCTGTATTTTATTACAAGTGTATCCTTTATTAAAAAAAAAGTAATAACAAAAAAAGGCAGCACTTTTTTTCATTTTTTTTTCTCTGCAAACTTATTTCAGCCGGACTTCACAGGGTCCTTGCTGCACGCTCTACATAAGCCTATAAAAATTTACACTTCATTACATGTACCGTATTTTTCGGACTATAAGACGCAGTTTTTAGCAAGAATGATTCTTGCTAAAAAGTCCCTGCGTCCTATAGTCGGCAGTCAGGGGACCCGGCATTGCCGGGCCCCCTGACCGCTCCTTTCTTAACCCGTGATGTGCCGACACATCATGAAGCGGGGATGGGGATGATGTATGGAGCGGGCTCACACGCTGAGCCCGCTCCATACACCGCAGGTGTCGGCTTCTGACACACTGCACTAACTGTAAGGAACAGTGATGGCGCTGGTCCTGGCCGTTTAGTTAAATGCCGCGGTCAATTGAGTTTTCCCATGAAGGACACTTATGACATAGCCACAGGATATTCCAAGAAAAGTAGTAGGACAACAGCACACGTCTCCAGATCTTCAAAGTGGTTTTATTGTCAAAACATCCACGGCAAACAGGCCTGTTGTCCTACTACTTTTCTTGGAATTTGCATTATGCCGGAGGGGGTTTGCCTGGCTTGACAGCGTGCACCGCACCAGACTCGGGACTTGTGCTGCTTCAAAATCTTTTTACTTTGCTTCATATCCACAGGATATGTCATAAATGTCAGATAGATGTGAGTCCCACCTCTGTGACCTGCATCTATCTCTAGAACGGGGCCCCCTAAACCCTGTTCTATCTTACCCGGCTCTACTGTCTTCCGGCCACTTTCTGCTTACATGGTCGAGTTACGGGAGCAGCGTAACTCGCTGAGCTACGCAGTTTCCGTAACTCCCATAGAACTGAATAGTAGTTATGGAAACGCTGCTACGCTGCTTCTGTAACTGCCATTCACTACTATTGGAGTTACGGAAACCGCTTAGCTCAGCGATTTACGCTGCTTCCGTAACTCATCCATACTCATACATGTGTATTGTACCAGCGATCTAATAAAATGTGTAAAAAAGAAAAAGGATTTTCAGGAGTGTGAAAAAAATTCAAACCTAAAAAATACAATACCTTTTCCCATTTTTCCCAAAGCAAAATGTACAAATAAAAAAATAAAAAATTGGTATTGCTGCATCCGTAAAAGTCCAAAACTATTACAATACAGCATTATTTGACTCACACAGTGAACGGTGTAAAAAAAAATAATACATTTATAACCCCAGAATCGTTGTCTTTAAAAAGAATTAAATAAAAAGTGATAAAAAATCGTATGTACCAAAAAAAAATGGTGCTAATAAAAACTACAGCTCGTCCCGTAAAAAATAAGCCCTCACACTGCTCAAATGATGGAAAAATATAAGTTATGGCTTTCAGAATGTGGTGAAACTGAACAAATTTATTTTTTCTTTGTAAAAGAAGTAAAATATGAAATTTTTTCCTATTTTCTGTTTTCTAAAACATGGGTGCGTCTTATAGTCGGGTGCGTCTTATAGTCCGAAAAATACGGTAACTTGCACTCAATACATTGTGTAGTGTGTAAAACCAGCAAGTTATAATGAATTGGAATAGGGGTAAGTAGATATAAGGACAAAACTATTAGTAATTCATACCTTGGCTACGGCAGATCCTCATTTTGAAGAAGCAGTCCGTTATTCAGTCAGTGATAGACATGTTGCAAGACATGATTTAACCCTACTATAAATGATTATGAATATTAGAAGTCACCCGGGATTTCTGTAACCAGTATAAAAGCACTCATTGTGGCCTCGTGCTTTTTTTTTTTATAGTTCATGAACGCCTCAGGGAATTCTAGTAAATATTAGAAACTGAAAACTACAGTAAGCTGTTGAGGAAATAGTATAGTTGTCTCTGGCTCATATTGCTTATTTAGCAGTAATATTCGATCAAGTGGAAGGCATAGAATTCTCTCCAAAACAGGAATACTTCTTAAATTCTTAGTAGCGGGGCGAGCAATACATTTAATCTGGCCAGAAGAAGAAAGATTATATATGCAGATAAATATACATGCTGATGAATTTCTGAGTGAATGCCTTAATAGTATGTCCCCTACACTTATAATTGTCGAGTCACATAATTTCAGTTAGACACCTACCCATTGTCTAGCGCTTATTGTTACCACCCATATAAAAGGTTCACGGAGACTCTCTTTGCCTGCCGTAATCCGGTTAATCTTGAAGCATTGGCGCCATAAATTTAGACATCTTGTATAAGAGTAATTTAACACGAACAACATACCAATCGGATATATCATAAGCATCAAATCGGTTGTTGCTCTGGCAGCTAAAACCCCCCTCTAATCCCTAGAATGATGAGGTCCTCCTCCCTACATACAGTAGAGAGGTTGCAGCGCACGCACACTCTCCAATGTTATCAATCAATTTAGAGGACGTGACCTGAATCCACAAACTTCTTACATATTCTAACCATTGTTTTGTCATTTTATCTTCATCTTGTCAGTTAATTAATGGAAAGACTGGGGATCTCGTCTGTCAGAGCAGCAGACAGGACTTTTCATTGACATGCTGCTGCCTGCACCCTGATCAACACTTAGCGGCTGTTGGTGGGGAAGATGGAAGTGTTCAGGTAGGTCTCATATCTATTTTCAGGTGGCGTAAGCTTCATACATCCATTGTGTATGAAGATCTGCTCTATATATGATAGTGGCATCATTTGTATTTAGCATTTTTGTTTTGACTGAAGATAAAACTAAAGGAGCTGCAATGCTCGGCTATTTTTGGAAGACACTAGGTGGGTCCATTGACTATATTGGGCCGACCTGATGTCGGGTAAAGCTGAGCATGGTCATTGAGACATGAATGTATGAGCATCGCAGGCCCTTTGTCTTAGCTATTGCTGTGCCGTACATGTAAGTGTCTAAAAACTCTATTTTAAAAGACCGGAAATGTGACGTTATATATAGTACCCAATCAGATTTGGCATGATTTTGATGACTGGTGTAAAAAGCTTTGTTTTACTGTGTACTGTTTTTAGAAATGTCCTCCAGTTCTTTTTGCTGTTTTTTTTTCTTTTATCACTTTTTTAACATTATGTTTTTACAGCGTTATGAATGCAGTTTTAGCTATAAAGATGAGCAATGAAAGGAGTGTCATTTGTAAAAATGTTCTGTCAACATTTATAAGCATGCGCTGACTCATCCATATAACAGCTTCACATCTTTTACTAACAAATGATTAACATACACTGTATAAAATGTAACCACAGCGGGTAGAAAGACTATACAAGGTACGTGTACAGTCTGCTAGTAGTGGACAGCATAAACTTATTGAGCCATATGAAGACTTTGTTATGCACCTTTGGACAGAAAATATATATTTATTTTTTTTACTAAATCAAAGTTTTTAAGTGATTTCAAACAACTTTTAAATTGACTTTAATTCATTTTTTTTTATTTTTTTTAAGCTACATCTATGTATACATAAAAGCTGTATCGTTCCGTCAAAGCCGATTCCGTCAGGTCAGCTGAACTGACAGCTCTCTGACACGCAGGATCCAGCTAATAACGATCACATCTAAGTTTACAGATACATGTAGGACTAGCTTTCAGCCGAGCTGTCAGTCTAGCTGAGCTCACGGAGTCGGCTTTGCCGGATTGAAACCGCTTAAATGTATACAGGATAAAAAGAAGCTGTATGTTAAAAAGTAAAAAAAATATGTAATTAAAGTCAATTCAAAATCAAAAGTTGTTTGAAATCACATTGATTTATAGAAAAAGAATGTTTGTTTCAAAGGTGTACATAGCCTTTAACTTTAATGTAAGAAATAATCTTATGGCTGTCACTGTTCAACACCTCCACTTACCACATTTGTTCTTCTACATGAAACCAGTGGCATACCTACCAGAGAGGCAGACCACGTGACTGCCATGGGGCCTGTGATGAGAGGGGACCTGACTCTGAACTGCTTCCTCTGCTTTTTGTCACACCGGCATACTGTTTTCCGTGTAGCCACCACTAGTGAAGCTTACTGCATACAGATTTATACGGTTCCCATTAAAGGAAAACTAGACATACAAAATGCACAAAAAAAATAAAAATACCAACAATAGCTCTCGGGATATGTTCCCACGTGCCGGATATGCTGTAGAATATTTGACCAGACATTCCACAGAATTTACAGTAGCAGCAAAGTGGATAAGATTTTATAAAATCTCATCCATACGCTGCTGAAAAATTTGCACCAAATACATGCATAAATTGACCTGCGCTGCAGATTTTAAATCCGCAGCATGTCAATTAATGTTGCAGAGATGCTGCGCATTTGTTGCAGAATTTGCCCATTGAGTTTAATGGGAAAGTCAAATTCCACAACAAATGCCAATAGTGGCGGAATTTGCTGCGATTACTCTGCGCATTTGCAGCAAATTAAAAAAAAATAAACAATTCCTATACTAACCTCTCCTGGCGCTGCTATAACAACACGTCTCTGCTCTTCCGTCTGCTCTGTACAGCCAGCCTCCTGTGATGATGTCTCTTTACATGTGACCCCTGCAGCCAATCACAGGCTGCAGCAGTCACATAATGAAACGTCATCACAGGGGGCCGGCTGTACAAAAAGCAGCCGGGAGAGCAGGGACGTGTTGCTATGGCAGCGCAATGATAGGAAAGTATAGGATTTTTTTTGGGGGGGGGGGGGTTGGCTGTTTTCCTCAGCAGACAATCCGGCAGAATAACTGGCCCAAATTAATGCACCATTTGGTGTGAATAAGCGGCGGGATTTACCTGCGTGTTCTGGAGCCTGTGGGAATATACTCTAAATACCCTATTTTCTTTGATCATATGTTTTCTCATATTGCAATTAATGCTAAGAAATATATAACAAATATTCTCATCTATGTGTCTCATGGAATCAGCCATTTCCTCCTCCTTTTCCTTACAATCCTGTGTCTGGCTGTAAGATAACTGGCTGCAGCAGGAGCCTCCCCCTTATCCCTATTTGCAGTAGCAGACACCAATCATTAAGCCCTGCGCCCTAAGCCATTTGCCAGAAAAAAAATAAAAGACATCAGCAGGAAATGAACCCCTGTGTTCTCTAAGAGTCTTTCAGAAATGCTGCAATGTGCAGGATTTTCTGCATCTTCCTGAAACAAACAAACAAACAAACCAACCGTGTAAGCAGGTTTATCTCCTGTTTACTTACATAATTCATTTTTATGTTTAGGTTCCTATACTGGCTGAATATATGCATATGAAGTTAGGTCCCTCTAGTGGTGGCTACACAATTTCAGCATTATATACTTTGATTTGTTGTATTTCAATTTTACTATAGCTGTGTCTTAAGTGACCGTTTCCTCTATTATGAATGGAAACCGTAAGAGGTGGCACTTCTGGCTCCCAGGATTCATATGTACTTTCATGTGAAAGTTCATACATCAGTGTAGGCATGTCTTCCCCTTGTGTACCCAAGAAGGCACAGACATGTGACTATGGGAGAAAAATACACAAGATTTACAGACATGGAGTAGAGCAGGGAAGTCGTCTGTACATACTTGTATGTACTTCTATAACTGGGTGACCAGAACAGTTCTTGTAAGTTTCTAAAATGGCTGACTATGGTTGGAAATTTCTATCCTAAGTCACAATAAGACACACTGTTTCTCCGACCAGTTAAGTACTGTGCAAAATACGATGAGACAGAATTATTGAGAGGCATACAACACTGATGTATAAAAGTCTATTTTAGCCTATGTACAGGAACCTTTCTATTGTCCAGCAAATATTCCCTATGTGTTGCTCATATTTCTGTACTTGTAAATGATCGCTCCAAGCTTAGATACCTATACCAGTATATAGTGATAACTGGCCATTACAAGCTATTTTCAGTATAAGCCTAGTACTTGTTCGGTTATAAAGCTTGTGTAATTGTGTGCACGCTTATTGGTGACACCACTTCAGAGCCATGCTGGCGGAAAGGTCTGCTGCTGCCTACTGCTCCTGTGTTCGGAGTTCATCCCAATTAGAAGACAAAGACTTTCTAGAACTGTACAAAATCAATTCTGCTGGAATAAATTCTCTCTGCCAGGCAGGTGTCACAGTGTCACACAGCTTCATTTTATTCCTAAACATCTGGTAAAATTTAAATAATGTCAGTGGAATGGAAACTGGAGACAGGACAATAGGCACCCGCATTGAAAATAAATGCTCTTTTTCTTGCAGTGGTTTTTAATTCCCTTTAAAGCCCTGGTTTTATAACTCCGCACGGGGGCATTTCTCCTGCCATAATCTTCTATTTTCAATAACCAATTTGTTCTTTCTGCTTGAATAAAAGAATGTGTATTTAAAGGATAAAGTTACTGAAATAGGTGCAGAGCTATTTCTAGGAAACATGAAAACAAGGTAAATGAACATGAATGTCACGTTCATATTAAGATTACATTTTGCTTCTTAAGCCCTACCTCTACTTAACCCCCAGTTACCATATTATTTCACAAAGTGCTGTTACACTGACTACCATATATATATATATATATAATAAGAAAATTGTCAGCACTCCAAAAAAGAAGTGAAAAAAAGCTTGGACTTTCTTAACCCGTGTGCAACGTTACAGTCCTTGTGTCTAGGACCTTTCTTAAGCTTGAGTGCTTCTGGACACTAGGACTGAAACGTTGTACGTGGGCTAATAAAGTCCAATTTTTAATTTTTTTTTGAGTGCTGCCTATTTTGTAACAATTGTATATCTAAGGCATGCAGGCTACAAGTCGTGGGCTCTGCTCCACCATTGACTATTAATATTTGGTGCTGCTCTGATTTCCATTAATATATAAATATATTTATATATATATTACAGTTAAGTCACATATTATGACCACCTCCTACTTTGTATGTCGGCATCACGTAGCCCATGAAGCAAGTGAATTGAAGTGTCGTGGGCTGGCTTGGTGGGTATATAAGATGTGCGATAGGCTGTCTGATCCCACATCACTCTTTGTTGCTGTCAATAAAAGGGGAAATTTATCAGAGTTGCTGTTATGGCAGGAAGGAGGGGAAAAGTGAGCCCTAATCTACCCACCGCCCTGTCCCTGCCTACTTGCAACGACCCGCCCTAGGCGACGGGGTACAACTTGGCGGCGGTCCCTACGCTGACTAAGTGCAAGGGAATACAAACAGGGAACAAGCAAGGGAAGGGGCAGTAGCCCACGGAACACCGTGAGGAAACCAGAGTGGTGAACGAGCCAGTCAGGAACAGGATGTCACGAAGTATACGAACGCAGAGCAAGGAGCAGGAAGCAAGCCGGGGGCAGAGCGAAGCAGGATAAGCGGAAGCTGTAGCAAGGCTGAAGCAAGGCAGAAGCAGGCTGGAGCAAGGCTGTAGCAAGGCCAGGAAACCAGGAAGAATCACAAGCAATGAGGAAGAGAAAACGGCAGGTATAAATGGACAGGGGGCGGAGCTAACTCCGACTGACCAGGCCGCGATAGGCTCTCCCACTCCTGAGCCTGCCACCCTGATTGGTGGGAGCCGGAGTCAGTCTAAGAGGTCCGGCCTCAGGTGTCGATTGATTAATCCTGGGAGTATCCACAGACGTAGTGCCTGGCAGATCCTTTACAGTAACCCCCCTTTTATGAGGGGCCACCGGACCCTTACTAAGAGGACCTGGTTTAGTGGGGAAGAGAAGGTGGAACCTCCTGACCAATACCCCAGCGTGAACATCTCGAGCAGGTACCCAAGTCCTCTCCTCCGGCCCGTATCCTCTCCAATGGACCAGGTACTGGAGGGAGCCCTGGATCATCCTACTGTCCACAATCTTGGCCACCTCGAATTCCACCCCCTCAGGGGTGAGAACGGGAACAGGAGGTTTCCTCGAGGGGGACCAGGACGGGGAGCAGCGTTTAAGGAGGGAGGCATGAAAGACGTCGTCTATGCGAAAGGATGGGGGCAGCTCCAGACGGAAGGATACAGGGTTGAGGACTTCAATGACCTTATAAGGCCCAATAAAACGGGGAGCAAACTTCCTGGACGGGACCTTAAGGCGCAAGTTCCTAGACGACAACCACACCAGATCCCCGACGACAAACCGGGGGTTAGCAGAACGTCTTCTATCGGCCTGAATCTTTTGTACGCTCTGGGACGCCTCTAGGTTCTTCTGAACCTGGGCCCAGACTGTGCACAGTTCCCGATGAACGTCCTCTACCTCAGGATTATTGGAACTACCAGGAGAAACGGAGGAGAACCGTGGATTAAACCCGAAATTACAGAAAAGCGGGGAGACCCCTGACGAGTTACTGACCCGGTTATTCAGGGAAAATTCGGCGAGGGGAATGAATGAGACCCAATCAAATTGACAGTCAGAGATGAAACACCTTAAATATTGTTGCAGGGATTGATTAGTCCTCTCCGTTTGGCCATTAGTTTCGGGATGGAAGGCGGAGGAGAAGGACAGATCAATCTCCAACTTTTTACAAAAGGCTCTCCAAAATAAAGAAACAAATTGTACCCCTCTGTCAGAAACGATATTGACTGGGACCCCATGGAGACGCAGAATGTGTTTAACAAACAAAGAAGCTAACGTCTTGGGGTTAGGTAGTTTCTTAAGGGGCACAAAGTGGCACATCTTGCTGAAGCGGTCTACTACCACCCACACCACCGACTTGCCTTGAGATGGAGGCAAATCGGTGATAAAATCCATGGAGATATGGGTCCAAGGTCTCTGGGGAATGGGCAAAGAACGTAGTGAGCCCGCAGGTCGGGACCTAGGGGTCTTGGACCTAGCACAAACCTCACAAGCGGCGACGTAAGCCCTAACGTCCTTCGGCAACCCAGGCCACCAATAGTTTCTGGTAATGAGGTGTTTGGTACCCAAGATGCCAGGATGACCAGATAGTTCGGAGTCATGGTTTTCCCTAAGTACCCTTAGCCGGTATTGTAGGGGGACAAACAGCTTGTCCCCAGGGAGGTTCCCGGGAGCTGAACCTTGATCAGCCGCAATGTCAGAGACTAAATCAGAATCAGTGGCAGAAACTATTATACCAGGGGGTAAAATACAAGCAGGATCCTTCTCCGAAGGAGGATTGGCCATGAAACTACGTGACAGTGCATCAGCCTTAATATTTTTGGACCCAGCCCTATAGGTAACCAAGAAGTTAAATCTGGTAAAAAATAGCGCCCATCGAGCTTGTCTCGGATTAAGCCTCCGGGCAGATTCTAGGAAAACCAGATTCTTGTGGTCAGTAAGGACCGTTACTTGGTGTCTGGCCCCCTCCAGGAAGGGACGCCACTCTTCAAAAGCCCATTTAATGGCTAAAAGTTTGCGGTTGCCAATATCATAGTTACTCTCCGTGGGCGAAAACTTCCTAGAGAAGTAAGCACAGGGGCGGAGATGGGTGAGGGACCTGGGACAAGACGGCCCCCACTCCCACCTCGGACGCGTCAACCTCCACGATAAATGGCTCCCTTTGGTTGGGCTGAACCAGCACAGGGGCCGAGATAAAGCATTTCTTGAGGGTCTCAAAAGCCTGGACGGCCTCAGGAGGCCAGTGGAGGACATCAGCACCCTTGCGAGTGAGGTCCGTAAGAGGCTTAGCGACGACCGAGAAGTTGGCAATAAATCTCCTGTAATAGTTAGCGAACCCCAAAAAACACTGTAGCGCCTTCAGGGAGGCAGGTTGGACCCATTCCGCCACAGCCTGAACCTTGGCAGGGTCCATGCGGAATTCATGAGGAGTGAGGATTTGACCCAAAAATGGTATCTCCTGTACCCCAAACACACATTTTTCGGTTTTTACAAACAGATTATTTTCCTGGAGGACCTGGAGCACCTTCCTGACATGCTCCACGTGGGAGGACCAGTCCTTGGAAAACACCAGTATGTCATCAAGGTACACTACAAGAAAATTTCCCAGGTAATCTCTCAGAATTTCATTAATAAAATTCTGGAAGACAGCAGGGGCATTACACAACCCAAAGGGCATGACCAGGTATTCGAAATGACCTTCGGGCGTGTTGAACGCAGTCTTCCACTCATCCCCCTCTTTGATGCGGATAAGGTTATACGCCCCCCGTAGATCAAACTTAGAGAACCATTGGGCCCCCTGAACCTGATTAAAAAGATCCGGAATCAAAGGAAGGGGATACTGGTTCCTTACTGTGACCTTATTCAAGTTACGATAGTCAATGCACGGCCTAAGACCACCATCCTTCTTCCCCACGAAGAAGAAGCCAGCACCTACAGGAGAAGTCGAGGGGCGAATGAAACCCTTGGCCAGGCATTCTTGGATATATTCCCTCATGGCTTCACGTTCAGGACATGAAAGATTAAATATCCTACCCTTAGGAAGCTTAGCACCTGGTACCAAATTGATGGCGCAATCGTAATCTCTATGAGGGGGCAACACCTCGGAGGCCTCCTTAGAGAAAACATCAGCGAAGTCCTGAACAAACTCAGGTAGCGTGTTTACCTCCTCACGGGGAGAAATAGAGTTAACCGAAAGACATGACGTCAGGCATTCACTACCCCATTTGGTGAGATCCCCAGTATTCCAATCAAACGTGGGATTATGCAACTGCAACCAGGGAAGACCTAATACCAGATCGGACGATAATCCCTGCATCAAGAGTACAGAGCACTGCTCCAAATGCATGGAGCCAACAAGGAGTTCAAAAACAGGAGTATGCTGAGTAAAATAACCATTAGCAAGAGGAGTGGAGTCGATACCCACTACCGGGACAGGTTTAGGCAAATCAATAAAAGGCATTTTTAGAGACATAGCAAATTCCACAGACATGATATTAGCAGATGAGCCTGAATCCACGAAGGCACTGCCGGTGGCAGACCGACCAGCAAACGAGACCTGAAAGGGAAGCAAAATGTTATTGCGTTTCATATTAACGGGAAATACCTGTGCGCCCAAGTGACCTCCCCGATGATCACTTAGGCGCGGAAGTTTTCCGGCTGCTTATTCTTGCGCCTGGGACAGGTGTTCAGTTGAATCTTGTCATCCCCACAATAGAAGCAGAGACCATTCTTCCTGCGGAACTCTCTACGTTGTCGAGGGGACACGGAGGCCCCGAGTTGCATAGGTACCTCCGAGTCTTCCGTGGAAGAGCGAGGAGACGGGACCTCGGGGGGAATCGCAGGGAAGTCAGAGGGGAAAACACTGAAACGTTCAAGCTGTCGTTCCCTGAGACGTCGGTCAAGTCGTACTGCTAAGGCCATAACCTGGTCTAGGGAGTCAGAAGAGGGGTAGCTAACAAGCAGATCCTTCAGGGCGTTAGATAAGCCTAACCTAAACTGGCACCTTAGGGCAGGGTCATTCCACCGAGAAGCTACGCACCACTTTCTAAAGTCAGAACAGTATTCCTCAACAGGTCTCCTACCCTGACGTAAGGTCACCAGCTGACTCTCGGCTAAGGCAGTCCTGTCAGTCTCGTCGTAAATGAGTCCGAGGGCAGAGAAAAAACGATCAACGGAGGAAAGTTCAGGGGCGTCAGGAGCCAAGGAGAAGGCCCACTCTTGGGGCCCTTCCTGGAGTCGGGATATAATGATTCCCACCCGCTGGTTCTCGGAACCTGAGGAGTGAGGTTTTAGACGGAAGTAAAGTCTGCAACTCTCCCGAAAGGAGAGAAGTCTTACGGTCCCCTGAGAACCGGTCAGGTAACTTGAGGTCAGGTTCTAGAGGTGAGGCGAGGGGTACTACTACGGCAGCGTCAGGCTGGTTGACCCTCTGAGCCAGGGCCTGGACCTGTAGGGAGAGGCCCTGCATCTGCTGGGTCAGGGTCTCAAGGGGGTCCATGATAGAATAGAAGAAAGGGTAGACTAGGTATAGGCTTGTGATTATGTTATGGCAGGAAGGAGGGGAAAAGTGAGCCCTAATCTACCCACCGCCCTGTCCCTGCCTACTTGCAACGACCCGCCCTAGGCGACGGGGTACAACTTGGCGGCGGTCCCTACGCTGACTAAGTGCAAGGGAATACAAACCGGGAACAAGCAAGGGAAGGGGCAGTAGCCCACGGAACACCGTGAGGAAACCAGAGTGGTGAACGAGCCAGTCAGGAACAGGATGTCACGAAGTATACGAACGCAGAGCAAGGAGCAGGAAGCAAGCCGGGGGCAGAGCGAAGCAGGATAAGCGGAAGCTGTAGCAAGGCTGAAGCAAGGCAGAAGCAGGCTGGAGCAAGGCTGTAGCAAGGCCAGGAAACCAGGAAGAATCACAAGCAATGAGGAAGAGAAAACGGCAGGTATAAATGGACAGGGGGCGGAGCTAACTCCGACTGACCAGGCCGCGATAGGCTCTCCCACTCCTGAGCCTGCCACCCTGATTGGTGGGAGCCGGAGTCAGTCTAAGAGGTCCGGCCCCAGGTGTCGATTGATTAATCCTGGGAGTATCCACAGACGTAGTGCCTGGCAGATCCTTTACAGTTGCAATAAGGGTTAATAGGATTATTGGCTTTCAGGCCAAGGGTGGCGGTATTTCTCAAACTGTGGTGAATGTGTATCATGAGTGGACAAATGACACGTTTGGGAATAACCGATGTGGAAACTGCGGAGCCATTAATGTGAGGTAAACGTCAGCTACCAAGGTGCGCGAGAGCTGAACAACCCACTACAGTGGAGCAGCTCACTGTGAAAATTAACCAGGGGGCTACCGGGGGTGTGTCTAAAACAACATTTCAGCGAACCCTACTGCGTATAGGGCTCCGAAACAGACGGATGGTCACTGGTCCTATGCTAACAAAGGTGCATCGGAAAAAAAAGGCTTCAATTTGCACAGCAGTATCGGAATTGGACCACCGATTATTGGCAAAGGGTTGCTTTCTCCGAACGGATGGACTTTGATGTTTCTCAACTGACACGCCAGACACCCTTCAACCATTGCTGGAAGAACACAAGCTGGTGGCAGCAGCGTTATGGTCTGGGGAATTTTTTCATGCCATTTATCTGGGCCCACTGATCCATGTGGAAGGCACTCTGAACCGATTTCGGTATGAATCCATCGTTGCGGATTATGTCCACCCATACATGCTGTTTGTCTTCCCTGGGGCAGGTGGAATCTTCTAGAAAGCTAATGCGATATGTCACGTGGCTAGAAATGTCCGTCAGTGGTTGGAAGAGCACAACCAAGACTTCCAAGTACTTCCCTGGCCCCCTAATTCGCCAGACTTTAACCCAATTGAGCATCTGTGGGACCACCTCGATCGTCTTGGTGGATTTATGGATCCTTGCCCACGCACCCTCCAGCAAATGTGGGATGCAGTGCAGTCAGCATGGCTCCAGATACCTGAGACAACCTACCAGCACCTTAATGAGTCACTCCCAGCCCATCTAGCTGCTGTCCGTGCTGCACACGGCGGTTACTCTGCATATTAGCTGGTGGTCATAATAATGTGACTCGACTGTGTGTAGGATATAATTATTCACTTTACTTGTCACTGGTTTTGATGTCGTTGATCGGTGTGTATATATCTATTTAATGGTACAAGTCAAGTAAACTTCTCATATCCAGCACTAGGTAATATTCCTTTACTGGAACAAATATTTGGGTTCTTTTCCTGCCTGAACACCTATTTTTTTTTTTTTTTTTTAGAAAGTTTAAAAAGACAGGTTTACACTTCCTATTTTGGTACAGGTTTTCGATTTGGTCACTGGCAAGTTTCTGAAGCACTTAAAGGGTCACAGTGAAACCGTCCAGCATTGCCAGTTCACCCCTGACGGGAAACTGCTTGTATCAAGCTCTGATGACACCACAATCCGGGTGAGCGCTTTACTCCTGTTTACACCCAGGCTTTTATATTATAGTGTATATTCCATGGATGGTTTATTATACCTTTATCCTGCTCCCTGGGGGAACAGACATCCCATTTCAAATGGCCGGATTATTGCATGGTCTCTCTGTGCAGTAGCACTACATCATTACAGATGTCTACATGTTTCATTCCCTATAGTGTTAGAAAATCATGATCACAAGATCATTATATTTTTTTGTTCAGTTCACTCGCCACATGTAAAACTGCATGCAAAGTATAATTTTATCTCCGAGGAGAGCATTTGTAGCTTTTAAAAAGGGTTCTTCCCTGATAAACAAGTTCAGAGTCTCTCCTTTTCCTGATAATGTCATGCACTGTTGGTTTGTAGTTACAAGGAAACATATGAATTATTAAATAGACACAAGCTGCCATGTGATATATTGATGAACCTTTCCTATAAATGTGCTTTCTCTGAATATAATATACTGCACCTATGCTGGTGTATTTTTTTAGTGTAATATGAAATAATCGTGAAATAAAATTATACATTTCATATTAAAACCCTGTATTACAAAATCACAGTGACTTAGTGTGGAATATGTTGATACTATATAAATACTGGGTAAGGCCCCATGCACACGACTGTAATTCACGGATCCGTAATTGCGTATCAAAATACTTATCTATTCATTTCTATGGCCCACGGACACCTCGTATATTTACGGGACGGTGTCCGGGCCGTAGAAAGGATCCGCAAAAAAAAGGACGTCCTATTTTTTTAATTTACGGACCGTGCTCCTATACTTTATAATGGGAGCACGGCCTGCAAATTCAGGTGACGGTCCATGCCCGTAATTGCGGACCGTGGTTACGGCCATGTGCAGGGGGCCTAATACAGAGTAATAAATAATATGTGCTAAGCAGACTTTGTATTGTATAAATGATAATGAGAATAATATTGCACTCCATATCAGGTCTGGGACTGGATGTCTGGAATTAGTTTTTCACTAGAAGGGCACAAAGAAGCTGTAAGGTGTTTCAGAGTTCTTCACAATTTAAAGCTCCTGTCCTGGTCATTTGATGGGACTGTAAAGGTAAGACCATGCTTATTTCATAAATGAATAGGAAAATAAATATGCAGAATTATTTCCTGGCTTTAATTCTCCTTGCCTTTCTTATGTCAAATATCTCTTATTATATTGAATATGAGTTCAAGTGTGGAGGGTTAAGTGTTTTATTTGAGCTTTAGTATATCATACTGTAAAACTTCCTTCACATTGTCATTATGTTGCTTTATCAAACCATAATGGAATGAAGAACATTGCTTTTTTTTAATATAAATGTTCACTCGTGGCAAAGAATCTGGGTGGTATTGGAAGTATATACTGTATTGATATAGAAATTGCAGTAGATGAAAACAATTCCAATTACAATGTTCTTTCAATACAGTTGTATGCAGTGACCGATAATAGGGAGGGCATACGTTATAATTGCCCAGAGGACTCCTCCACGTAGTGGTCTCCATAACCCAGTATCTTTCTGTAGTTCCTTTCCTTCTCAGCAGCAAGACATGGGAGTAAGAAAAGAGTTAGGCCTCATGCACACGACCGTATTTTTCCCACCCGTAAATACTGACGTAAATACGGGTCCGGTGTCACACGTATTCGACCCGTTTTGCACCAGTATTTACGGACCCGTGCCCGTAAATATGGGTCCGGTGTCACCCGTATTCCACCCGTATTTACGGGCACGTTTTTGGAAGCAAAATAGCACTTCACTAATCGGCAGCCCTTCTCTCTATCAGTGCAGGATAGAGAGAAGGGACAGCCCTTTCTGTAATAAAAGTTAAAGAAATTCATACTTACCCGGCCGTTGTCTTGGTGACGCGTCCCTCTCTTCACATCCAGCCCGACCTCCCTGGATGACGCGGCAGTCCATGTGACCGCTGCAGCCTGTGATTGACCTTTGAGTGGCTGCAGCGGTCAGATGGGCTGAAACGTCATCCAGGGATGTCGGGCCGGATGTCGAGAGGGACGCGTCACCAAGGCAATGGCCGGGAGACCGGACTGGAGGAAGCAGGAAGTTCTCGGTAAGTATGAACGTCTTTTATTTTATTTTTTTACAGGTTGCTCTATATTCTGATCGGAATTCACTGTCCAGGGTGCTGAAAGAGTTACTGCCGATCAGTTAACTCTTTCAGCACCCTGGACAGTGACTATTTACTGACGTCGCCTAGCAATGCTGCCGTAATGACGGGTGCACACATGTAGCCACCCGTCATTACGGGAGCTCCATAGACTTCTATGGGCTGTCAGTGCCGTTATTACGGCCTGAAATAGGACATGTTCTATCTTGTTCAACGGCACGGGCACCTTCCAGTAAGAAAACGGGAAGGTACCCGTGGCCAATAGAAGTCTGAGCCCGTTATTACGGGTCGTAATTATGACCCGAAAATAGCGGGAGTTTTTACGGTCGTGTGCATGAGGCCTTAAAGGTTACCTCCAGCAGTAAAACATTTTAATATGTGGCAGAAGAGGAGATTATAGAGCTCCTATGAATATTTACTATAAACTACAAGAAGTTTGGTGGTTGAGTATCAATGTTTATTGCCTTAGGCAGAAGCGGATAAGCGGATGCAAGATATATCTGTCAATATTTTTTTGGTAAAAAAAAAGAAAGAATCGGGCATGTTAAAAATCTAACATGTCGAACTATGTTTAACTTACAGGGAACCTGTCACGTTGAAAATGCAGTCCAATCTGTGTGCAGCATGCTATAGAACAGAAGGCGTTGAGCAGATTGATACATAGTTTTGTAGCAAAAGATTTAGCATAACTTGTAATTTATTGTTCTAAACCACTACTTATTCTGAGCTTAGGAGTCCAGTGGGTGGTCCTTAGGCACTGATTGACTTATCTCTGTATTCACACTCCTACTGGGAAGTCTGTCAATCACTGAGTAGGACCGCCCACTGGACTCCTAAACCCAGACTGAGCAGAGGTTTAAATTAATAAATTACAAGTTATACTGAACCTGTTTTCACAAAAATATATATCAATCTGCTCATCTCTTCTTGCTCTACAACGCACTGCCCGCAGATTTGACTGCATTTTCAACGTGACCGGTTCCTTTTAATAGAAGTCCCACTGTCCACTAATATCTGCTATCATATACAGAAGATTTTTGTCAGATTTACATCAACATAATCTGTTCGGAAACCTCTAATGGTTATATCCATCATCAGTTATCCACACATTATATGATACTGCTAAGTGGACATGGGGCTACCCACCAAATTTTTTTTGCCCAGGGGCCTCCACCAATCTTGATCCTGCTCTGTTTATATGGGATTTTCAGTAAAGTTTTCCACGAACATACCAGAATCTGTGACTATGTGCCTCCTAATCACCTGCTCACAAAAGTGCATTTTTAGAGCATTGCTGGCAGTAGGAAAGTCTCACATTTCAGGACAACTCCTGTCCAGATCACCCGCTTGGAACCCCCCACTTTGTGCCAGAAAGGAGAGCCACTCTGTTAGAGCCTCTCCCTCTCTGGTGGACCCAGCACATTCATGCATGACCTGGTCGGCCATTCATTTGAATTTTGTGGGCATTCCAGGGTGGGGATTAATATGTCCCATAAATGAGGATTCAAATGTTAGGAGGTATTGAATTATATCAGCTGGTGACATGTGCTGCCTTGCTCCTTTTTAAGATTTAGTTTTATGTTAGGTGAGTTTATATATATCTATACAGTTATTGTATGTTTTAGGTATGGGACCTTCATAATGGATGCAAAGAAGACGAATTTCAATGTCACAGTGGTGCTGTTCTGTCTTGTGATGTTTCATCTGACTCACTGAAATTTTCATCTACTTCAGCTGATAAGAGTGCCAAGGTACAGTATAAAGTATAGACTGAGCGTGTGTTCAGTGCTGAGGATTAGGATATACTGTACTATAGGCTGGTATCAAGCAGCCGCTGGAGGGCAGCATGTAAGGTATGTTCACACATATTGTAATTTCGACAAAAAAAAACAGACACATGTTTTGAGGAAATCTGTCCTATCAGCATGAAGCTGCTTCAAGCAGTATGACAGACTGAGACTGGAGGGAAGGGAGATCACTCAAAACAGACATATCTTGGGCTGTGGACCACGTTCTGGTGGCACATGAAAGAAGATTCTAATCTTTCATATGACACCAGGATCGCAGCTGTGACACAACCAGAGATATCGCCAGTTGAATACACATTTGGGAATGGAAGCTGTATACTATATGATCACGCTGTGTTGCTGGGCTGGGAAGAGGAGAATTGTAGGGTGCTGATTAGACAGTCATACAGAAAACATTACACCGCCCAGAGTGAAAAGAAAGAGTTACCTACTATTTGGCTATTAGAGCCACATTTACATATTTAGAAAAATGCTCATAACTTTGCAAATAAACCTTTTTTTAAAGAAAAAAAAAACATCACACTGTAGTTATCAGAATCATAGCACCTAATAGATTAGTTAGGAGATAGGGAATTAATAAACTAGTGACAGATCCTCTTTAAGCCCTTAAAGGGGTTGTCTCATAACACACATTTATGGCATTGCCAAAGAATATGCCTTAAATAGATGCGGTTCCCACCTCTGGTACCTGCACCTATCTCCCGAACAGCAGTCCCCCGACCTGTCTAATGAGGCAGCCACTGCATCCTTGCAGAGAATCAGTGCAGATCAGGATGAGATTCTGGAAACCGCAAAGCTCACGAACAGTCGGAAGTCCCATAAAAAGTGAATAGGAGTTATGGAAACAGCGTAACACAGTGAGCTCGGCTGTTTCATTAATTCCATCCTGCTCTGCACTGATTCTCCGCCTCGATACGGCAATTATGGCATAGCCTTTGGATATGCCATAATTATCTGTCATGATACAGAGCAGCCTATTCTGGGCCTGCACGATGCATAAAAATGTTTTTCATTGCCGGGTTCCAAGAAGAGACAATTTTTATTTTACTGTAGAGATAGCTGTATTTTGTTTTTTTACGGGACGTGTTATATATTATATTTTTCTATGATACTATTTAGAGTACATATAACATAATCGTTAACATTTTTTAGAACATTTTTGGGGGGGGCAGTTAAATGGAAAAAAAAACAAAAACAACTTTGGATATATTTTTTTCTACATTGCACCCTGTACGTCATAAATAATATTTAAATTTTATAATATGAATGAGGCAAAATCAATTTATTTTTATATATGTATAGGTACATACACTGCATGGCTACTTTATTAGGGACACCTGCCCTTTTCACGATTGGAGGTTCTCTTAATGGAAATTAGACATGCGATCTCGGAGTGAAGCATTAAATCAAATGAGAATGTTTTCTGTGAATAAGTTTGTGTAAATCCACTGTAGAACGGGAAAATCATGGGATCTGAGCGACTTTCAATAAAGCATGCTCATCGGTGCAAGACTAGTTGGGGCCAGCACTTCTTCAAAAACTGCCAACCTTGAGGGGTTTTCTTGTGCAACGGTGTTGAGAGTATACAGAGAATGGTGTTTATGGAGGAAAAACATCCAGCGAAATGGGATCCTGTGGACGTAAACAACTTGTCAGAGGAGGAAGTCCAGAATCCTTCTGATGAACAGGCGGTGCCCAGTCAAGAAAATTACAGCCAAATACAATGCTGGTGCTTCAACTAACGTGTCCAAATGACACGTCGTTCCTTAGCGCGGATGCGCTATAGCACCAGTCGACCAGTTCGAGTGCCATTGCCGTCTATGGGAAACAGAAAAGCAGGACTCAAGTGGGCAAATGTGCGCAGAAATGGGATAATTGAGCAGTGGAAAAACATTGCCGGTCAGAGGAATCCAGATATCTGTTGCCCCAGGCTGATCACCGGGTCGTATTTTGGTGCAAGCAGCATGAATCGAAGAATCCTTCCTATCAGGTGTCAATAGTTCAGGCTGGCGTAGGTGGAGTATTTCTGTGGGGAATGATTTCTTGGCACACCCTGGGTCCTCTGACACATGTGGATGGACATTTGAACAGTAGGGCTCCCCTAAGCATTGTGGCCGACCAAGTTTTATCCCATCATGGCAGCTATTTACCTTACGGCAGAAGGACACTTTAGCGGCAACTGCGAAAAGCTATCCTGTCCGCAAGGGCCAATATTCTTGCAGAACGATTTTAACATGTAGTAGACTCTATGCCACGACAAATTGCTGTGGTTCTATTGACCAACATTTTTTTTAGTGTTTTTAACAATTATGCTTTTTTTTTTTTTTTTTACTATGAATGTATATTGGGGTCATTTTTAAAAAAAATAAAATTATTTTTATGAAACGTATTTGTTTAGTGATAAAAATAAATGTTGTAATTGACTTTTTAATAATAAAAAAAAAAAGCACTGTTTTACTAATGCAGCTTCTATGTGTCACAGTATATAGGAGCCATAGAGAGCTGTTGTGAGCCGAATTCGTCATTGAGATGCACTGACTGTTTAGCGGATAGCGGCTCCAGTGTACTCATGAGTGATTTTCTAAACTCTGTGCTCCTGAGCGATTTTCTAAGCTTTGACTTAATCAGAACACAGTTGCCGCTGTTAACCCAGCCGTCCGGGCAGCTCAGAACGTCTTTTTGCAGCTTCTATGTACTGTGATACAAAGTTAAACGGTGAATATGTATTTTTTTAAATTAAAAGTCCATTACAAAAGTTGTTTTTTATCACTAAATAATTGCATTTCGTCCAAAAATAAACGACCCCAAAGGTGTCCATAGCCTTTGAAGTACAGTTATAGGCAAAAACAGAAAATACTGCCTGACTTACAGTATGGAGCTCTACTTGCCACCAAAGTTTAATGCACCAGTACAGGGCCATTCTGGAAATCACCTGCTGTCATTTACTTGGCAGCAGCTGTAGCCTGAGCTGGCCATTACAATGCAGCAGCGCTGCCCTGAGCCACTCAGGAATCGTAATAGAAAATCTTCCAACTGCCACAACCAGTGGCTACGGATATTAAGCTTATTACGTGTATTTTCCTGAATCCGTGACCACACAGGCTATCATTACAAGTTGGGGAGAAGGAGGCATAAGAACACGCAGAAGTAGTTAAACAACAGCAGCAGAGAGTAAGGCAACTTATTACCGGTATTATTATTAGAGTATAGAAAAGTTTTTTTAATAGTTGAAAATTGTGGAGTGAGTTCCGTTCATTATAAGTCAATATGTAACACTTGTTAGTTTGTTATTTCAAGTGAGGAAGAAAATAGTGATGAGAGCGTGATCATTTTTTTTTTAGAAATTGTACATTAACATTGCCATAGGCATTTTGAAGATTGATCGATGTTCATGAATAGCTTTCCTATCAAGTAACTAGTGACATTACCTTTTACTTCCTCCATAAAATCATGCATTCCCAGTAAATTTATGGACAATAGTCTTAAAAAATATTGGTTGAGCCAGATGCCAAAATTAGGAAGAATTCTTAGCAATAGATGTAATTATATACAGTATAATATGTTGTCTTATGTTTTAGATCTGGAGTTTTGCTGGATCATCTCTTATACATGTGCTGAGAGGTCATCAGAGCTGTGTGCGATGCTGCAACTTTTCATCTGATAATCAATATTTAGCAACTGGTGATGACAATGGTGAAATCATGGTACGTATAATAGCTCCTAATTGTAAAACTTACTAGTAAGACAAAAGCTCTTCAGGTTCTGACTCTCCTTGTGGAGATCCAGCTGGTAGGGGAATCTTAAGGCAATGCCTCCTGGGAAAGTATGCAAAATAGCTCACCTCCAGAAGGAAGACAATTGTCTCTTTATTTCCACCTATATGTGACCACCCTAAGACAATGTCCAATCCTTTTATATAGATTTTGAATCCTCTCTGGATGATAGCCAAACTACAGACACCAATCTATAAACCACATTGTTTTGGAGTTGTTGCTCCTCATGAGTACAGAGTAGGGTTCTAGTTTGCTGAGTGAGATGCCTTTGACAGTTTTCTTCCGTATGAAGGAGATGCGGGCCAGCGCTCACAGATCCATGGCTGCGGCCGTCAGGAGGTGAGTAATCCTGACGGCCCGCGGCCATGGGTGTTACAAGTACTTTTATGGCAGCAACAGAAAATTAGATTTCTCTGCAGCTTAAGGGTATGTTCACACGGCAGCGTCCGTAACGCCTGAAATTACTTGGATGTTTTCAGGAGGAAACATCCCCGTAATTGCAGCCGTAACGGCATGTGCAGGCGCTTGAACGCCGCGTCCATTACGGACGTAATTGGCGCTGCTTTTCATTGGAGTCAATGAATAACGGCTCCAATTACGCCCAAAGAAGTGACCGGTCACTTCTTTGACGCGGGCGTCTATTTACGCGCCGTCATTTGACAGCGGCACGTAAATATACGCCTCGTGTGAACAGACAAACGTCAGCCCATTGCTTTCAATGGGCAGATGTTTGTCAACGTTATCGAGGCGCATTTTTCGGACGTAATTCGGGGCAAAAACACCCGAATTACGTCCGTAATTAGTGCGTGTGAACATACCCTAAAGGGAACCTGTCGCTAGCATTTCACCTATTGAACTCCCCTCTCCTAAACTCCTCCGACCGTAAATAACGGTGTGCAAACATTTTGCACCTTTTATGGTAATGATCCGGTGTCCCTTTATGCGCACGCACCAGAACAGGACATCGATGCGCAAATGCAGAATTAAATGTGTGTGCTGGGGGGAGGCGAGACTGTCAATGAAAAATAAGGAGGCGAGGTAAACTCAAAGACTTGAGGAATGAAGATATGACACTTGACACTTTTATGCTCATTAGCATTTGGTGCAGGAACTCTAAAAAAAACGAAATACTTAAGGTACAAAACCTACTTAGAAGATAATTATAGGTTACACAGAAATTATTTTTCACCCACTACCACCAGGTATTGCTAGGTGAAATGCTGGTGACAGGTTCCCTTTAAGGCCATTTTACACGGACTGATAATCGGGGGAAGGGAAGGCTTGTGCTCATTTGTCTGCTGATAACTATGAACATAGTCCAATATACATTATTAATGTTAAATAGGAAATCATGAAGCTCATACTTAAAACCATAGGACAAGCCACTAGACTTTGGAGTGGAGGGTTTACATGAAACCTGGCATGGACTTGGATAGACTTGTTACTAATAAATCTTTATTTTCCTCCTTTGGCAGATTTGGAGTGTGCAGAGTGGAGAACTTCTCAGACAATGCCATGAGACTTCTGTGAATAAAATTGATGGATGGGTGACAGATATTCACTTTGCACCTGACAGTAAACTATTAGTAACCTCTGGAGCCCATGTCAAAGTAAGCGTGTTATAAATTGGTGCCCACTGATCTTTTTACATTGCACAAATATCTAAGAACTGCACATATAATCTACTATAAAATTTTATAACGGGGATTATGTACATTAGGTGTAGTTGCCTATACCAAACTGAGATTAAATGCTTGAACATAAAAAATCAGGCCCTATTCACACGACCGGGATTCTCGGCCGTGTGACAGACATTTTTTGAACGGCCATCATACGGCCGCAGTAGGAACAATAGACCCCAAATGGGGCTATTCACCTGGTCGATTTTTTTATTTTTTTTAACGGCCCGATAAATCGGCTCGTCAAAAAATGGGGCATGCCCTATTTTCGGCTGTTCTCCCGTTCGCACGGCTCCCATAGCAGTCTATGGGGACGTGTAAAGCACGACTGTGATCCGAGTGACGGCCGAGCTTTCTGCCGCTCGTTCGCTCTTTTCTCTTCCTCACAGTGCGAAGTGCATGTGAGGAGGAGGGTATTTTTTTGCTCCCTGTAGGAGCCGAATCACCAATCCCCGGCCAAAGCTGTGGCCGGGGATTCTGCTCCAGGAGAAGTCCCTAACTTCACTGTCTATATATGGACAGTGACTTCTCCTGGCGCGGTCCCCTACTCCTGAAACAGAATCCCCGGCGCTGTGGCCGGTGTTTCCGCTCCAGTAGAAATCCCTGACTTCACTGTCAATATATGGACACAGGGACGTCAGGGACTTCTGAAGCGGAATCAGGAGGCGGTGTGGCGCTACCTACAGGGGGCTGTGTGGCACTGCCTACAGGGGGGCTGTGTGGCACTGCCTACAGGGGGCTGTGTGGCATTGCCTACAGGGGGTTGTGTGGCATTGCCTACAAGGGGTTGTGTGGCATTGCCTACAGGGGGTTGTGTGGCATTGCCTACAGGGGGCTGTGTGGCATTACCTACTGCGGGTTGTGTGGCATTAGCTATAGTGGGCTGTGTGGCACTACCAACACGGGGACACTGGCAGTATCTACAGAGGGCAGTGTGTGGCATTATCTACAGAGGGAAGTGTGACAAAAATAAATACAAATGAAATTCATCCATTTTTAAAACAGACAGGGGAAAAAATGGGTCAAAATCGGCCGTTAAAAACGGAAACACGGGCCGGAATGGAATGGAAATGTAACGGATGCTAAACGGCCGAGAAAAACGGACCAAAACGGCCGTCTTTAACGGCCGACACTCGAACCCTGTCTTGTGAATAGAGCCTGCCTTAAATGCTGCTTTATAGCAACAGGTGGACTCTTCTGAGCCCAAAAAAACCAAACAAACTCAAATTTCAACATATGCCGCTTCCCTCTGTATGTATCATGGTTTCAGAAAATAAATGTTATTTGCTGTATAATGAAAAGTTATAAGAAATGTCCAATATACCTTTTGTATCAGATTCTTAATTATCAAGATCTCCGCTAACTGTCATTCATTGATCAGTTCACTGACGGATTAGACCTACAACGTCGTTCTGCAGCTTCTATGTACAGTGGATACAAATAAGCTGCAGAAAGAAACAAAGCAACATTTTTAATAAAAGTACATAAGAAAAGTATAACGAAATACACACATTACATTAAAAAAAAAAAAGCATCAAATGTTTCCATAAACTTTAAGGCAAAAAAAAAATTTGCCTGAAAATTCTTTCCGCATTTTTCGCGTAAAAATCAGCGCCAAAAGACTCCGTGTGAACTGACACTTAAGCTTGGGCATTGAAAAGTCATACGACGTATTTCATAGCAATCTTAAAAAACACTGGTTGGCATGTGTTTTCTGTGCCCTTAATTGGCAACTCAGGCTGCCATTTAGTGGGCAAAATTATGACCACTTATTTAGCTCTGGTAGGGCATACCCATACACTAGTCTAAAGAGAACTTCTACTGATCCAAGTTAAGTCAAAGGTTGTGGCGTAAAAAAAAGTGCATCTTTATTTATTATCATTATTTTGATCAGAGTAGTGGAAATAAAAGTATTGTCACAGCAATGAAATATTTCTTTTGAGGAATGGTCTACAGATAATGACAGCTCTGATATATTCCCTGCATTGTATCCCTGTATTGCTGTAGTAGGAAATATTGTATCAACAAAGCAGCTGGAAAGCTTCCACTTACAAAGTCTTTCTGTTTTCACAGTGGTGGGATGTGGACACTGGAACCTGCAAACATACTTTCTACACAAATGGCACAAACTTGAAGTCAATACATCCGTGTTCTTCTTTTAGAACTTTTATAACCATTGACAACCTGGGAATTTTGTATGTGCTTCAGCTGGTAGAGTGACAATGACACTGCATGCGTTAAATATGCTGTTCCATTAGGTTCTTTTGATAATCTACCTTGTAGAACAGGACGCAAACTGCGAGCAAACCAACAGGGATCTTGCACACATCTCAGCTTAGCACCGCTCTCAAATACGGCATGCTGAGTTTATTTAATTGCCACTTGGCGGTAGGCGGGGCAGAATAACATTGAATTGAATGTCTTTTAATCACACAATTTTCCTTCTGCTGTCATCAGCCTACGGTACTGTAAGTTATCTTAAAGGGACAGCGTCAGCAGAGCAAACCCAATACAGAGTGTAGAACTTCAGAAGTAGCCATTGCACTGTTTACTGATTAATCCTGGTCTTCGCTTCATGTGAATATTTTTTTATATACATTTATTACATAAACTGTGAATTCAGTTCTAGGAGCAGAATAATTTTTCACTGCAAAAAAATAGACTGCAGCAATATATAATTTGTTTTTTTTTGGTACTAAAATTATAAGTTTGAAAATAACTACAAAAATTATTCCACAATGATTATAGCTTTTATCAGAAGCAAGGGGAGGTATTGAGTATATATACAGTATGTATTAGACATCCCAGCCTAAGTCTGTATGATATTCCATGGAAAATGATTTACAATATTAAATTTAAGAATAACTGCTCTATGCCATGTGTCTATATATTTTCAATCAGTAAATTACGTTCTATATTCTAGATTGAGGCTACTGAATTTACAGGTTTTTTTCATGCTAGTGGAATCATCCATTATCTGGGGATCCCTATGACACACTGCTGTTTTTTGTTTACTTGTATCATCAATCCAAGTTGTTCGTGGGGCCAAATATACAGGCTTGCCCACTCTGACTGTGAAACTGCATAATATAGTGACTAGTATTTTTGGAAGCATGCCCATTTTTTCTTTTTTTTTCAATCGTACATGTGAATATATTAAACTTCGTAATCTATCTTATTAGGGGAAGTGACCTCTTCCTCACTTTTCGGCAGTCTGTAGCTCACCTTACCCCTTTCTGTTCTTTCAGGCTCTCGGTAAAGATTTAGAAACCGTCTCACTCCACAAAACAGTGGTCTTTAGTAACCCAGTAGATATATGACTAGTGCTACTATATTATAGTCTATATAATAATGTGCTCTTGAACACCTGAAGTTCTAATCCTGATGGTGGTTAGTGATGAAGACTCTGAGTCCCAATATCTTTGTTAATATTCTAGAAAATAGCTTGTGATAGGATTTGCTTAATGGCTCCTGTTTTGCTTTGTAAGGCATGGGCTCAGATAAGGCATTTTAATTGTGTTTTTCTTTAGAAATGGAAAAAGCATAAAACAAAACAAAAAAATCATAATGCAGAGGCAAGTGCACCGTTCTTCCCTCGCCTGTCACACATCTGAATCTTCCTTTAGAATTCTGTTAAGATTTGCTACATGTTTACAATGAAAGGTGATGGTGGTGCTTTAGCTATTTGTAGGCCATAGAACCTTTTATTATAAACTCCTGCAATGTATAAACACCTCGACCTGCCTTATAACAATAGACTTGTCCTGAGCCAGAGTACATATTTTATTTTTATATACAGACTTTTGTTCACATACATACTTTTTCTGTTCCAATAAACATCACTTGAGCTGTGTGATTGATTTGCGCCGGAATACACAACATGCGGTACTTCTCATGCCAATTGTGCCAGACCAATCTGCTTTTAGTCTTTGATTTGATGCCGTGGATTGGAGCTATATATGTAATCAGAAAAATGATTGCATAACATTGGAAGGTGCAATGCTGAATACCAAATAATCTTACTTCATCAGTATATGTTTATTTAATGCTATCTCAGAGGACAGCAAAATCATTCTTTTTATAGGATTTTTTTTTAATAGAATAACAAATGTTTGCCTTATTTTAGTAATAGGAACAAAAAAAGAGAAAATAACAGCAGCAAGAGCCACTGGTGTCCTCACCACATACTTCGTCCATGGGATTTATGGTTCCTCAATGGAGTGCAGTTGGAAGGGGGGCTTGCAGGCAGACAAGGAATTAAATATGAGAAAAAAAATGTAGAAAAGATCCCCAGCACGTCCAGATTAGAGATTATAAAAAAGAGCTTTATGTTAACATAGGCTAAAAGTCCAAGAGGATACAGGTAGGGCGTGTTACCGCTAACGCGTTTCGAACTAAGTTTTCTTAGCATGAGTAAGAACACTTTGTTCGAAGTGCGTTAGCGGTAACACGCCCTACCTGTGTCCGCTTGGACTTTTAACCTATGTTAAAATAAAGCTCTTTTTTTTTAATTCTCTAATCTGGATTCGCTGAGGATCTTTTCTACATTTTGTTGTCTTATTTCAGTAATGTTTATGTTGGTTACACAATAAAGCAATATCAAAAGGGTAGTAGCTATAAAGTAGGGGTATGTGAACAATACAAATAGATCCATTTATAGAAAGAAATACCGTCCTATGGTTAAAGAGGTTGTCCAGAACACGTTCATCCCCATCCACTTGAATGCTGATAGCTGCAATACCAGACACAGCCCATTGACTAAAGAGTGTTGTACCTGAAAAACTTGACCCTTTTTTTTTTTATAATCCTGAACAACCATAATCCATATTTATGACGTCCTGGTAGATCGACACGTGGAAACATTACAAGAGCTATGTCACATGAGACAGAACTATGACATTATTTCATTTTCAGATTTGAGATTAAAAGTCTTTTTGTACATGACCCTCATTGTCTTAAACAATTCTATGTTGTGAAATGAAATGTTTTCAGTGCGTGTATTTATACACAACTTGTACAGTGTTCTTTGTGAGTCTCTATGGCTCTGTAACAACACTGAATGCAAATATTTTTAGTGCCATTTCTAAGAAAAGAGTTCATCTTCAATATTAAGCAAGGAAAACATTTTCTATGCAAATCTTCCAGACTTTTTGTTTTTTAAAATAATGTTGAATTTTTAAATAAATAAAACATTCGTAACAAAAACCCATTGGGTTTGTGTATTTGCCTTCTTGTCACGAAGTTGTAGTTGGTACAATGAATAACATATGGTCACTTTTTTCTTCATGAGCCAGTTATATGAAATGTTCAATAGAAAACCGCATTGGAATTGTCACGATCTGTGGGTATGTGGACCCACTGGGCCGTACCGCCGTAGCGGGACAGCAGCTGGCCAAACACTGTACCAAGTAAAGTCTACAGTCCAAGCAAGGGTAGATGTGGTAGTACGGACAGTAGCGATGGCTAGGCTCAGATGGGACTTTGGCAGCAGACACCAGGCATGGTGTAACAAAACACGACTCCAACTCTTTTAAGGCACAGGATCAAGGTAGCACGGGATACAGGTAGCAGGAACGGGAATACTGGGAAACCGGAAAACACTAAGGGGCCATTTGCTAGACTCACACAGGAAAACACAACAACGCTCAGTCAATGTATGAAGGGGCAGGGCCCTTCTTATGGTCCAGAGTGATTAGACCATTCCAAACATGTGTACACTGCAGGCCAGGACAGCCGCATGTACTGGCATCTCCGGGAAGGAAGGTGTCGGCAGGATTAGAGGAGTCTGCAGACGTTACAGTAGTACTGCATATAAAAATGTGTTTTTCTCATTTAAAAAAACAACAAACCATAAGGAATAAGTAAGGGATAAGAAATGCTGTGATTTTTAAGAAACTTGCCAAATGACCTATTTGGTCTAATTGTCTAACTTGGATTGTTCAAAATCCCTCTAAAAATCGTTAAATGTTTGCGATATTTAGTACCCTGGTTTAAAGGCACTATAGCTGATGCAACAGTATAAAAAAATTCAATATACAAATGGAAATTCCATAAATTGTTATACACTACACCGTGTTCCAAATTATTATGCACATTGGATTTAAGTATCATAAACATTTAATTATTAGTTTTTCAATTAAACTCATGGATGGTATTGTGTCTTAGGGCTCTTTGGATCATTGTAATCAATCTCAGACACCTGTGATAATTAGTTTGCCAGGTGTGCCCAATCAAAGGAAAACTACTTAAGAAGGACGTTCCACATTATTAAGCAGGCCACAGGTTTCAAGCAATATGGGAAAGAAAAAGGATCTCTCTGCTGCCGAAAAGCGTGAAATAGTGCAATACCTTGGACAAGGTATGAAAACATTGGCTATTTTAAGAAAACTTAGGCGTGATCATCGTACTGTGAAAAGATTTGTGGCTGATTCAGAGCACAGACGGGTTCGTTCAGATAAAGGCTTAATGAGGAAGGTTTCTGGCAGACAAATTAATAGGATTAGGAGAGCAGCTGCTAAAATGCCATTGCAAAGCAGCAAACAGGTATTTGAAGCCGCTGGTGCCTCTGGAGTACCGCGAACCTCAAGGTGTAGGATCCTCCAGAGGTTTGCAAGTGTGCATAAAGCTATTATTCGGCCACCCCTAAACAATGTCACAAGCAGAAACGGTTGTTTACTGATGAGTGCCATGCAACCCTGGATGGTCCCGATGGATGGAGTAGTGGATGGTTGGTGAATGGCCACCATGTCCCAACAAGGCTGCGACATCAGCAAGGAGGTGGCGGAGTCTTGTTTTGGGCTGGACTCATGGGGAGAGAGCTGGTAGGCCCCTTTAGGGTCCCTGACGGTGTGAAAATGACCTCTGCAAAGTACGTAGAGTTTATGACTGACCATTTTCTTCCATGGTACAAAAAGAAGAACCGTGCCTTCCGTAGCAAAATTATCTTCATGCATGACAATGCACCATCTCATGCTGCAAAGAATACCTCTGTGTCATTGGCTGCTATGGGCATAAAAGGAGAGAAACTCATGGTGTGGCCCCCATGTTCCCCTAACCTCAACCCTATTGAGAACCTTTGGAGCATCCTCAAGAAAAATATCTATGAGGGTGGGAAGCAGTTCACATCAAAACAGACGCTCTGGGAGGCTATTCTGACATCCTGCATAGATATTCAAGCAGAAACTGTCCAAATACTCACAAATTCAATGGATGCAAGAATTGTGAAGGTTATATCAAAGAAGGGGTCCTATGTTAACATGTAACTTGGCCTGTTACGTTTTTTTTGATTGAAAGAGCTTTTGATTTCTGTAAATATGACCTCCTGATGCTGCAAATTCAACAAATGACCATTTTAGTTCTATTTACAACCTTTAAAATGTTTTGATCTCTGTTGTGCATAATAATTTGAAACAGTGCATTTTGAGTTTTTTTTACTTCTAAAAAAAAATCTGTAATCATTAGGGTATGTGCACACAGTAGCAGGCTTTTACGTCTGAAATGACAGACTGTTTTCAGGAGAAAACAGTTGCCTCGTTTCAGCCGTAATTGCTCCTCCTCGCATTTTGCGAGGCTTCTCTGACAGCCGTAAATTTTGAGCTGTGCTTCATTGAGTTCAATGAAGAACGGCTCAAATTACGTCTGAAAGAAGTGTCCTGCACTTCTTTTGACGAGGCTGTATATTTACGCGTCGTCGTTTGACAGCTGTCAAACGACGAAGCGTAAATGACAGGTTGTCTGCACAGTGAATGAATGGGCAGATGTTTGCCGACGTATTGTAACCCTATTTTCAGACGTAAAACGAGGCATAATACGCCTCGTTTACGTCTGAAAATAGGTCGTGTGAACCCAGCCTTAGGAGATTTGTTCAATAAAATTTGCATTATACTCCAACGGTTGATGGCTTGAAGATTATACTGACTGTCATTTGCATCGACTATTTAGGAAAATCACCGAAAAATAACATTTGCATAATAATTTGGAACGCGGTGTAGTATATTACATATGTGGCCATTGCTGTAGAAAACACAACCTCCGTGTGTAAACATGGCCACCATCCTCAGACAGTATAAAAGCTTTCTATATGAATGTTTTAATAAGTAACAAACAGAGACTACACAAGCAGTAGCCCGTTAAGTTCCATTTATAACGACCCCTTGTTTTCTGTCCCTTAACAAATTCTTTACCCACGTGCATACATGGTCCCTAAGTCCCTGCATCCAGTGGCGGATTATCATTAGGGCGGTTCGGGCGGCCGCCCAGGGCCCAAGGCTCCCAGGGGTCCATAGCCACCCGAACCTCCTCATGCCCAGTGGCATCGCTAGCACTGGAGGGAGTCCCGGTGCCAGGACCGCACCTGTCATGAGACGAGGGGAGCTTCGCTCCTACTTAGCAGACGTGGTCTGTGCTGCTTTAGAAGCTCCCCCTCCAGCCCCCCTTCCCTGCTCTAAACATCTCTCCTCCTGCTGCTAGCTGTCGGGACATGGGGGAGGGGAGACTGTCGGCGGGCTCTGTGTCTGGCTTCGAGCAGGAGAAGAGCTGCAGTGAAGACTCACAAATACCCTATATAAAAGGTAAGTGCATGTGTGTTTACAATGTGTACTTTATATGTGTATAATGTACATACTCATGTGTACTTTATATGTGTATAATGTGTGTACACAATGTGTACTTTATATGTGTATAATGTGCATACTCATGTGTACTTTATATGTGCATAATGTGCATACTCATGTGTGTCTGTGATGTGTATAATGTGCATACTCATATATATATATATATATATATATACATACATACATACATACATACATACATACATATGTGTGTGTATATATATATATATATATATATATATATATATATATTTCTGCAGCAATTCCGCAGAAACTAGCAGAAATTTAGCTGCAGAAAAAAAAGCACCATTTCCTGCATTTTTGCTGCAGAACATGGTGCGTATTTTGCTGCGTTTTTCTCACTGTTGGGAGATGGCGACGTCTCCTCTGAAAAAACGCAGCAATTCTGTCCGCATTCCGCAGCAGGAATTGATATGCTGCAGTACGAGAAATACGCACCGCAGGACAAAATGTCTGGTCGGAAATTTTACGCAACGTCTGGATGAGATTTGGTAAATCTCACTCGCTTTGCCACTACTGTATTCTGCGTATTTTCCGGGCGGAAAAAACGCAGCAATTCCGTTAAGTGTGGACAAGCCCTAATACAGTAGCAGCAGAGTAGATTAGATGTGAACAATTCTCATCCACACGCTGCGTAAATGATAAGTGGGGAAAAAAGCTCCGAAATTGACCTGCGGTGCGGTTTTTTATTCCGCAGCATGTCAATTGTATTTGCGTAAACGCTTCTCATTTGTTTTGGGTTTTCCCCATTTAATTCAATGGGGAGGTAAAACCCATAACAGATAGCAGATGATATGTAATAACACAATTTAGAAAAAATAAAAATCTTATACTTGCCCAGAATTCTGTTTTCTTGGTCCGGGCCTGCCTCCCGGGATGATGTTTCACCCCATGTGACCGCTGCAGCCAATCACAGGCTGCAGCGATTATATTGGATAAAATGTCATCCCAGGTGTGCAGTGTAGCGACGCTGTGTAGCACTATATACAAGGGGGGGGGCACTTTGTGGCACTATATATAAGGGGGAGTGCTGTGTGATGCTATCTATAGGGGGCTGTGTGACGCTCTCTACAGGGGGTTGTGTGTGTGGTGCTATCTACAGGGGTGTGTGTGTGTGTGGCGCTGTCTACATGGCGGGTTGGCGCTGTGTCCCTGCACAGTGTGATACTGTCAGTATGTAGGGACACAGCCCTGTGAAAGGGGAATCGTAACACCCATTTGTTAATGCTTGTGCAAAAAGGTAGTGTTACCAATAGTTATGGCGCGGCAGGGTGGCGGTGGAGAAGGGGGGCCCAAGTTTGGGTAACAGCCCAGGGCCCATGGTCTTCTTAATCCGCCACTGCCTGCATCTATAGCTTCAGAACAAGACCGTAGTAAGTCCTTTTGCAAAATCCAAATATACGATGTCAGCTGCATGACCAACATCCAGATTTGCACTTTCCCCCTAAAATTAGTCAATTGGCAACTTTATAGGGTATTCCCTTTTTCCTTCCTGGATAAACTCTGTAGGATAATGGGTTGAAGTTTATGGACCTTTGTTTTGGTTTTTAATTTTACTATGTTACTAAGGTACTTTTTTTTTTTTTTTTCTCTCTCTGTAGATGCCACCCACCTATGTGCCACATTTAAGAGGTACACTTGTCAAAGGGAATCAAATGATATATTTTGTTTTTTTCATGAACATCATTTTTTAAAGAGGTTTCTGTACTACATGAATTCCATTTTATCAACGTGAATGCGAAGTACATGTACTTCACCTCTTTATTACCCCGTGAAATCAATGACACTTTATTGTCTGCACTGCAGGGGTTCAGACACTCTACAAAGCCCTGCAGTCCCCTGGTTTAGGAGTCGTGGGTTCATAACTGACACACCTTTACCATCTGACATTTCTGTATGACCCTTCCGAAGATAATATTAAAGTGTAAGTCCCTTTTAATAACCGCAAACCGCACCAAAACCTATTCCTGTGACGTTATTGATATATGGTCTCTACATTGTATTTTAGATCCTATTTATATAGATTACATTCTATGTAGGTTCTTTAATTGCTCCATGTTCTGAGCAGGGTGGGGGAGTCAGTTCTGCACAGCTTTATGTACAGTACTAGAGTTAAGTTGCCACGGCAACAAATGTAATCTCCACAATCACAAAAGATCAGCATTATAAATAAATGCCAAGCTGATTCTAGCTGAATTTTTATAATAAAAGAGCTCTACATGACAACAGCAGTTAAATGATATGCTGCCAAATACGACAAATTGTCAGGATCAGGCTCATGAGATAATGTATGGACTTGGTTGGACTTAACTATATCCAAGCAGCAGAACCAATATTCATGTGAAAGAAAGCTAAATAAAAATACTTGAAGCAATGACAACGCTTCTGTTTAAGGGCTTCTTTCCACAGATATTGTCGACTGCTAAGAGTTGCGTGTGTATCATGGTGAATGCAGCTTGTATAACTTTTCAGATGAAAATCATCGATGTGTACAGTACAAACTGTTCTGTATTCTGAGGCAATGAAGAAAAAAGTGTGAGTGTTTAGTGCTCTTTATGACAGATCCTCTTCCAGTTACATTCACTTGCATTGTTATGAACTCCGCTGCGGGTGTTTAAACCCATTATACAATATAATATTGAACGAGGAACTACAAGTACCAGAATGCTAATGTCCATGTTAGGGACTGTGTTCTGCAGGTTTTGTATACTCTACTTATGTAGATTTTTAAATTGTCTTCTTCATTAATCCTTGCATTACTTTTGTGAAACAGTAGGTGGCACCAATACGCCCTGTTGCTATAGTAACAAAGATTTAAAGGTAATTGTATCAATTACCAAAAAAGGAAAGAAAAAAAAAGAGAAAATATAATGTCAATTTTTTTTTTTATTAAATCAGATGACAGATGTCTTAGTGGGACAGCTATTTCTGGCTTACATTATATTTTATTTATTTTATTATAGCTATTATACTGCTGCTTGTGAAGCGTAAATTTCCTATGTACCATCCAATATCAGCCATTTCACTTGTCACAAAATAATTTGCTCCTATTTCTAGCTTTGGCAGAAGCATTTACCACAATATTTAAAGGGGTTCCCTGGAGGTACATAAATCAGCCCATAAATCAAATTAATTAATTTATCAATTATACATAAATTGATTTAATGTCATTATACCAATACATCATGGCCCTGATAAAACATACCACCTGTTAAATTATAAAAATGATAGTTTAAAACACATTGGCAGCGGAATTGGGCATCTTTATGGGTGCTCTGTGAAATCAGCACATATTTAAAAGGGGTTGTCCGAACTTTGGAACCCTATTTAATGCAGCAAAAGAGCAGCCACAAATACCAGCTTTCTGCCTGACCGCAGTCAGTCTCCATAGAGGTGTATGGGAGTGACGGAAAATACAGAGCACTTCCACTCAGCTTTTCCAAAGGCTTCAATTTATCTTTTTCCGAGATTGGCTCCGCATGCACAACCAGCAATGCACAGGGAACCCCTACTTCTGCCTGACAGGTTATGAAAGTGAAATAGGTCCAGTCCCTCGACAACCACTTTAAGCCCTCGATGAGTGAAAACCTAAGAAACCGCTACTTGGTTGAGTGACCATGTATAGGAGTATTAAAGCGGGTCTGTCGCCTGAATTTGCAGCCCTATATAAAGGCAGCATAGTATGGGAACAGGTCCGAGGCAAGAAAGGACATGCCGCTTTTTTCCCCGGCAAGTGGCCAAAAGCCGCCCGGGAAAGTAAACGCCTCTGCCTCCCATTGAAATTAATGAGGGGCGATTTCGGACATTTTGGCGCTGATTCCAACATGGTTTCCACATCAAAATTAGCACCAAACCATGTCAACTGACCCTAAATTTCCTCCAATTTCCACATTTTCAGGATTCCTACAATATGAGTAGACTGCTTTGAGCCCGTGTACATTGTAGGAGACTATTTGCAAAGGATGAAATGTTACGAGCAGCAGTAGTTCTGGAATTGTGAGACGCAATATTCCATTTGTTAGGCCTCATTTACACGAGCGTGTGCGTTTTGCGCACACCAAAAAACGCAGCGTTTGGCGTGCGCAAAAGGCACTTGACAGCTCCGTGTGTCATCAGTGTATGATGCGCGGCTGCGTGATTTTCGCGCAGCCGCCATCATAGAGATGAGGCTAGTCGACGTCAGTCACTGTCCAGGGTGCTGAAAGAGTTAACTGATCGGCAGTAACTCTTTCAGCACCCTCGACAGTGAATTCAGATCACAATATAGAGCTACCTGTGAATAAAAACAAGACGTTCATACTTACCAAGAACTTCCTGCTTCCTCCAGTCCGGTCTCCCGGCCGTTGCCTTGGTGACGCATCCCTCTCTTGTCATCCGGCCCCACCTCCCTGGATGACGCGGCAGTCCATGTGACCGCTGCAGCCTGTTATTGGCTGCAGCCTGTGCTTGGCCTGTGATTGGCTGCAGCTGTCACTTGGACTGAATTGTCATCCCGGGAGGTCAGACTGGAGGAAGAAGCCGGGAGTTAGCGGTAAGTCAGAACTTCTTCTTTTTTTTTTTACACGTTCGTGTATATTGTGATCGGAAGTCACTGTCCGGGGTGCTGAAACAGTTTAACTCTTTCAGCACCGTGGACAGTGACTGTCTCCTGACGTCGCGTACCGGAAAATTTTTTGCCGGGTTCGGTCAAAACGAGTTCGGCCGAACCCGGTGAAGTTCGGTGCGCTCATCTCTAATTTGACACTCCGTTTGGATGTTTGTAAACAGAAAAGCACGTGGTGCTTTTCTGTTTACATTCATCCTTTTGACAGCTCTTGCGCGAATCACGCAGTTCGCACGGAAGTGCTTCCGTGCGGCATGCGTGGTTTTCACGCACCCATTGACTTCAATGGGTGCGTGATGCACGAAAAACGCACGATTATAGAACATGTCGTGAGTTTTACGCAACGCACTCGCGCTGCGCAAAAATCACGCATTGTCTGCACTGCCCCATAGAGTAATATAGGTGCGTACGACACGCGTGAAAAGCACGCGCGTCGCACGCGCGTATATTACGCTCGTGTAAATGAGGCCTTATGCTGCGAAAAAGTAGACCCGGGGTATTCTGCTTTCATAACTGCTGGACGTTTTTTCATTGCTTTCTTACTTCTGCTCTTTATTGTATTGCTCTATGTCAGGGGTGTCAAACTCATTTTCACCGAGGGCCACATCAGCCTTCTGGTTGCCTTCAAAGGGCCAATAGTAATCAGGGCCGTATTTAGAGTTGGTGCTGCCCTAGGCACTTTTAGTGCTAACTCCCCCGATAACGCAGCTTTTTCGCTGAAAAAAACGCAATGTGCTAATTGTTGCGGGTTTTACCTCCCCATTGAATTCAATAGGGAAAACTCTGCAACAGAAATCCAATGATTCCACAACATAAATTGACATGCTGCGGATTAAAAAAACGCGGGTCAATTTATGAACGTTTGTTTGGTGGGAATATCATCCACTTTACTGCTACAGTATTACGCTGCGGATTTTTCGCAATGAAATCAGTTGCGAAAAATCCGCAGTGTTTACACTACGTGTGGACATTCCCTAAAAGAGATGCTCAGTGCTACCCATTCCCTCCCCTGCCCCCCACTTGAACACTGGAGCCCATTTCCTCTATTATTAATCAGGTCACAGTTTATTATTTTTTAGAAGAAAAAAAAAACACTTCTGCAGCAGCTCCCTTCCCAACTGGAGCAAAAATTGCCCTGGAGCAAAAGTAGGCCAATGAACGGAGGTATCCTGGGACCATGTGATGTAAACTAACCAATGACAGCTTAGAGCTGTAACTGGTTAGTTTACTGTCACAGACCCAGGAAGGTAAGTATAATAATCGTTTTGTTTTTTAGTTATTAGGGTATGTTCAGACTTTTTTTAAGCCACTCGTGATTTTCTACGGCCGTTTTTTGAGCTGTTTTCTATAGAGTCTATGAAAAATGGCTCCAAAAACGGCCCAAGAAGTGACCTGCACTTCTTTTTAGCGGTCGTTTTTTAACGTGGCCGTTTTGAAAAACGGCAGCGAAAAAAACGGCCCATCGGAACAGAACAGCGTTTTTCCCATTAAAATCAATGGGCAGATGTATGGAGGCGTTCTGCTTCCGATTTTTCAGCCGTTTTTTGGGACGTTTACGGCCCGAAAAATGGCTGAAAACACTCCGTGTGAACATACCCTTAGTGTTACTAATGTTATTTTTATGTGTGTTTTTTACAGGTTCAGTTGTTGAACTATGTCGGATTTGAGGACTACTTTGATGAAGGCGTTTTTATTTTCAATAAAATGGTTAACGAGGGTTGTGTGGGGGGTGTCCATTACGAAGGCGGGGCGTAGTGTTAGCTGGTGAAGAGGCTGAGGGTATGTTCACACGGCCTATTTTCGGGCTGTAAACGCCCGAAAAAAGGCTGAAAAATCGGAAGCAGAACGCTTCCAAACATCTGCCCATTAATTTAAATGGGAAAACGGCGTTCTGTTCCGACGGAGCGTTTTTCACGCGTAAAAAAACGGCCGCGAAAAAGAAGTGCAGGACACTTCTTGGGACGTTATTGGAGCCGTTTTCCATAGACTCTAGTAAAAAAAAATGCTCCAAAAACGGACGTAAAAAACGGCGCGAAAAACGCAGCAAAAATCGCGAGTGGCACAAAAAACGTCTGAAAATCAGGAGCTGTTTTCTCTTGAAAACAGCTGTGTATTTTGAGACGTTTTTGACTCTGAGTGTGAACATAACCTAAGGGTATGTTCACACGGCAGCGTCCATAACGGCTGAAATTACTGGGCTGTTTTCAGGAGAAAACAGCGCCGTAATTTCAGCCGTCATGGCATGTTGAGGCGCTTTTTTGCTGCGTCAATTACGGACGTATATGGAGCTGTTTTTCCATGGAGTCAATGGAAAACGGCTCCATTTACGTCTGAAGAAGTGACAGGCACGTGGGAAATATACGCCTCGTGGGAACAGACCAACGTAAAACCCATTGCTTTCAATGAGCAGATGTTTGCCGACGCTATCGAGCCGCATTTTCGGACGTAAATCAAGGCGGAAAACGCCTGAATTACGTCCGTAAATAAGCAGTGTGAACATACCCTAACACTAATCCCCCCCCATTATTAGCCCAGTACCCACTGCAACCAGGGGTGCTAGGAAGAGCCGTGTACAATCCAGTACCCGACCATCTAAAATGATGGTTGGATACTGGGGCAGACGCTGGCTAGTAGTATTATTAGCCTGGGAAAGCCCAAAAACAATGGCCCTTCCCACCCTGGTAATGCTAGGCTGCAGCTGCTTTATTGTATCTAGCTGGTTATAAAAAAAATAGGGGGACTCCAGGTTGTTTTTAGAATTATTTATTTCCAAAAAACGCGTGCGTTTTCAGTGCGCCCACCATGTTCTGTCTTAAGTGGCGGCACTCATTAGTGCAGCACCGGCCGCATCACCTCATGCTGACCGCGCGCACACACTTGTCAGGGGCGGGACAATGGCTGTATTACACAGCCACGGCCCCGCTCACTATATTCATGTATAACAATACTAAGCTGTGCGGCCGCACAGCTCGGTATCACAATACATTAATTGCAACCCAACACTACATTAAACCTAATTGAGGTTTTTACATGCAGTGGACCTTGCGGACTACATAAAATGAGGTGGCGGGCCGAATTCGGCCCACGTGCCTTGTGTTTGACATCTGTGCTCTATGTCCTATACTAGGGTGAACGTTTTTGCAGGGGGGAATGCTACTACATAGACTTGTGTGTACGCATTTTTGTGTGAATCTAGCCTTAAATTTTTATCCACGTGCCTCATCACCTTGAGACCATTGGAGCACTTGGGTCCGAGCTCCACGGCGATATTACGTGTTTATCACACTGTGCATTGTGATTTTTTTGTTAACCTAAATCAGACGCATACAACAACACGTAGACTCGAAATTTCATGATAACGTGCAATATCGCATGACGATCTCCCGATAATCGCGGCACGTGAAGTCTGTTTATCAAGGCGTACATGTAAAAAAAAATACAAAACAATTTTTTTTTATATGGTTATAAACCTAACAACTTGTACAACGCAAGTATTAAAACGTGCACAGTATGTTTTATTTGCAGACACAAAAAATAAATAAAAAAAATTCAGTCATGGAATTTATTACATTGTTTTTTTTCCACAAAAAAAGCCAAATGTCTTGTGACGCTATACACACTTCTATCTGTCATAGATTAGCGGACTATGGGCTCGGTCCCCGCCATGAAGGAAGTGTATGGGCAGAGTACAGTAGGAGAATCCTGAGCTCCGGGCTGTAAGGAAGTCTCTTGATATTATGACGAGATGTAATCTGCAGCTCCCATACACATTGTACACACAGGAGTTTGGCTGCCGCTCAGCACAGGGGGACGTGTGTAACCTCAGCACTGAGAGCCAAGTGCGCGGGAAGCAAGCGCCATGTATGGGCTGCGGAAGTTCCGTCCATGGCGGTCAGGAAGCGCCGTATATGGAGCGGGGCTGGCGGTTCCTGTCTGGAATGAGGGAGCGACGTTTCCGCTGGCTCTGGGTGAACAGGATCAGATGACAGTAATTATTTTTACACTGGCAGGCTGCAGCATATCCATAGAGCGAGTGCTGACAGTTCCCGCGTATAATTTGTATATTAGAATACGTGTAGTGTTGGATTCTGCTGCCAGTGCTCAGGAAACATAGGCTGTCTGAGCTGCCCTAGTGTCAGTGTAAGGAAAGGTACGGGCTCGGGCTTCAGCATGCTTATCGTAACCAATCAAATCCCAACTTTATTTTTCCCCAGTTAGAGATAGTTCCCCGGGTTAGCGAATAAGAGAAGTGATATGATTGGTTGATATAAAGAACTGCTCCAATCAATTGGTCTCGTATATAAAAATAATGCGGCTGAAAAGTGCTGCAACCAATAACGTTATTTCCATTATCTAGTTGCACTGAGCAAATAAAAGCTGGAATAATTGGTTGCTATGGGAAACTAATTCATTTTTTATAAACCGCCCTCGTTGTCTTTGTTATTTTTTATATACTTGAAGCCTATTGTTGGTGACACTGGCTGAAGTATTCTCATAAAATGCAGTTTGGTGCAGAAGACAGTATCGGCTCCTCTTACACGGTCCGCCATTGGCCGTGTAAACGAGCGCCGATCAACGAGACAGCTTGTTGATCGGCGCTCGTTTGATCCTATCACAAAGAGCAATGCATGGGGACGAGCGCTCGTAGTAACGATGTGAAAGATGTGCTGCCGACAACCATAATATTTTAGGCTGGGTTCACACGACCATGTTACGTCCATAATGTACGGAACGTATTTCGGCCGGAAGACCCGGACCGAACACACTGCAGGGGGCCGGGCTCCTAGCATCAAAGTGATGTACGACGCTAGGAGTCCCTGCCTCTCCGTGGAACTACTGTCCCGTACTGAAAACATGATTACAGCACGGGACAGATGTCCTGCAGCAAGGCAGGGACTCCTAGCATCGTACATTACTATGATGCTAGGAGCCCGGCTCCCTGCACTGTGTTCGGTCCGGGTCTTCCGGCCGAAATACGTTCCGTACATTACGGACTTAACATGGTCGTGTGAACCCAGCCTGAGGCCGATGAACGAGCGTTTACACACGGCAATGATCGGGATCAAGCGTTCTGTGAATGCTCGTTGGCCCGTGTAAAAGGGCCTTTAGGCTCTGTGCACATCACGGTTTTGGCCTACGCTTAACATATAGGCCGGGAAAAGTTCCCGACTTATACGTTAAAAGTAGGCTTTGATAGATTCTTTTAACTGCGTTTTATGGTATGCGTTAAACATATACGTCATGAACTCTCGTGGCTTTGTCCATGAGGTATGCTTTAAATGGACACCATTATAGTCTATGGGCGATGGATGTCATTATCTGCTTAACGCATACGTTGCCTATAGACTATAATGGTATCTGTTTAATGTATGCGTAAAAAAAAGACTATTGGAAAGCACATGATGCATACGTTAGACGTATACCTGTGACATATGCCATAGTATTGGCATATGTCACCCGTAGGCTCCCATGTTAAAAAATGTATATGGCGCAGTAAACTTTTTTTTTTTTTTTGCAAGATCTCCCGGGATGGAAAAGAGTAGTCAACTACGATATTCCATCTTCCCCCAAAAAGTATAACAGCCCAATGAAGGCCACAAAATCTGCCGCGTGTGAATCCACACTTAGGCCTTATTCACACGAATGTGTCAGTTTTGCGCGTGCAAAAATACGCTGCCTTTTGCGCGTACAAAAGTTCCGTGTGGCATGAGTATTTGATGCGTGCCTGCGTGATTTCCGCGCATATGGCAGCGTGATGATACTGTTTTTATGTTTACAAAACGAAAAGCAGGAGGTGCTTTTCTTTTTTCATTCATTTATTTTACTACTGTAGCGCGATTCACGTGCGGCACACGGAAGTGCTTCCGTGTGCCGTGTGCGATTTTCACGGGTGCGTGATGCGTGAAAAACGGCCTAGTATCGGACATGTCGTGAGTTTTACGCAGCGTCGTTACGCTGCGTGAAAATCACGGACTGTCTGAACGGCCCCATTGACTTGATTTTCACGCGCGTATCTCGGACGTTAAACACATTCGTGTGACTAAGGCCTTAGGCACCTCGCACACGTAGCTTAATTGCATGCAGATTTTTTATCTGGATTTGTGGACGAAAAATCTGCAGCGTATCACAGTACCAGCAAAGTGGTTACGATTTTAAAAATCTCATCCACATGCTGCTAAATATTTCCGTGCAGAAATTGACCTGCATTTTTGAAGTTAGTTTACGCTGTGGAATGGTTGTATATTTGTTGCAGACTGAACTCAATAAGGAAGTAAAATTCCGCAACAAATAGCAAGTCACAGTTTTTTTTTACCGCGGAAAAGCTGCAATTTCGCAGCAATATTCGCAAGATGTTCCACTTTTAATACTCACTGTTCCTGGTGTTTCCATAGCAACGCCTCACTTCTTACCTCTCAGTGCTGCCGGCCTCCTGGGATGACCAAAGTGAACGCAAAGCGTTTTTTTTTTTAACATAACGCGTTTTTTATCTACTGTAATTTTGTACATGCAGCAAAACCATCATAAAGCTATGTATGTATACATATTTTACTATAGACTTTAACCACTTAAAGGGTTATTCCCACATGAGACACTTTTGGCAAATCTACGGCTAATGCCATAAATATCTTATGCTCAGCTCAGATGGCCACCGCATCCAGACGGAGAATGAATGGAGTGAAAGCCGCGCATGTCTGCTTCTTTCTCTTGATTTTTATGAAAGTTACAGAAACAGCCGAGCTGGGACCCGCATCTATTAGACATTTATGGCATATCCCACGGATGAAGTGGGAATACATCTTTAACCCCTAACACATTATTTTTTGTTTTTCCATTGTCTCAGTCAGAACTTTTTTCTTTTTCGGTCAACTGTTTTTTTTGTGGAATGAGTTGTATTTTTCAATAGCACTATTTTTTGGTACATATAATATTTTGATTAACTTTTATAGGGGAAAATTAAAAAAACAAACAGCTATTTTTCCATTGTCTTTTGCATTTAAATTTGACTCCATTTAGCATGCAGTATAAATAACATGTTGCCTTTGTTCTATGGGTCCGTATGATTATGGTGTTATCATATATGTACAGGTTTTTTTTATGTTTTACTACTTTTGTACAATAAAAGCACTTTAAAAAAATGTTTTGGCATCACTGCATTTCAACAGCCTTAACTTTTGTATTTTTATGTTGAGGTAGTCATATGTGGGCTTATTTTTTGCAGGACAAGTTGTATTTATTCGTACCACTTTGGGATACATGGAATTTATTGATTACCTTTTATTGTTTTTTTCTGGGGGGTGGGGGATTGGAAAAGAAATGTCCACAGTTGTTTTTGCATTTTTTTTGTAAGGCATTCACCATGCGGTTTAAAGGGAACCTGTCACCAGCATTTTAGCTATAAAGCTAGCAATACCTGGTGAAAGTGGGTGAAAAATCATTGTCATCTAAGCTATAAATATGTTCTAAGTAAGCTCTGTAGCTTTAGTATTCCTTTTTTCAGTGGTCCCACGCCGTATGCAAATGAGCAGAAAAGAGTCAAATCTTCATCTGAAAAGAGTCAGGTTTTCATTCCTCCAGCATCTCAGAGTGGACTCCACCTCCTTCTTTTTGATTGACAGCTCCTTAGCCAGTCAGGGCCGGACAGGTGCCGGCGGTGGGCGGGATTATGAAGCTGCATCCCAGAGCGAAAAATAATTACCATAAAAGGCGGGAAAAGTTTAAACGACTATTTACTGACAGAGGAGGACTTCAGGAAAGAAAAGAACAGGAATGAACTCTTGACAGCTGCGGCCATTGAGGGGTCAGGTGAGTTTAACAGGTAAGATGTTGATGACAGGATCCCTTTAACTGACATGTTAACTTGATTGTATGGGACTTACAATCGTGGGGATACAATATATGTGTATTTTTTACTCTTAGAAAATAAAACCATTTTTTAATTGAAAACCAAGGGGCTGAGTTTGAAACGGCAGTCCCGTGAGATGCCATGCAGGACTGCCTATTATACACTGTCAGGAACGGTGGAGGAATTGAATAAACGGAGTAAAAAAAAAAAAAAAACAACAGAGAACTACTACTAGTAAGGTGGTTTGGGCATGTTAGGCACCATGCACACGGATGTGTTTTTACGGCCGCAATTCACCCGCAAATCTGCGGGTGAATTGCGGTCCCATTCATTTCTAAGGGCCCATTCACATGACCATGGTTTCCACAGTCCGTGCATTGTCTGGGAGGCTCATTGAATTTAATGCACACGGCCCGCGGATGATACTCCACTGCCATCCGTGCCGCAGATCACTACGGTCGTGTGCCTGAGCCCTAAGACTTTCTTTTCCATAGTTAGGAAGCTTCAAGGTTTTTTGAATGCCTAATTGTTTTAAATGTTACATTCTGGGATGATTCCTTTTAAATGTATTGTGAATCAATAAAGAAAACAATAACCAGGCCAATGATGAATTATCATGGTGCCATGGTTCGTGCAACCAGAAATATTTTGATTGTAGCAATATCTCTGGCAATCGCTTTGCACTTTCTGCATTGGGTAATTTTTATTTATTAGAAAGGTTACCCAACAATAAGATGATCCCCAGCGATCAGCAGTATTCTGTGAGAGAACATTTAAACAAGTACTCAATTCCCCTGCAGTGCCACCACAGGGGAAATTAGGCATTACAAAGTGCCCATTTAACGGGCGGTCTATGTAATGCACACACATGATGGTAGCGAAATACTCCAGAACTAGAAAGGATGCTATATGTTCTAGCTAATAGATTTGGTTCCTGAACGGATCACCCCCCTACCACCCCCCTATTAACTTTAGGGAGGGGGGTATCTAAACCATTCATTTCCTTTAGGTCCTCTACATGCACAGTTTCCATTTTTATTGTGCAAATATTTCACAATTATTGTGATGTGTTGCTAAGATTCTGATGATGATCTTACAAAGAGTGTGATCTCCACCACATGGTACTATGAGTAGATTGGCTGACATTTAATATGTGAAATTATTGTTTTCGTCCTTTATTTGCTAAAAGGAATAAATTTAAAGGCTGTCAGGATACCCAGTTTCCCTTCTATTTTATTGTTTTATTATTCATCATCTCATTTTACTCAGGCAGTAAATATATGATGCTTATTGTAGTAAGTCCTGGCTCATGTGCCATTTTTGCCCATGGTTTTAGGCCAGGATCAAACACACTGTTTTGAGGCAGTTTTAGGCTTAATTTTTTGAGCCAAACACAGAAGTGGACATAAAAGTAATAAAATGCATTACTCTTTTTCTTTATACCTTTCTTTCCTTCGGGATCCACTTTTGGCTTTGGCTAAAAAAAAAACGGAGCACCAAAACTGTGTGTGTGATCCTGGCCTTGCTGCAGTTCTTGATGCAATTTTTTGTAAAATGACAGAATAATATTTTACTGTCATTTTTGCAAAAAATTAGCCCACGTGAACAGAACCCAATGCTCTGTTTGATTCCCTATCAAGATGCATTCCTTGCTCTCATTAACTGCTCGTAGTGCAATCAGAATGAGATTGCAAGTTAAAGCCCAACTCCACCGAAAACCTGAAAATCCAGGTGTGGCTGTGGTTAACCCCAGTATCCTTCTCCCTCACCATGTAACACAAACAATGGCCTGGGAAGCAGAGATATGAGGAGCTGTTTGGTTAGACCTCATACTGTAGTGCTGCTTAAGCCATTAGGGCGGAAACCTTGAGGTCATGTAGCGCAAGTCAAAAATTCCACCGCTTGAAAACTTTTCATAAGTGTGCCCCAATGCTTTGGCCCTCGCTTACCTATTTACTGCACCTGCTAAAAGCAAAAAAGTGCTGCCAAGTAATTTCTGACACCTTAACCCAGTGTAGCCACAATTGTCTTACCAGTTATCCATGAAACTGTTCCCCATGTCTCATCTTCCTGGACCCCGGGTGGGCTGTTGGATTTAATACCTGAACTTCAACATTTAGTGTAAGTTTAAACCCTTTGATACTTACACACAATCCATAGTTAAATTTTTGTCCTCCACCAAGCCACAGCAGTTTGTAGTTTAAAAAAAAAAAAAGCAAGAAAGGTGACCACCAAAATATTTCAGAACGAGACCTTATCAGAGGGAGTGTAGGTAAGAGTTGGTACACTTGACAAGTGCATAAACTTGCTTGTTCACATTTTGTGTTCATCTAATGCACATTCCACACTGACTCCTCTGAATCTGACAAAGGTAGTTCATCTTTGTTTTCCATAGAGCAAATCCCAAGAGCTAGTTTTTGCACCCCATACAAATAAATCACACATTTTTCTAACTAGCAGCAAAGTATCCCAAGTGGGCCTTATGTATCATAATGTGTAATATGTTTGGGGAGATGGGTATATGTAGAAATACAGTTCTTAAAACGAATGAAACGGGTTAATCACAAAAGGTTTTTTAAAGCGTTAATTGTATATATAAAGCAATGTGGCAGTATATATGATGAATAGGTTTATGATAACTTGTAGTTTATAACTAAAAATACTGTGGCTGTTCGCATTTGAATATGCTGAGATATGCATCTTGCAGCACTATGGAGAATAGGTAGGGTCATATCTAATACAAGCAGCAGGTCTGTTTCTGCACGCTCCTCACCTACTAGCTATTAAACAGCTAAATCCACTGCTGAGTCATCAGTGCAGGTCAGATGACCACACTGATGTGAGCCACTGAGGCTCATTTGGAGAGAGTGACTTGATTGGTCTGCCTTTCCTTAAGACTCCCTAGGGTGTCGGTGACCGCATATGCTGTGGGTGTTTGCTTTGTGCTACTCTGATCATGTGTTACCAGACTAGTTTTGTCCTTTTCCAGCTCTATCTTGTATTTCCTCAGTCGTTGTGTGCTTCAGTGTTTGGTCTTGTTAAGTTGTTCAGTTTTATCCTATCTCTGTTGTTCTTGCCTTTTTTTCACTGGGTTTCAGATCTGTTTAGTATTATTTCCATTTGCTCTGGTTACTAGTATGTCCCTGGTGTTTTATTGACAGTGTCTGCAGATTAGGGATAGGGAAAGTTATTTGAAACAGTGACGGTTAGTGGTGTCTGGTGTTCAGGTCAGTGCTTAGGGATAGATATAGGGCAAACTAGAGTTAGGGTCGCTTCTTACCATCATCCAGTTGGTACAATCATTCAACTGTTACCATCACACATCATTCATTTGTTACCATCATCTGCCTGACATCATTGTCTTGCTACCATCCCTGTCTTCAATCTGTAAGTTCCTTTCTCTTGTATTCTTGTTGCCCGCTAGTATTGTAGTGTGTGCTCCATATTTCCCTTTCCTTCAACGGTCCGGTTGGCTCACGATTTGGCCCTACCGTAACTCCTAGGGATAACTGAGTACGGGGAGACACTATTAGTCCCAAGGAAAGGGGATTGCTTTGCTATAAGTGAAACCTAGTTCTGTCATCTTGTGGCCAGCCAGCACACTAACCGCCAACCCTTCAAAACTATTCCTTGGGATCAAAATATCGATTTCCACCCACAAATGTTGTTTGCATCTTAATGTATGGGATTTTCAGGGGCATCTTCACCACAAGTTTATCTAATGTGTATGCAGATATGGCTTACAAGTCTTAGGGTATGTTCACACGACAGCGCAAAATACGTCTGAAATTACGGAGCTGTTTTCAGGTGAAAACAGCTCCTGAATTTCAGACGTAATTGCTCGTACTCGCGTTTTTCGCGGCGTCCATTACGGACGTAATTGGAGCTGTTTTAACAGCGACGCGGAAAATGACAAGTCGTCGGCACAGTACATCGTAAAACCCATTGAAAGTAATGGGCAGATGTTTGTCGGCGTAATGGAGCCGTATTTCAGACGTAATTCGGGGGGCGTAAAACGCCCGAATTACGTCTGAAACTTGGTCGTGTGAACATACCCTAAAGCTATCTTGATTTTCATGCTTGTAGGTAAGTCTACCCTGTAGATTGGGTTTCTACTTCTTCAAACAAGTACAAGTGATGGCATGCTTTTCACTATGGCAACTGATTTGATTGACATTCTTTTTCTTACTGTTCTCGGCCTGACTATGGCAGTGCTAGCATGATGTATTTTAAGTTGTCAGGAAAGGCTGTAAAATGTAATAACACATATCATATAATACCATGCCATTTTACTCTAGGAAATGATTCATCACATGTCTATAATAACACAGCTTGATGAATCCACCCCATAAAATAACACAGCATGGAATGGGTTTGTTGTAACAATACTTACTTGATGAATATGTTTATGAGAGAAAAAACAATCCTTCACACAATCTACTTACAAGAACAATATGGCACAAAAAGTTTCCTGAGCACAACACCGGAAAACCATGGCATGGATAAATAAGTGATAGGATATATAGTGTATATGGTAAATATGGTGCAAGATTATTCCCAGAAAGGCTACAGCAAGTGCTGCTTAGCATACAGCTCTTGGTATTGGCTACATTTTCATCATGTGTTGTGGGATGCTTCTAGCTTGCTCGTAGATAATAATGTAAAACAGCTACATCATGGTACAACAATGGCAATATTATCATGGCAAAGTTAGCGCTGACTCAACACGAGCCCCATTATACATATGCCATAAAAAAAGATAAGCATAACTTTTTGACCATTCAAATTATGTATTATTGTGTTTGCTCTTTATCTGTAGTCCGCAACCTGTGGCTCTGTTTTCAAGACTACAATTCCCAGCACTCCACTAATACAGCAGACTGCCATGGCATGTTGGGGCTTTAATAAACAGCTGACACACATTGCAGACCACTTATCTATACTGTTTATACATATTTTCTGGTTTTATGTGAAAAATGCTTAATCACATTATCCTATGACTGGCTGTAGGAATACTGTCTACACCAGGAGCCTCTCTGCTCTGCCCTGTCTGCAGTAGGACACACAGATTGTTAAAGGGGTTGTCCGAGTCCGAATGGGCTGATTACATAGTATAAGGGTATGTTCACATGGCTTATTTTTGGCCCATTGATTTCAATGGGAAAAATGGCGTTCTGTTCCGACAGGCCGTTTTTTACACGGCCGTTTTTAAAAACGGCCGCATAAAAAAACGCCCCTGAAAAAGAAGTGCATGTCACTTATTAAGCCGTTTTTGGAGCCGTTTTTCATTGACTCTATAAAAAAAACAACTCCAAACATGGCTGTAAAAAACGCCGCAAAAAACGTGAGTTGCTAAAAAAAACGACTGAAAATCAGGCGCTGTTGTCCCTTGAAACCAGCTCTGTATTTTCAGAAGTTTTTTTGCTAAGCGTGTGAATATACCCTAATAGATTACAATTAACTACACTGAGATGATTAACGGTCCTCTTACACTGCCCGACACGGGCCATGTAAACGAACACCTAGCAAGTATGGGGATGAGCGTCCCCATACATTTCTATCATGTCGGCAGCACATCTCCCTGTTTACACAGGGAGATGTGCTGCCGACAATGATAATTTTTCATGCTGTATAAATGATACAATCAGCCGATAAATGGGGCAATGATCGGGAACAACCGTTCTCTGAATGCTCGTTTGCCCAATGATTGGCCCGTGTAAAAGGGCCTTTAGATAATCCACATGTTTAGTTTCCATTTAAAACTAAAACAATAGTTTTAATTCTCTTCTGGCTTTTGCTGGAACACTACACTTTGGAACCACTACTCTTTTGTGAAATAACACAAATTACTCATCACTAATAAAAATAACAGATGTCTAAAATGCTTAAAAATACATAATCTTTAAATGCTGTCAGTGAACATTACTGTTTTTCATTTTATATGAGTCATTGCCATGTGGAAGAGAGAGACTGAGCACTTCTAGTGCAGAAATTGTGTTACAGATAACAGCATTGATTTCCCTGTCTTACTAGCCTAACTTTAACTTGACTAACCTGTAAGGCTGGGTTCACACGAGCACATTAACGTCCGTAATGGACGGACGTATTTCGGCCGGAAGTCTCGGACCGAACACAGTGCAGGGAGCCAGGCTCCTAGCATCGTAGTTATGTACGACGCTAGGAGTCCCTGCCTCTCCGTGGAACTACTGTCCCGTACTGAAAACATGATTACAGTACGGGACAGTTGTCCTGCAGAGAGGCAGGGACTCCTAGCGTCGTACATAACTACGATGCTAGGAGCCCGGCTCCCTGCACTGAGTTCGGTCCGGGACTTCCGGCCGAAATACGTCCGTCCATTACGGACGTTAATGTGCTCGTGTGAACCCAGCCTTACCCTATGTCCCGAGTAAATCATTTTCAATTATCAGTTCTTTCTTCAATCCTTCATGGTGATCAGGCCAAGGGCCTCTTGCCCCCAGGCACAATATTCTGTGTTTTCCCATTAGGAACATTTAGAGTAAGGGTATGTGCACACGATAGCAGGCATTTAAAATGTTTTGATCTCTGTTGTGCATAATAATTTGAAACAGTGCATTTTGAGTTTTTTTACTTCTAAAAAAAAAATCTGTAATCATTAGGGTATGTGCACACGGTAGCAGACTTTTACGTCTGAAATGACAGACTGTTTTCAGGAGAAAACAGCTGCCTCGTTTCAGTCGTAAATGCTCCTCCTCGCATTTTGCGAGGCTTCTCTGACAGCCGTAAATTTTGAGCTGCTCTTCATTGAGTTCAATGAAGAACGGCTCAAATTACGTCTGAAAGAAGTGCCCTGCACTTCTTTTGACGAGGCTGTATTTTTACGCGTCGTCGTTTGACAGCTGTCAAACGACGACGCGTAAATGACAGGTCGTCTGCACAGTACGTCGGCAAACCCATTCAAATGAATGGGCAGATGTTTGCCGACGTATTGTAGCCCTATTTTCAGACGTAAAACGAGGCATAATACGCCTCGTTTACGTCTGAAAATAGGTTGTGTGAACCCAGCCAAAGGCTGCATCCGCAAAATCTTTTTTGAAGTCCATGTGAAGCGTGGCGAAAAATGGTTTCCCATTGGGCTTATTCTCTCATCCTCAATATTTTTTTTCGTGACAAAAACGGAATAGAGGAAGTAGGAGAATCTACTACAAGGACCTTCTGCTGGAATCCAGACGTGTCTTTGGCAAAAATAAACTATAAACGTGCTTTCTAGAGCAGCGGTCTCCAACCTTTTTATAACCAAGGACCAGTTTCATGCAAGACAATTTTTCCACAGACCGCCAGGGGGTGGGGGGTGTTTTCGGGGGTTTAGGATCAGTTCACACATTGTGTAAATACTGCAGATTTTCCGCAATGGAATTTGTTGCGTAAAATCCGTAGCATAATACAGTAGCAGCAAAGTGGATGAGATAGAACAAGTCTCACATCCCATACTTACTCAGAAGTCTGTTTCTTCCTCCAGGCTGGCCTCCTGGGATGATGCTTCATCCCGTGTGCCCGCTGCTGCAGCCAATCATAAAACGTCATTCCAGCAGGCAGGCTGAATGCTCAGCAGTTTTCCACAGCGGACATTCCGGCCGAAAAACTGCACTGCCATATTTTCGCCCGGAAATCCCTGCGGCCTCCAGGGGCGGATACCAGATACTACAGCCCGGTATCAATTGATCCACGGCCCGGTATTGGTCCGCAGCCCAGTGGTTGGGAATCACTGCTCTAGAGTGTATAATTGGAGGACGTAACTAATGACTACAGGATCTAACAGCTTGTACTCTGTTGACATTACATTTATAAATATCTCTGAAGCCATGCATTTTCTGTAAATAATCATATCTTATAATAATTTTTCAGGTATGAAGCATAAGTTAAGGTCATATCTGTGGTGAGACAACCCTTTTAACAAAATCAAGATGTTAGAATCCACTTTACTTCATCTAAGCTCCCTGTAGTGCTTTATAGAGTTCCATCCAAACAGATTGATGTCTTGTTTGGTAAAAAAAAATTCAATTGTGTTGTTAATGAAAAGCCCATTTCCATCAGGTCATTATGATCAGAGCACTAATATATTTCATGTAAAATGTTACATAGGACTTAAGGTCATCTTTGCTTGAGTACAGGTGAGTCATAGACTATGTAAGTCATTTTCCTGGCATAACTGTTTTTTAAATTATAACTAATTTGGATTTTAATATATAATGACATTGCTATTAGTATACTGGGAACCATGAAACCATTTGATAATTCGTAATAAACAGTGCTTAATTAATTAATGTCATGCATTACCTAAAGAGCAGTTCCATCCCGAACTGAATAAGCACTGACCGATTATGCAAAACCTAAGTTATCCAGTTGAGTTTGTTTCGGTTAAAAGGTGAGGTGTCTATGGCAAAAAAGATCAAACCAAAAGAAAGCAACAGCAAACAGACTTCTTATTAAAATATCAAAAACTAAATAGAGTCTAGAAGCTGTTTTTATACAGTGCTATTGGTAGTACTTAATATCTAAATATATTTCAGGGACAATACTCTTTAGCTCAGAATAATAATAAACGGTGGTATTGATAAAAATGTTGGCAAAAAAAAAGAGGATCGGGAAGGTGTTGCTCTAGTACAGTGGCCTCCAAATTGTGGCTCTCAAATTATTATGAAATTCCAACTCCGAACCTACAGTAGTTTACAACAGTTAGAGAGCAACAGGTTGGAAATTACTTCTCTCGTAAGTAAACTAAATATGACATCAAGGCTACTTTAAGATACAAGTTAGCCTATGTCAGGGGTCAGCAACCTATGGCATGTGTGCCACAGCTGGCACGCATGGCGTGTTTGCCTGGTATGTGGAGTTGTAAACTCAGCAAGTGCTCTCCAGCCTAAACCTGGCCCAGCGCTGCCCCTTGGCTTGATCAATGGCTCTAGTGTGCGCCAATGTCACAGGTTTAAGGGCCAGGGAACACACAGCAATTGCGCGAGATTTCATTAAACTAGTGATGTCTGCGCACGCTAAAGCGGTCAATCAAGCCAAGGGGGCGGTGTTTGGCTAGGAGTAGGCACCTGTCTATAAGTCAGCTTGTCTCTGAGCGGCTGTAACTTTTTTAACATGTCTGTATGAGCAGATCTTCTACACATGAATTCCATCCTCAACCCCTCACGAAGCAGACTTACTGCAGACCACTCTGAGGCCTGTGTTCAGCTCAGTCACCTCATATGCACCATAGAGGGATCAACTATGCAAAGAAAATCAGGGACAAGGGTCACACTGAAATGTAAGTTTAATTAACTGATTAATTGGTTTATGTCACATACGTGGTAACAGTTTGTGTTCTACAACTTATTGTTTTTGCATGGCTGAGTACTTCAGCTTTTTTTTCTAAATCGGCATGCCATACAAAAAATGTTGCCAACCCCTGGCCTAGGTAGTTATTACATGAGTAGTCACCATAAAAACTCTGTAAAAAGTTTTACAGTGTTATAAAAATGAATAGTAACAATAATAATAAAATATTTTTTATCTGGTACATCCTGGTGCATATGCTGGATGCTTACCATTTTGGCTATTCAGTTTGGGGAAATGACCTAAAGAGAAAAATTAGTTAGGCCATACGGTGTACACACGGCTGATAAATACAAGGCTGATTTGAAGAGAAAACCACATCTGGCGGTTTAGGAGCTGATTTGCAAAGCATTCTTGATTTTTGCAAGCGTTTTTGAAAATTTTTTTGAAGTTTCCCTTGGAAAAAATCAGCTTATAAAAGTGTGCTTCACTTTTTTTTAGAAAGCGCATTTTTACGAGGCGTTTAATTCAGCAGCATAAAAAATAAACCTCATATAAACTACACAGTGTATTTTCCAATTAAATTAATTGTAAGCGGTTTGCAGACGTATTTTGGAATGTAATATGAGCCTTTTGGCATTCCAAATTATGCTGTGTGAACATGACCTTAATATGTGCTGTGCGAGCATGCCGCTTGCTCCGTCCTGAATGTACAGGACAAGCATACGCAGTAGAGTTTTCAGCGATGCGGTCTGTATGATTCTCTGGTCTTGCGTCATACAATCTTCACATCCGCACTGCAGCGCAGCTCAGCGCATCTAATATTTGAAAAACTATTTGAAAGGTACGCCCCACACAGAAAAGTATAGAGAGTTCATGTGCAATGTCATTTTAGACACTATAGTCTGATACGCTCTGCGGGACTGTCCTTTTTCATGCTCTGCCAAGGAATAAAATAACAGACCCGCAGGAGTCCAAAAAGCGGAATGAGCAGACACTGGAGAGAACAGACCATATGCATGGAAGACATTGAAAAGTAGTACGTGTTATAATTTCATGCCAGTGTTGGTGTTTCTCTTGAATGTGTATGAATGTGTTAGACAATGTCTTACTTTAACTTATATAGGTAATGGTACTGAACATTACTTTCTAAATAGCTATGCAATTTACTTAAAGAGTAAGTACACTTTCATCAAACTTTTGATGTGTCAGAGACATCAAAGTTTGGACCGGTGGGGGTCTGGGTGCTGAGACACCCACCGTTCCTAAAACTAAGGTGCAGAAGTTCTCAGCTGAGCACCCTGCGCCTTCGACTGTGATCAGCGATCCTTGTCAGGCTGTAGACAGCTCACATCGACGTTCTATGAGAGCGGTCTTCAGGCTGACTAGCGCTGATCACAGCTGAGACCCCACCATTGCTGAAGGTGCAAAGCACTAAGAAGAGCGCTTCTGCACCTTTGTTTCAGCAACGGTGAGAGTCTCGACACCCGGACCCCCCACCGATCCAAACTTTGATATGTCTCGGACATAAAGAGTTTGATGAAAGTGCAGTCACTTTTTAATTTGGGGCTCAGTGATCTCAACATGGGGACCACATTTTTCATGTAAATTGCAAAGTTATTTAAACAGGTTTACGAGTTCTTTAAAATCAATGGCCTATAATAGGCCATCAGTTGTTTGAGCACTCTATAGAGCGCCGCACCCCTTTTATCGTGTACACAGCTCCATACTTCACATCTCTGTATATTTAGTAGCGGCTGTGCTTGGTATTACAGCTCTTCCATTCACTTGAATAGGATAAATCTGTAGCGAGCTGTAATTGTTGGCACCACCGCTTCTATTAGGGTATGTGCACACGATAACTGAATTTACGTCTGAAATGACGGAGCTGTTTTCAGGAGAAAACAGCTCCTGAATTTCAGACGTAATTGCTCGTACTCACGTTTTGCGGGGCGTCCATTACGGACGTAATTTGGAGCTGTTCTTCATTGGATTCAATGAAAATGCCTCCAATTACGTCCCAAGAAGTGTCCTGCACTTCTTTGACGATGCTGTTATTTTACACGCCGTCTTTTGACAGCGACGCGTAAAATTACATGTCGTCGGCACAGTACATCATAAAGCCCATTGAAATGAATGGGCAGATGTGGAGCTGGTTTTTTTCAGGCGTAATTCGAGGCGTAAAATGCCTCTATTACGCCTGAAAATAGGTCGTGTGAACCTAGCCCAAGTATGGAGTTCTGGCTGGTATACTACAAACTGCTGATCGGCGGTGGTGCCCAAATGAAGCCCAAAATGTTATAACTGTAGCCTCCTTTTAAGTTCTGGCTAGTTGCACTTCCATATGATATAGGGTAAGGCCACCATGGGGCAGCATATATGTGTTGCTGTAGTAAAATAGAATTGTCAAATTGCTTCTGAATGGCTGCGTGATGTTGTGGGTAAAACTGATGGTTACCTGCAAAATCGTACAGCGGTTTATGAATAAACCCTTGTGGCTGCACATATTTGTAAGTAATCAGCAGATTTACCCACACCACCGCATGGCCATTAACAAGCAATTTGACAACCGTGCCAAAGTGGTTTTTGCCTGCATCGCTGACGGGTCAATGCCGCTTTGTGGGGCCTTAACATAAAGAGTCATTGCTGATGTCTTGTCAAATTTAGGCTTCGTTCACATATCCGTTCAGGCTCTATTCTGACGTTCCGTCTGAGGTTTCCGTCAGAATAGAGCGCTGACTGACACAAACGGAAACCATAGGTTTCCGTTTCCATCACCATTGATTTAGATGGTGACGGATCCGGTGCCAATATTTACCGTTTGTCTCAGTTGTGCAAGGGTTCCGTCGTTTTGACGGAATCAATAGCGTAGTCGACTACGCTATAGATTCCGTCAAAACGACGGATTGGTGACAACATAGTGCTCTAGTAAAAAAAAATAAAAATAAATTGACTGGACCACTAAGATAAGAGATGCTAATATCAGTCATACATATGTTAATGTTACTTGAGGTTCTCCATGCAAAAGAGAAGTGAAATAAAACAGATTTTTCCAAACTAGTCAGTAATTAACTTAAAGAAAATTACAGTCATCCTCTCTTCAACCGGACATGACTGATGACAGAATAAAATATAGACTTCAACTCCCTAACAATTTTTTTTTTAATGGCTATTATGCGTCTTATTAATACTACGGCACTATATTACTGGATAGAAAGTGGCAAAGTCCTAAGTCTCTAAGCACCGTAACAAACCAAAAATCATATTATGAAAACTATCATTGGTGAAGTTGTTGCAGCGTATGGCTTGAGGGACACGGTCAGATTTTGTACTTATCCAGCACAACTTAATATGTTCAAATGTTAATTTGTGAGTTATGAGGTGGTTGGATTTTCATTTGGATAACACTGTTTAATCTAAAGAAGTGCCCTTTGTTGAGATTTCCCCATGACTGCCAAATATCATATATAATGTTTTTTTATTTTCTACTGTAATAACCTTGGAACACAGTGGGAAATGGAAAAGAGTAAAGGAGGGTGCTCTTACATATGTGAAATGGTTCATAATGATATATATATATATATATATATATGAGTGTGTGTGTGTGTGTGTATAGGTGTGCTACTAATAGTAGTGTATCTTAGCGCTTTATAAATAAGCATTTACTTTGTCAATGTACGGCAATAATGAAGGTCAGGTCCACTGCAAAACACCACCATACTCCTGCCTATAGCTTTGAAATGTAATGTAGCTTGTAATAGACTAGGCTTGCACTGCAGTCGACCTCTAGATCCTTTGCAAGAGAAGGCCTAGGATTTAGTCTCTCATTAGAACTCCGATAATCAGATCAGATCATATTGGACACCAGTGCATCTCCACTTTGTATGGAGCTTGTTTCGACCACACACCATGCGCTCATACGCAAGCTTTATATTTACCCTTGTATGTAGTCATTTGAAGGTATCAGAGTCCCTGATACTCCAGAAACAAAAACGTACTCAATACAATAATACACATTGACTAAAGGAATAAAATATTTTCAATAGTTTATTTTTTCTGAGGATATGTTGTACACCAAATATCCCATTGGCAGTAAAGCGCATTCAATGTGTTTTAAGCCAAACAGTCACTTTGTTTAAACAAACACAAATATAAAGTAAAAATAAAAACCACAAAATAATGAACTGCATGTTTATAACATACAAAATCCATGCCTACTCAGTAGGTAACTACAACATTCCATCTGTTGAATATATATTTATAAATTTACATTTGAATTACAAAAATAGACTTTGAGTTTTTGCTTACATTCTACATAAATGAAGCTGTGCTTCAGTTTCCTCTCTGTACCTTTTCAGGTCTTTAATACATTCTTTTAAGAATTCCCTTTCACCTTAAGGCTAGATGCAATGCATCAATACACGCAAATGCACGTGTCAAGACATCAGCAAGGCTTCACAAAAAGGCACCAAGTTACTGGAAACTAGATAAAACTTTTTTTGACGTATGTGAGAGTACCATCTGATGATATTTACAAAAACAAAATAACGTAAAAAAGGATAAACAAAACATTACTTTTACACATGCTCGAATACATAAGTGCTGATCCTCAAATAAGTTGAAGCCATGGTAGCATTATCACTAGATACCATTTACAAACGGCGTCCCTATTAATTCCAAATAATACCACATGAGTATGCAAAGGGAAAATAAAAAAATCACATCAAGAGTACCAAAAAAAGCATAAAAAACGTAAACAAAAACGTTGCACGTATACAATATACATTATGTATATAGTAAAAATCCCTTTATGCAAATAAAAGTTGATCATTAAAAGGATCATGTTGAAATTATTTCAATTATTCATGCAAATTAAGTCTTTGAAAACAATGGGAAATGAAAATGGCAGTTTCTTAGGCATTTGAAGCTTATCGGTTTACAATGGCCTTTCTTTTTGTTGGACAGTCTGTCATCAATAACTTCCCACTCCGAGACCAAACTTTGGAAGTCTTCAGTTTGTGCCTATTCATTTTTTGCACATGTCCTATCATATTCTCAGCAGATCTCAATTGTCCTGGGAGAATATGTTACTGACATATCAGAAAGTGCTGAGGACACAGGTGAACTGAAGGAATTGGTGACTATTGAAGATGGGAAGCTAGTAATACCTTGAACCTGAAAGGTTGTGGTAATAGATGGGTATGTAACTGCTGTGGAAGGAGATGGGAAGGAACTGTGCACTGGTGACGGGTATGAAGAAGACACTGGGGATGAGTAAGATGTTGGCACTGGAGATGGGTAAGATGTTGAAGCTGATGGGGAGTAAGAAGAAATGGGGGAAGCAACAGACACTGGTGTCACTTTATCAGTCTTTTTGTCCTTTTGCCTCAAGTGAATTTTAGTGTGCCTCTTCCTCTCATCACTTCTTGCAAATTTCCTACCACAAATGTCACAGGCAAATGGCTTCTCCCCTGTATGTGTACGGATATGGGTTGTTAAATGGTCACTTCTGCTGAAATTCCTCATACAAATACGGCACTGGAAGGGCTTTTGGCCAGTGTGAATTCGGATGTGCCTTGTCAGTTCATCAGACCTGGAGAACCTCCTGTCACAAGACTCAACAGGACAAGCATAAGGTCTCTCATGAGGAGGGGTCTTACTAGGGCGATTGGGGTATTTCCTCATTCTGCTTGGCTTGATGAGCTGAGATTGATAAGTACTGTTATTATTGATGTTCTTGAGTTCTTGTGAAACAGTCTGTGTAGCAAAGGCCTTGATGGTAGAAAGGGGTGTGAGAGAAGGCTGGTGGGGTCTGCTTTCCATTGCTTGGAAGGGTTTCTGCTCAGGAGATACCATGCTGACATCTCCCTGTTGCTGTGGAAACAGGTAGTCTGGGATCATTGGCACCTGGAAACTGGTCTTTGTAACAGGATATGCAGGGGGTGGATATTGAATTGAAGAAGTAGAAACATTCTGAAAAGATTGAGATGACTGGTCAGGGAAGAGGTCTGAGCTTGAGTTAGGAAATGTTGGTGCTGCAGAATAAATTGGGCTGCTGTCACTTGAGTGAACTGAGCAGCTAAGAGGAGGACTCTGGGAAGAAGAAGATGATACTGAGGAGGATGGTGAAGATGAAGGTGTTGAAGTGGTGGGTAGATTTGCCATCCCCACCAGTCCACTGACCAGGCTGAATAGAGGTTCTGGCCATAAAGTGTTACTGCTGTTAGCAGGCTCCAGGGAGAAACGACCAGTGTAAGTCAGTGATGGCAACCTGGTGGTATGGTTGGCATAGCTGGCCTCGATGATGGATTTCTCAGTGTTCAGATTCATTTCAGAGAAGGCATCTGAAATCAACAAATAAGCAAGAGCACTGATTAGATATGACAAAGTCCTGTACTCACAATACACAAGCCTGACAGGTCTAATTCTAGAGAACAGAGGAGCAGCTCCACTGACATACACTGCAATATTCCTGGAAGGCCCTGTGCACAAAGACTCCGCATGATCTGACGCAAACAGAATTCCCAGCTAGTGTTTAGTATTCAGTGCACAACCGTCTGCCCATTGACTGATCCTGCTCTAATATCACATGCACAAAACATCGATCTCTCCTGATCCATTACAGATGAATGGTAATACATGCACAAATAATAACAGAAATCAGGCACCTGCAAACAATCAACGCTATGCAGAATACACAAGTGCGGAACGTCTACGACTAGCATTACTATGCAGATGTGTAGTCATCTGACAGGTGGCTATGCCATGCTGCTGTTGCTTACCTGCTGCTAGGTGATCGAAATGCTCGGCCCCCTCCCCGGGGGAGTTGAATCCGTTGCCCTCGGGTACAGTGGCGCCCAGGAACTGGGATCCCCCTGAGTTGAGCAGCATCATCTCTTCCAGTTTAGGGTAGTTATCCATGGTGGGAGAATGAGGGAATGAACCGAATGGGTCAGAGATCTGCAGAGGTGAGATGAGCATCTCTGCTTTGGCAGCTGCCATGAGGTCCTCGGGAAACCCTAGAGAAGCTGCCTCGGCATGCACACTGGGGGAGGACAGCTTGTCTCTCCCCGGCTCTGGGGCTGTGGACTTGGTACACTGTGTGTTATGATAATGGTGCTAATAATAATGAGTATTGTTGTTGTGCTCTTAGTTGCTGGCGGCTGCTGCTGGGGTTGTCGCCGGTTCTGCAGTCGCTGCCCCCGCACGGCTCCCCCAGTCCTGCCTGCTGGAATCTCTCGCGGCTCCCCGGGATCCGCTCCTATATAAAGGGTTCGTAGCTTTCTGTTCCCGCCCACTCTGTGACGTACATGGCCATATATGGAGTGCAGGAAGCCCTTATTTGGAGGAAGCTGGAGGACCCGTGACGTTGACTAGGAAGGGGGAAGACTGAGTATGGAACTCCGTGTATTCCTATGGAATCGCTGACAGCTAGAGGCAATCCCGTCCTGGGGAGATTCCTGCAAAGAGCACCTATTAAGGGAATGGTAAAAAGGCATAGGGGCTCCCGGTTACCGGGTAGCGGAACCCGGCAGCGAGTACACGGGCACCACCTCCTCCACGCCTCCCCCGCCACCTTCCGGAAATCCCGGCCGGTCAGTCCATGTAAGGTGATGACCATGTAAGGCACGGTTCCGGCGGGGTTCCTTCCTGCTCCTTTTAAGGGCTTTCCGGCTTACTTCCCTCTCCCTTTCTGTTTCACATGGAAAAAAAGTGCTGATGAGGTGCTGGAGCCTGGAAACAGCGGCAGGGATGGAGAGGAGGCTGCAGTGACAGCACAGAGACTACAGGGGCATCCCAGACCCACCAACAATAACAACTGCCGTCTGCCAGCAACCCCTGATGCCGCTCATTACTGTCTGTGTCCACAGCCTTGTCGTAAGCGTGTGTGTGTGTGTGTGTGTGTGTGTGTGTGTGTGTGTGTGTGTGTGTGTGTGTGTGTATATATATATATATAAAATAAAAAATCTCTATCTCTTACACACATAAGGGACATCTTTTATTAATGCAATTGCTCCATATTTATCAAGTCTGTCATTTCTCCATGTGACTTATTTCCAAAAAAATCCATCCGCTTTCTGTGTGAAAAATAGTGGTGAGCTGCGCCAACGTCAACGTGCACGGTATTGAATACAGCACATGCTACATTAAAGTTACAGCACATACTTGTATGCCAGTATTAATACATATGCTGCAATGTGCACATAAGATGCAGTTTTGTAGTGCTGATTATTGTCTGGATGTCCCTGTACGGTCCCATACTAGGAATGTTTTCCAGATCAGCCTGGGCTTCCTCTTCTCTGATGCTGTATATAGTAAAGACATTAGTAAGCGGACAATGGTCCGTCAATAGCTGTCACCCTTGACCCCCTCCCCTGCGAACATGCATTTTTCACTCATATTGGCCCTGTATTATGTCTGTCAGGCTCTTTTCCCACGTGATTACCTCAGAACACACACACACACACACACACACACACACACACACACGCACACACGTTTTTCATACTGATGACCTATGCACAGGATAGGTCATCAGTATATGATCGGTGGAGGTCTGACACCCAAACCCCGCACAGATCAGGTGTTTCGGCTGCCTCCGGGCACCGGATGTTATGCTGGGGCCGGTGTCTGAAGCAGATGGCTACGGAAACTGCATATTGGCCATGCTGCAGAACTGCAACTCTGTTTCTGTTCACTTGAATAGGAACAGTACTGCAGCTCAGCCGCTATTCCATGACCGGAGTCCTCTGCTTCCAGCATGGACATCCGGTGCACGGAGACAAAGCGAGCAGCTGATCAGTGTGGAGTCTGGGTGTTGGACCTTCACCGATCATATACTGATGACCGATCCTGTGAACGGCCTCAAAAACCAGATTGCAAGCTCCTTTAGGCGGGATTCACACGACCGGGTCGCGTCCGAGCCCGAGTGCCGGCCGGTAAAATCGGCCATTCTGCCCGGCCGGTTTGCATAAAGTTATGCATCCGTGCCGGGCTGGGCAGATCCGGACAGTGACATCATCGGCAACTCCTGAAGGGGAATCCCCATGTGTTCGGGGATTCCGCTTCAGGAGTTTCCCCTGATGTCACTGCCCAGATATGGACAGAGACATCAAGCGCTCTGTCCAGGAGCGGAATCCCCGAACACACGGGGATTCCGCTCCTTCAAGGAGCTAAAGTGCGGCTAGCACATAGCAGAGTGGGGAGATACCTCCCTGCTCTGCTATAGTGGCGTCGCTACAGTAGTAGCAGCAGTAGCAGCTGCTGCAGCTGCTAGCGGCGCCATCAAAGGTGTCGCCGGGCCAGGGCGCTTTTAACAAGCAGTGGAAGGGAGCCAGCGCAGCGCTCCCTTCCACCTGCTGTACACCCCGGCCCTGCCACACCGTGTACAGCGATGCCATTCGTCAGAATGGCATCAACTCCTCCTCCTCACATGCACTCTGCGCTGTGAGGAGGAGGAGATAGAGCGCAAGAGCCGGAAAACCCGGCCGTCACTCGGGACACATCCCGGTGATGGCCGGGTATTACCCGGCCCCATAGACTTCTATGGGAGCCGGGCGGCCGGGTACCCGGGCGAAAATAGAGCATGTCCTATTTTTTGACGGGCGGTTTTCCCGGCCGTCAAAAAATCGGCCGTGTGAATAGCCCCATTAGGGGTCTATTATTCCTAATGCAGCCGGGTGCCGGCCGATTTATGAACGGCCGGCATCCGGCCGGGAAACCCTGCCGTGTGAATGAGGCCTTAGTGTCACTTTATTTTTGGAGGTAAGTTCACACGTGAATTTTTAATTGTTTTTTTTTTCATTGAAATAACAGGAGGAAAATATTTTTCTGTCAAAACAGTAAAAACACCCGCAGTGAAAAGTCATAAATGCCATGTGTAAATTTACCTGTAGACTTTTGGTGGGAGTCAACGGTTTGAACATAAGTAGAGCTACACTTTAATATTTCTGACAGTAAAAAATGCAAGAGGGGACCATTTAGAAATCTTTTTATAACCTTTAGTTTTGTGAGTCAATTATATTTATTATCAATTCCTCAGTTTCTTTCTTTACTCCTCAAAGAAGCCGTTAGAAGCTTAAAGGGGTTGTCCACTACCGGACAACAAATGACCTATCCACAGGTTAGGTCATCAGTATATGATCTGTGTGGGTCCGACACCCGGACCCCGCACCAATCAGCTGCTCCGGGCACCGGACTACATGCCGGAAGCTGTTGGCTCTTGTCATGGAATACCGGTCAAGCTGCAGTACTGCAGATCTTCTCCTATTAAAGTGAATAGGAGCAGAGCTGCAGTTCTGAAGCACAGCCGCTATGCAATGTATGGAACCATCTGCTTCTAGCTCCATACATTGAATACTGTGCAATGACATCCAGTGCCCAGGGGCAGCTGATCGGTGCGGGTGTCGAACCAATACTGATGACCTATCCGGTGCATAGGTCATCAGTTGTCCGGTAGTGGACAAACCCTTTAAAGACGTTCAATTTCCAAAAATATGTCATATTTCAGTTTGTTTGCTGCATAGGTTGTGCTAACTTCGTTTTACTTAAAAAAAAAAAAGCATCTCTACAATAGGAGAAACCTAGTGATTATAACTTGGGGTAAGACTGGTGTTAAAGATTCAGTTTTTAGTTTTGCATTAAGATATGATTATATGGACTTGGGGTATAAATGGTTGTAATTTTTGTCTGTCCAGTCATTGAAGTTGCCGCTATCAGTACTGATAATGTGTTCTCATAGTCTTGGAGGCTGCCATAGCAACTTTATGATCACCGGGTAAAGTAGCAGGTGTCTCTTTGCCTTTGCACACATGACCTAAGGGGAAGTGATGGAATATGTTTTATTTAGTTCCTAGCAAAATGTCCCTTGCATTCAAAATAAGCACATTGTACTAATATGGAAACCTATTTCTATCTTGATGCAAAGGAAATGTGTTTGAGCCATAAAGACCCACTAAACAAGCACAAAAACCACATATGCACCGAACAGAGTGATGTGGTAGTATGGAGTATACATCCCATCGTGCCAGGGCTTGCCATTTGAGAATCTAGGGAAAATAATAAACTTTAAATTATAAGCGCTAAATGAAAACTGAGCCAAAAGTCAATTGACAATATGTTGATAAGTCCAGTGCATATAGGTGTTATCCCGGTGTATTAAGTCTTAACATGAGTCTAGTCTTAGGTTGGGTTCACACGACCTATTTTCAGGCGTAAACGAGGCGTATTATGCCTCGCTTTACGCCTGAAAATAGGGCTACAATACGTCGGCAAACATCTGCCCATTCATTTGAATGGGTTTGCCGACGTACCGTGCAGACGACCTGTAATTTACGCGTCGTCGTTTGACAGCTGTCAATCGACGACGCGTAAATTGACTGCCTCGGCAAAGAAGTGCAGGACACTTCTTTGCAACGTAATTTGAGCCGTTCTTCATTGAAGTCAATGAAGAGCGGCTCAAGATTTACGAGCGTCACAGACGCCTCGCATAATGCGAGGAGCATTTACGTCTGAAACGAGGCAGCTGTTGCTCCTGAAAACAGTCTGTCTTTTCAGACGTAACAGGCACTTCTCGTGTGCACATACCCTTATAGAAACATAGGCATCATCAATTGGAAAAGAGCAGAGGTCTTTTCTAATATGCTAGCCAAGTGGCCCAGGTGACTTGGAACACATTTATTTGGCCCTTCCTGGTTTGAAGGAGACCTTCCATAGAACAGGCCACGTGGATTGTAGCATAAGCTTCAGCTATAGTGAGACCATGTGGAGAGTTCCCATTTCTAACTATTAGGGTGCAGTCACACGTGGCATATTTGCCTTGTGTGACTACACGCTCACCTTATACTTTAATTCAATGGGAAAAATATTCCCTAAAGCAAGAAATTAATAAATCTGTCTGATTTGTGTTATATTTTTACCATTGGATTACATTTTAAAGTTTTCTGCAATCTATTTTTACACTACTGAAATATGAGGCAAATATGCCAAGTGTACTGCACTCTTACTGTTATTGTACGTCTTCCAACCTCCCTTTATAATGATTGTTAGATTTAAAGACATAATTACACATTGAATTATTTCATTTTAACTCCATATCTTAGCCACCTGCCAAGTATAATGCAAAATTTCAACCGTCCTGGACTCCTTAGGATTATAAAAAGGCGTAATTAGTAACAAACAAAAAAAATCACTTTAACAGACTCCACTCGTGTACATATGATCATGCGGACCGGAGCCCGTGGATGATGCAGTTATGGATCACATGACTGCAAAGTAAAGATGTCATATGTATGAGCATTGTCTGCAGCCAGATTCTTTACGTACGCTGTAGATTGTTTTAAGATCCTTGAATCCGTGCACAATTCTAACAATTGTTGAGCATCATTATGAATTGTTCCAGCATATAATATAAATAAAAAATATAAAACCCTGGTAGAGAGACATCTAGAGATGTGCAGACTAAATGTATATGAAATCATGCATTTTTCACATTCAGATTTTTTTTCTCTCCGTGAAGTGAGTACAGTGTGTTTCTGCGATTAAACTATATCACCATTCCATTGCACGTTGCTAAGTGGTTGCTAAGTGAGGCTGAGGACTAAAAAATGTATTTTCATTCAAGACCACTTAAGAAAGAGCAGTAGAGGTGCAGGGTCATGTTTCACATGTGGAATTGGAATTTTCCTTATTCCATGTTAAATATCAATACTTTATCAATAAATATTCTAATAGTTACGTGAAAGTCCTACATATGGTTTATAATGATTTACACCCGTATTATAGTGGGAGGCTTTTCCTTAGGCCTTATTCACACGAATGTGTGCGTATTGCGCGTGCAAAAAACGCTGCGTTTTTTTGCACGTTGCAGTTGCATCAGTATGTGCTGCGTGGCTGCGTGATTTTCATGCATATGCCATGCTTATGACAAGCGGTTGTGAATTTTAAAAAAAGAAATGAAGGAAGTCCTTTTTATTTTTTCCTTCATTTCTTTATCTACTGTTGCGCGGATCACGCGTCACACGGAAGTGCTTCCGTGTGCGATTTTCACGCACCCATTGACTTCAATGGGTGCATGATGCACGAAAAACGGCTAAGTATAGGACATGTCGTCAGTTTTATGCAGCGGGCACACGCTGCGTGAAAATCACGGACTATCTGAACGGCCCCATTCACTAACATAGGTCCGTGCGACGCGCGTGATCTTTGTGCTCCTATAAGCCCTCCGGCGGGGCTCAATAGAAGACTGTCAGGATCACGATATACTGCAATACATTAGTATTGCAGTATATCGTGCAATGGATATAACGATTGCTGGTTGAAGTCCCCTAGGGGGACTAATAAAAAAAGTTAAATTGAGTAAAATAAAGTTGTTTTGTGTAAAAAAAATAAAAAAATAAAATAAGGGCTGATTCAGAAGAGCGTGGCGTTTTTAGGTATAGGACATGTCGTGAGTTTCGTGTGAATATGGCCTTACAGAAGCTGTCATTTGGGTTGCATAATAATTGAAGGAAGGTGCAAAAGGTTTGAGAATTACCAAACCTTTAAGTGGTGATGGGGGAGTAAGATTGCAGTGTCAAGGTACTTTCTCTTGGGTATTTATGACACCCTCTTGGTTTAACCCCACACCACCGCAGCTATTAATCTTTATTTTATTTTTTATTTTATTTTTTTATTTTTTTTCTTTACAAAAGCCATAACTTTTTTTTAATGTTATTTTTTTTCCCTTTAACATAGCTGTATGAGGGCTTGTTTTTTGCGGAACAAATTCCATTTTTAATGGTACCATTTTATGTACCACATAATGTACTGCGAAACTGAAAACATAATTATTGGTGGAATTGGAAAAAAACAGCAAATGTTTTCTCTTTGGTTTTTATGGCACTTACCTGTGGTATCAATGACGTGAACGTTATTCTGTGAGGTGTTTTTTTTCTTTTAATGATGTACTAGTTTTACAAAGGAAAATAATTTGTTAAAGAAAATGTGTTTTATGTCTCCATATACTGAGTCATAGCTTTTGTATTTTTCCATTGATGGAGCAGTGTGGGGGCTGTCTTTTTTTTGTTTTTTTTTTGTGGGGTGAACTGTAGTTTATATCTGTATAATTATTGGGAGCATACGACTTTATGATCACTTTCTATACCATTTTTTTCTAGGAGCTAAGGTTATCAAAAAACAGGTATTATTATTATTATTAGTTGTTTTTTTTACAGCGATCATTTTTCAGGTTAAATAATGTTATATTGTAATAGTTCAGACTTCGGGCTCGTCCACACATAACGGAATTGTTGCAGAAAATGTCTGCAGCAATTCCGTTGAAAATAGAAGACTTTCCGCTGCGTCAAAAACGCACCATTTCCTGCGTTTTTGACTGTAGAAAATGGTGTGTTTTTTGCTGCGTTTTTCTCAATGCTGGGAGATGGTGACCTCCCCTATGAAAAACTCTGCAGCAGGAATGGTCATGCTGTGGTCCAAAAAATACGCACCACAGGTCAATTTCTGCTCTGAATATTTACGCAGCGTGTGGATGAGATTTGTTAAATCTCACCCACATTGCTGCTACAGTATTCTGCTGCATTTCTGCTATGTGTGGATGAGCCCTTACCAATTCCGATTTATTTTATTTTTTTTTACATTATTTTAGAGGAAAAATAGCAAAACACTTTTTGTTTTTTTAAATGTATATTTTATAAATTTTATAATTTTTTTTGTAAATGACTAAAAAATTTAACTTATATATACATACACTGTATATGTATATATATATATAATATATAATTTTTTTTGTCCCCCTAGGGGACTTCACCAAGCAATCATTTGATACAGTATATTGCAATACCGATGTAATGCAGTGCATTATAATTTTGACCTGCTCCTTTTAAAGGCTGTGTAGACCTTTGAAATCATGTTGTGTTTTTTGTTTTGTTTTTTTTGTGTTTGGTGCAACTTTCTCAGTACTTTTTATTAAAAATTATTCTTACTTTTTGAGATACAGCTGCTTTGTATACTGTATACAGAGCAGCTGTATCTAGCGCTGAGACCTGAATCCTTCAGGTCAGCGGCACTGACGGGTCGGATACAGCGGGTCCTTCATGTCTCTGATATGCAGGATCTTAGATGTGATCGGTAAGGGTATGTTCACAAGCACTGTTTTCAGATGTAATTTGGGCGTTTTACGCCTCGAATTACGCCTGAAAAAACGCCCCTAATACGCCTACAAACATCTGCCCATTGCTTTCAATGAGTTTTACGGTGTTATGTTCCCACGAGGCTTAATTTTACTGAGCATAAACAACCGTTAAAAACGGTCAGATGGCAGAGTTGTGGATGAAAATGTAGAGATACATTCATGCAAAACAGCCATGAAAATTGACAGATGAACAGTTTTTAAAATACTTTTTTTCTCACTGTTGTCTGAATTTAGCCTAATTCCTAAAATAGGCCGGTCATTAAAGGGTTAAAAAAAACACTGTTGCTGTTTGATCTTTGTTTATTTTGTTACGTAGGTGCTGAATAGTGCGCTCTATATATTGAAATTTGCACGGACATTGCAATAAATAAATTACAAAGTGATTCATAACTCATAAAAGTTTTAATAGGAAAAGTCTCTAGTCTCTAAAGACTGAAACATTGTGGTTCTATCGGTAATACTAAGGCAACATCAACACCTGGGTTTATTGTATTTAAAAGATACGATCAAGTTGGGGAATAGTTTTACTGTAGTCTTAGTTTTGCACTGGGTGCAATCTACTGGGTGATAAAAGATTCCATAGGGTGGTAGATCTCCTAAAAGTCATTTTGGGATTCAGGGTATGTTCGCATGGCTAACTGTCAGGCGTATTTCGTAGCGTAAAAAGCTTGTATTGCACTCCAAATTACACTGTGTAGTTCATATGAGGTGTACTTTTACATTGCTGAATTAATAAAGCGCCTCGTAAGAAAAGGGACATGTCACTCTCTGAGGGCTTTTACAGTCCGATTTTCCATTAAAACGCATTGAAAATAGGCCTCAAAATACGCATAAAAATACTTTGGAATAACGTTTCAAAAACACTTGCAAAAATAAAAAATGCTTTGAGAATCTCCTGTAAAAACACCTTCTTTTGAAATCAGCCTCGTATTTTTCAGCCTCACACATTTTCTGTGCGAGCATAGCCTAACAGCTAGTGCCTCTTTCATATGAGGTTCATTGCGCAAAATATGGCAATGCTGCCGGAAGATTTTTTTTTTTGTATGTCTTTATGCCCTGAATTATAGGTGGTAATAAAATGATGTCTTTTAGCCTCTGTCTTATTCCCTTTTAGGCTGGGTTCACACACCTTATTTACAGACGTAATTCGGACGTTTTAGCCCCGAATTACGTCCGAAAATACGTCTCCAAAGCGTCGGCACACGTCATGCACTGAGACGTGTGCATCGGGTTTCAGGAGCAGGCGGCATGAAGTGTTCCAGACACAGAGTAGCTGTATTCAGTGTGTATGGATTTTCCCTAGCAATGGCCAGTATCTGAGGATAGGGAAGGCAGTTCAGGAACAATTTTACAATGAAAGGAGGTGGAAGTGGTTAGTAAAGTATAATACAACCTGCTCGTCTCCCCTGGCTGAATTATCGTCCTAGCATCTGTAATTACATATTAGCGACTATTTTTCTTGGTTACCTGGAAGTCGAGACCTCGCGCCTCCATACTTTCGCTCCTAGCAGTGAGTACCTTGTTGCCCCCTTCATTCCCGTGGCCACATTATTGCTCCTAAATAGGGGGTACCTTGTAGTGCCTCTTACTAATTAAAGAGGCTCTGTCACCAGATTCTCAAATCCCTATCTCCTATTGCATGTGATCGGCGCTGCAATGTAGATAAAAAAAATTTTTTTTTTTACTGTTAAAACGTTAATTTTTGGCCAAGTTATGAGCAATTTTATATATATATATATATATATATGCAAATGAGCTTTGAAATGGACAACTGGGCGTGTATTGTGTTTTTAACTGGGCGTGTTTACTTGTATTACTAACTGGGCATTGTGGAGAGAAGTGTATGATGCTGACGAATCAGTGACCAATCAGCATCATGCACTCCTCTCCATTCATTTACACAGCAGCATCGTTCTTACTAGAACGATGTGCAGCCACATACACAAATGTCCTGATAATGAATACACATGACCTCCAGCCTGGATGTCATGTGTATTCAGAATTCTGACACTTCTGAATCCTTTCTGTGAGATTTCCAGCAAGGGAAACGAAATCTCGTTTACCTCGTAATCTCGCGAGATTACGCGCGGCTTGCTGAAATCTCACAGAAAGGATTCAGAAGTGTCAGAATTCTGAGTACACATGACGTCCAGGCTGGATGATCATGTGTATTCATTATCAGGACACTTGTGTATGTGGCTGCACATCGTTCTAGTAAGAACACTATGTGCTGTGTAAATGAATGGAGAGGAGTGCATGATGCTGATTGGTCACTGATTGGTGACAGAGCCTCTTTAAAGGCTAGCATTAATCACTATTGGTTTCTGATAGTTTCGCTACTTTCTTCAAGCCCCTAAGGAGTGATTAAAGTATTTTCTTGACATGTTTGCTCTGCGCTAGCCAGTTGTTGGCATTACCATAGTTTTATATTTTATTATAATTTTTAATATACACTACCGTTCAAAAGTTTAGGGTCACTTAGAAATTTCCTTATTTTTGAAAGAAAAGCACATTTTTTTTTCAATGAAGATAACATTAAATTAATCAGAAATACACTCTATACATTGTTAATGTGCTAAATGACTATTCTAGCTGCAAACATCTGGTTTTTAATGCAATATCTACATAGGTGTATAGAGGTCCATTTCCAGCAACCATCACTCCAGTATTCTAATGGTACATTGTGTTTGCTAACTGTGTTAGAAGGCTAATGGATGATTAGAAAACACTTGAAAACCCTTGTGCAATTATGTTAGCACTGCTGTAAACAGTTTTGCTGTTTAGAGGAGGTATAAAACTGACCTTCCTTTGAGCTAGTTGAGAATCTCCATTAAAACTGGAATATTTTTTTTTTCTGCACCTTGACTGACGATCAGTAGCGTTATCAAGATTCCATTTTTTTTCTATTATTTTTTTTCACTACCATGTGATGGTGTCCTGTACGTCCGCCAGCTAGGAAGCAGCTTCAATTGTTACTTAATTCAAAGCATCTGACCAGAGTTGTGTCTGTATGTTGCGCAACCCAGCAAGGTGAGAACGTTTTCAATGTCATCTATTATCACATTTATTCTAACTGGGAGTTCTACACCATGAGACACTGTCTTCTTTGATTTTCCCACAGATACTATGGTTAGACAGGCACTGGTAGAGGGACCACAATTACAAATATGTGGACTATTTAATGATCACATTGCAAATATTAACAGAACACCGTCTCTAAGGATTTGTTAAGCCCATATGGAGTGATGATACTAAGCTCCCATATCCAATACATTTCTAATATCCGTAATGTCTCTTATTTGTGGTAGTATCTAAAACTTTATCAACAGGTTGTCAATGATAAAACCGGAGAATTTGGTTTGTTTGATACATTTTTCACTGCATTTACATGGCGTATGGTTGCAGCGGTAACTGTTAACCAATTTAGGAAAGAAATTGATTCATTCATCGCTCTATATTGGGATTATTGGGTAGATGTTCGTTTTTTTTTTGTTTTTTTTTAACTCGTTTTATTAAAAGTAACTGTCAGAGTCAAACCATCACATACATCAGGAGAACATTATACATTCAATAGTACATATGTCAGAAGAATCAATATATACAAAGGGATTACTCGCAGGTATCCATCATATTAACCCGTGGTTCGCAGACCACACATACATAATACAGGATTATCAAGTCAATCCAACCCGGCTTTTATTACAGTACATCATGAGAATAGGAATACTCCCGCATTTCAATATTCTACCACAACGCCCCCATCCTCTTGTACATCATACACTGAAGCACCTGGACGTGTCATCCTTCCGATTCTTTTACCCTCTCCCACCCCCAGCTTGTGCCAGAGCAACTGTTAGCCCTTGGACTGTACAGTGAGTGAGATTCGATGAGCACCAACCTTCCCAGATCAGATCAAATTTAGCTGGTTTTCCCCGGTGTTTATACACTATTTTCTCAAATGGAAGCATATCATTGACCAGTTTACGCCATTGCGCTACTGTCGGGGTCCTATCCGCCATCCATCTCATGGCCACCGCCTTTCTTGCCATAAATAGTGTTTCTCTGAGAAAGATCCTCTCATATATTGACCATTGCTCCTCATTTAGCAGACCCAGTAAACACACCTCCGGCCTGCAAGGTATCGTCCTCCCCATCACTGCCGTTAATAATGCAACCACCTCCTCCCAAAAGCGAAGAATCCAATGACAACCCCACATTAGGTGTATAAAGTCTGCCCGCATCTCTCCACATCTATGACATTGTGAGGACTCCATTCTTCCCATACGATGTAACTTTACGGGCGTTAAATAACATTGGTGGATGATGAACAGTTGCACTAGTTTATTATTTGCAGCTGGTGAAACCAGCAGATGGGAACCCTGCGCCTCCCTCCATTCCTCCGCTGTGAGTTGTGGAATTAATGCACGCCACCTATCCTCCGCCCCCAGGGGCTCCATTCGCATTTTAGCTTCCATTAGAAAAGAATAAATTTGGGAAACAACACCCCTTGTAAACGGCATGTTCAACCTCACCACCAAGTCACAGCTAGAGTACGTCACGGAGTTCAATGGGAATTGTGCTAATAGAGCATGATGAAGCTGTATGCAATATAATTCATCCCCTGGCGGTATATTAAATGCCCGAATCTCACTCACCGACATAACCAACCCTTCTTCCGTTAGCTGTTGTGACATAGCAACTACCTCTCTAGAGGACCAGTAACGTTTCCCCACCAACCCATGCAGATGGGAAAATCTCGGATTATCCCACAGCGGGCTCTCCGCCACTACCCCCACACACCCCAGTAGATCTTTAGCCTGTTGCCAGACTCGTCTAGCCAACTTATGTAAGGGTAACAGGGAACGGTGTCTGAAATCATGCGGCTCCAGTATCGGCCACAAAGTTTTTAAGCCCAGTACCCGGGCTAGATGACACTCAGCAATAGTCTTTAGGGGGGGGGGGGAGACCCAAGAGATCAAGTACCTGAGCTGACCCGCCAAGTAATATAGAAAAACATCCGGTAACGCAGCCCCAGCCTCATCTTTAGGTCTTTGTAGAATTGACAGCTTGAGTTTAGATCTCCCCCCCCCCCCCCACACAAACGGCGCGAACAACGAGTTTATTATTTTAAAGAACCTTTTAGGCACCAACACATCCATGTGCTCCAACACATACAAGAACTTTGGCAATACTATCATTTTTAATAGATTGACGCGTCCTGCCACTGACAAAGGCAGGCCTTTCCACGACTGTATTTTGTCCCTTAGATACGTGACCAAGGGTGCTACATTTAACCCATACGATCTAGAGCTATCTCTAGCAATATTAATCCCCAGGTACTTGAACTCTGATCTTACTGGCAGTCCGCAAAATTGGGTACCCCATCCACAGTTATCCTGCCTCAAAGGCATCAGATACGATTTAGACCAATTAATTAGTAACCCTGAGTATCTTCCAAAAACGTTAATGAGGGAAATGGCCCTGGGAAGGGTGGCATTGGTGTTCGCCATGAACAACGCCATATCGTCCGCATATAACCCTATCCGGTCCTCTCTGTCCCCTATTCTAATTCACATATATGCAGGATCCCTCCTGATGTTAAGAGCCAGTGGTTCAATGGCCAATGCGAAGAGAAGTGGCGAAAGTGGGCACCCCTGCCTCGTGCCCCTATGGAGGCCAAAGGAAGGGGACAGGGCCCCATTCACCAACACCTGCGCTCGTGGAGATTTATACAAGGAAACCCAATTAATAAATCCTTCCCCAAACCCAAATCTTCGCAGCACTGCCAGCAGATAAGGCTATTCTACCGAGTCAAATGCCTTTGCCGCGTCCAGAGATGCCACCGCCCAGTCCTGCTGCTCCTCCCATCCAATCTGCGCCACCACCTGTACCCGCCTGATATTCTCTGAGGTGGACTTGCCAGGTATAAAGCCGCACTGGTCTGAATGGATGATCTCTTATCACTCTGCAGAGCCTGTTAGCTAACATCTTAGTCAAGATTTTGTAATCCACTGTCAGCAGCGAGATCGGTCTATATGAACCACATTCATCTGATTTTTTGTCTGGCTTCAGCAACACAATTATGGTGGCGTCACACATGGATTCCGGAAGAGCAGAATTTCGATAGCTGTCTTCAAACAGGGCCAGCAATTGGGGGGCCAGCAGCTCTCCATACTGTAGATATACCTCCAGGGGAATACCATCCGGCCCTGAAGCCTTCCCCTTAGCCAATGAAGCCATTCCTTCCAAAATCTCATCTACCGTAAATGGAGCCTCAAGCGATGCCACCCCCTCCGCTGTCAATGTAGGAAACGATATTCCATCCAAGTAGCTCTCCATCTCCTCCATCCTATAATCAACTTTTGAGGCATACAGCTGATCATAAAACTGTGTAAATTGCTCGAGAATCTCTCCCGGGGAGGTGTAGATCCTATCTCCAGGCCCCGCTATACCCATCACGGGGGGGATCTAGAACTGTTCCGTACCATATGTGCCAGAATTTTACCCGATTGGTTGCCCAATTCAAAATGAGATTGTTTGCTAAAGAATAAACTACGCGATGTCTTATCCCTCAGGACCTGTAGATACTGTCTACCCAAATCCAGCCATGCATTCCGGTTTGCTGGTGTGGGATCCTGAACAAATGCCCCTTCCGCCTGTGAACATTGATATGCTAAGTCTTCCTCCTGCAGGGCGGAAGCTCATTTTACATAGGATATGGAGGATCGGAGACACCCCCTTAAATAGGCCTTGAGGGTATCCCACACCAGTGACCGATTCTCCATCTGAGCATGTGCTTCTATAAATATTGATAACTGTTCCGGTATGCGATCATTCTGTTGGATGAGCTGAAGCCAAAACGGGTGTATTTTACCCATCCCCCTTCTGCCTACCTGTGGCCTTTTTAATGTCAATAAGATCGGGCTATGATCCGAGATCCCCCTCGGTAAATGATCCACTGAGTCTACCTCCTGGAAAACCGCATGTGATCCAAATATATAATCAATTCTGGACAGCACGTTGTATTGCGAGGTGTGACATGTAAACTCTCTGATCCCTTCATGTGTCACCCTCCACAAGTCTATCCATCCCATTTCCTTTACCAGCAGGCTCAACTGTGTGGGGCTTCCAGGACCTCTACTCCCATTCCCCTGCAGTCTATCTATACCTGGGTCCATAACCAAGTTGAGATCCCCCATCATGATCACTCGAACCCCCGGGTGTGCTGATACAAATCGGACGGCTTCCTGAATTATTGCCAATGAGGCTGGTGGAGGATTATACACCCCCAAGATCACATATGGGCAGTCATCTAGGGCCGCATGTAAAAAAATGTACCGCCCCTCCGGATCCACATTGGATTGTAGCAATTTCCAACGGAGCTCTGCGTGCACTAAGATGGCCACCCCTCTGGAGTACGAAGTGTGCAAAGCATGTCCCGCCCACTGTACCCAAGGCTTATTCAGACCTGACACAGTTTCCGGTGTCATGTGTGTTTCTTGTAGACACGTTATATGTGGACGCTGTCCCCGCACAGTAGCGAATATCATATGCCTCTTTTCAGGAGACCCCATTCCCCGGACATTCCAGGACATTAACCGTAATCCTGCCATTTCATACTGTTAACACATATTGGAGCACCATTGCCCTGGAGCCTATCCCCCAACCCCTGAGTGACAATTATCCCAGTCCCGTATACAGTACCCTCCATGACTTGTAGGTGTGCAATATCAAAGCCGTTTTCTGCGGTAATGTGAGTTGACTCAATATCCTTCATAACACCTTCAAAAACAAACATTGCTCAACAGGAGCTAACCTTTATAGCCTATACTCTAGGGGGTAGTTTCTACGGCTAGCGTATTTCTGCCGTAAATACACTATCTGTATAGGTGTAGCATATCCCCGAGCCAGCATCCCCAGGTATTTATAAAGACATTTTAATACCTGAAGCATAATATCGGTCCCCCATCCCTTCTATTTAGAACATATAAGGATGATACTATGGGGTTTAAACTGCCCATCTTATAACATGGGCCTCACGCCCCCCATAACATGTTGCAGATAATATGGTACATCATCACATCATTATCTTAGAAGGATACTTTCAACTGGAACTTCTGTAATATAAACAATATGGGGTATCCATGAGTTCCATATGTCGGACACAACTTCCATCCTGCACAGCCACAGCACTCATCTTCGGGGAGATTGCCTATGCTTTCTCGTAAGCCATTCTTCCGCCTCAGTTGGATCCGTAAAGAATATGGCTCTATCTCCATCCACAACCTGCAATCTAGCCGGATATGCCATCGAATAAGGAATCTGCAGGTCCCGTAGTCGGCGCTTGATAGGAACATAAGACGCCCTCTGTCTCTGCAAATCAGGAGAAAAATCCGGATATATGGACACAGAAGCATTTTCAAATCGGATCCCTCCGGCCTTCCGAGCTTCCAGCAGAACCGTATCCCGATCTTTGCAGTTCAACATCCGAGCAAGCAGAGGTCTTGGGGGAGCACCCGGAGGTGGTAATCGTGCTGGGACCCTGTGCGCATACGCCAGCGAGAATGATGCAGCTGGGAAGATCTCCTTCAGCCATTTCTCCACAAACTCTCCCGATCTCTGCCCCTCTGCCCTCTCCGGCAACCCCACAATGCGGAGATTATTACGGCGCGATCTATTTTCCAAATCGTCGGCTTTCTGGCGCCACAAATCCACTTTACGGTGCAGATCTTGTATAGCCACAGGCATATTCGCAGTAAGATCTTCCAAGGCCGAAATCCTGCCCTCCGTCTCCATGACTCTCTCCCGCACATTCTGCAGGTCCTGCCTCAATAGGCCCACGTCCACTCTCACCTCATCTATCTTAGCCGTGAGTGTCGTGCGTGTCTCAAGGATGGCTGTCAGCAGCTTATCCGATGCCTCCTGCAGCGTGATTCCCGCATCCTGTTCCGAGGAAACAGGGGTGGATGTCACTGCCACTGCCGCGGCCTGCACAACAGAGCACCCGCCGGCGCCATCTTGGATCACCACGCGGGCATATGATTTCCGTTTTTTCCGCCGCGTCGATCGCTTTAGGCGGGCTCATCTTTTTTTTGGAAGATGTCCTTCCCTTCTGACGCAGCTGGTAAGGAATTTTGGCAGTTTTCACGGAGTACAGTACCGTCAGGAGGATATAATGCAGGATGCCGGCCCGGAGCTATCGCCACACACGTCCTCTCACATCAGTAGCTGGCCACGCCCCCTTTGGGTAGATGTTCTTTAACGTGGGAACCATTTAATAAAATTGCCCAATAAGAAACTTTTAGACAATACTGCAGATAAATTTGAGATATTACGGGGCCCTTGCCAGAAGATAATACCGCATGCAGTTGACTTTGAAACAGATCAATTGGCTCTAGGATTTATCACCTTTTTTGGGGTTAATTCACAGATAAATAACCTATTTTTCCCTCATACAGGGGTCCGTATTGGCCACTCTTCTTTTTAATATGTTTATTAATGACCTTGTAGAGGGTTTACAGAGTATAATTTCAGTATTTTCAGATGATACTAAACTCTGTAAAGTAATCAATACAGAGGAGAATAATGCAATACTACAGAGGGATTTGGGGAAGCTGACTGTTTGGGCAGAGAAATGGCAAATTAAAATTTAATATGGATAAATTTAAGGTTATACACTTGGGCTGAGGAAGCAAATTTTACAATTCTGCATTAAATGGTATGCAATGTTAAATACCTTTGTGTCAAAAAAGACAAAAGTATAGAAGGTTCTATATGCATTAAATGGTAAAACACTGGGTAAAACTGCTACTGAAAAAGACTTGGGAATATTGGTGGACAGTAGATTTACCTTTAGCAACCAGTGTCAAGCAGCTGCTGCCAAATAAAACCATGGGATGCATCAAAAGGGGTGCTCATGACAAAAATACAGTTTTACCTCTATACAAATCACTAGTCAGATTACAAATGCAGTATTTTGTGCGCCTGTGTATAAGAAGGCCATGGATGAACTAGAACAGGTGCAAAGAAGGGCGACCAAGGTAATTAAGGGAATGGGCAGATTGCAGTACCAAGAAAGGTTATCAAACATGGGGCTATCTAGTTTAGAAAAAAGATGTCTTAGGGGTGATCTAATGGCAATGTACTAATATATAATGGGACAGTAAAGAGTTCTTTCTAATGATCTTTTTACACCTAGACCTGTAACAAGGACAAGGGGGCATTCTCTACGTCTAGAGGAAAAAAGGTTTCACCATCATCACTGATGGGAATTCTTTAATGTGATACCAGTGAGATTATAGAACTCTCTGCCACAGGATGTTGTGATGATTGATTCTTTGAACAAGTTTAAGAAGGGCCTTGATGCCTTTCTTGAAAAATATAATATTACAGGTTATGAGTACTAGATTCTGGAGATGAGACGAGGATCCAGGGATTTACTCTGATTGCCATTTTTGGAGTACGGGAGGAATTTTTCCCCTAATGGGGCAATTTGCATCCATCTCATGGGGTTTTTTGCCTACCTCTGGATCAACACGGTAGTATTATAGGTTGGACTTGATGGACATGTGTCCTTTTTTTTTTTCTTTCAACCTTATCAACTATGTAACTATTATGTTATGACTTTTATGTGTGCAATTGACAAAGACGAGTATATGATGCAATTAAATTACAGCTATGTTACATATAACTGTAGTGTGGGTTCCTCTAGGCCCAATGCACCTCACTCTAACGTTGGATACATAGAAAAAAGATGACTGTTTCCACAGTGGAAAATAAGAGAGTTAGAAGAACACATTACCTTGGCACACTGGTGTGGCCGGATGTGGACCTAAATCCAAACAGAAGGATAAACATTTTCAGGAACAGACTGCAGCAGTGAGGTAACTGGGCAGTGAAGGTGCAGTCCTTGACTTGTGGAGGCCAAATCGCAATATGCTCCCTGTAAGTTTTCCATAATTTCTGAGGTAAAATTGTTATGTACTTTAATGAAAGGCAGTTTTCCAAGTGAATATGCAACCAGGGAAAATAACAACAAAATGCATAATAGAGCATCACAAAGTAAAAGGAACCCTGATACCCGCAAACACGTTGTTGGTCGCTACTGTATTTGGTTATTTGCATTCTGCAATGCGTGTCTTTGCGTCTTTTTATCTCCTTGATCTAGATATTTTTAATGTCCAATAAGTTAGTGTACATTTTACCCCTAATAAATAATGTGCTCCAATATTGAAATATGGTGATGTCAACATTCTTTTACTCAATTATTCCCCATATACAGTAAAGACTTACAAATTGTTTCACTTGCTAAAGGAAGAGATTAAAAAAAAGTCGAGCATGGGGCATATTTATCAATACAATTATGCCACTTTTACAATTATGACACAGTTACATTAAAAACCTTCTGCTACTTTTTCTGTCAATTGCACAATTTTTGTGGATGTCGGATGAAAAGGGGTGTGGCTTATTTCCTAAAGATTTAGAGTGTGCTTTGTCGATTAGATGTGGCCAACGCTTCTACTTGCTGTCACGCTTGTGGGGCCTATGTGGACCCACTAGGCCACTCCGCCGTAGCGGAGTAGCAGCTGGCCAAACTACAGCCAATAGCAGTCTGGGGTAAAAGTACCTGGGAGGATGTTCAGGCAGATGCTCAGAGTAGCAGACACATGGCACGAGTGATGCTTGGCGTGGCGGATGTCACCAGACGTGGCGGATGACACCAGACGTGGCAGATGACATCACGACTCCAACACTAAATACAGCTCACGAACAAGCACCATTACGGGATACAGGTAGCAGGATACGAGTACACTGGTAGCAGTATAACCACTAAGGGACTATTTGCAAGACTAACATGGGACTACAACAACAAAGCTCAGGCAAGGAGTGTGAAGGCAGGGCCCCTTATATAGTCAAGGATGTAAGGGATAGGTTATGGGACATTTTGTTGGTTCGCGCACTGACCCTTTAAAGGCAAGAGAGTGCAGCCGCGCGTCTTGCGTTTCCTAGGAAGGAGACGCCGACAAGCCCTGAGCGTCCCGCGGTCGTGGCTGCTGGTAAGTACAGTGTGCCGGCAGTCAGCGACCGCGGACACAACACTGGCATACTGGTGTTTTGCACAGCCGTATGCCAATATTAGTAAATATGCCGCATTTAATTTTTTTTAGATGGTATTTTCTCAATTTGCTGTTATGGTATGTGGAATAAGTTTTTAATCCCACACTGTATAATTATTTTGCAAATGTTTAAAGGGTAACTAAACGTTTTGACAAACTTCTGACATGTCATTGTGACATGTCAGAAGTTTTGATTGGTGGGAGTCAGAGTACTGAGACCCCCACTGATCGATAAAACGAAGCGGCAGAAGCGCTCGTGTGATCGCACAGCCGATTCGTGTCGGTTCGGCTTTTTCCGGAAATCAATGTATTGGAGTACGGGCTCAATAGAAAGCCTATGAGCTCGTACTGCGATGCATCGGCTTTCCGAAAAAATCAGGACAGAAAAGTAGCGGCTCCGCACTCACACGAGCTCTTCTGCAGCTTAGTTTTAGCGATTTGTGGGGATCTCCATGCTCAGACCCCCACCAATCAAAACTTCGGACATGTCACTATGACATGTCAGAAGTTTGTCAAATGTTTAGTTACCCTTTAATCACACTGTGATGCTGGCACTACTGGTTAAATTAGACACATCTATATCTTACAAGAACCTGTATTGAGTAGAATAAATAAATTCTACAAACTCGCACAATTAGCCAAATATGAAAACAAATTATGTGTATCAGATATTACAAATCTATCAAATTGAACCAATGTCAATAGTTGAATAATCACTCATGTGGAATAAGAGCAGAATTTCTGAGTTTTGTGCATGGAGTCAATTCGTACCGTGACTGGATTTGTTGGTTTTCTTGGAATGTGCCTCAAGGTCCAGCAGCAGTCACAACACCCTTAGGGTGGACTGGCACTTGGCATGCCCAAGAGAGTTGTTTTGTGCAGCTTGTTAATAGCAATGACATTTGATATTGAATAGCAGTCATGAAAAGCCTCTGCAATGTCATTGACCCATTTTCTAGTTCCACATTAGAGACGATTACTTCAGCACTTTCAAGTCCTAATTCAATGAGCTAGAACAAAGTTACCTGCAGCTTGTCAAGCATATGCTACAATCTCTTGTGTCTCAGAATGACTATGCATTTTCTAGCTGTTACTTTGCGAACCCTAATCCTCTAACAGTCCTAACATTCATAACACTACATGATGTGATGCCTCATTGAAAACTATGACTGCACTAATTGCTAAAACACATGCTAATTAGGAGAAATCGAATGAACCTCGTTTTTCCTCTACATGAAGTAGTGTATTGAAAGGTCAAGAGAATAAGGCTTCGTTCACATCTACGCTAGGGTCCCGTTCCGTCGGAACGGGACCCTGACCGACACAAACGGAAACCAAAGGTTTCCGTTTCCATCACCATTGATTTCGTATAAGTGTATGATAGTAAAGCAATTGGTTCCCACATATAGTAATTTGTTCTATTGGTAGTAACAGATTGGTGGATTTGATTGTATTTTCCTGTCTATACTAGCTATAGAATTTAGTCATCTATATGTGCAGCTTTGCACTCAATCAATCTGATCATAGGTTTTAGTCAGTGTAAACTTAGACCGTGCAGTCAGAAGATGCGCCAAATTTACCGCAGTGGTTTATGCTGCATGATAAATATGGCACATCTAGCTAGACATGTTAAACACTTTTCTCTTCCTTATACCACCTCTTGGTTGGCCACCAAAATTTTGGCGCAGGGCACCACATTGTAAGCCACATCCTTATTTTCTAGACTATGGACAGCATGTGGCGCGTTTTGAATAGGGAATCTGCCACATTGGGTTTATTATGAAGTTGAACTAGTAGTGAAATATATGAGAACTCTGGTCAAATGGGGGCAAATTGACATTTACTGTGCAGGGGAATTGCCGATTGGTGCTCCACAGAAAAAAAAAGTATTGTACAAAACCAATATTGTCTAATGAAACAAATCAATAATAAATAACTCAAAAATAATATAAAAATAAACTTTATTAGTCCCCTTTCTGAGGGCAAAATTACCCCCCTACAATTATTAGACATACATAGTACAAAAACAGTTAAAAAACATAAGTAAAAACGGTCTCAGGTGAATACAAGCCACACCATTCCAAAAGTTAATGTTAAAGTCACTACTGTAATATCTAATTAATAGCACATCAGAGGGCAGGAAATACCTAGGATTATCCTACTGGTTTTACCATGGTTCCAAACAATCAAAAGTGACAAAGTGCAAAAGTAGAAAATGTTGATGAGACTAATTAGTTACCTGTGGTGGATATGATGGCAGATGGAGGTATGCACCTTAGGAGACACCTCGACGCACGTTTCGCAACCTTCGTCAGGAGGAGGTAAATGCTAGCCCCAAACAGAGGTTTAAATACGGAGCCCAATAAAGCGGCTTTGATTGGCGCATAGCGCCTCACGAGCACATCCGGTCCCATACCTTCCGTGTCACATCCGCCCATCGATGCAGACACAAATGCCCCCATTCAATGACTGATGCCAACTTCCGGTACAGCACTCAGATAGACACGCGAGGCGCATGCGCACAGACCGCAGGTAAAGTATATATCAAAACAGAAGGATTCACCCATCCAAAAATACCTATTGGTTAAAGAGGCTCTGTCACCAGATTCTCAAATCCCTATCCCTATTGCATGTGATCGGCGCTGCAATGTCGATAACAGTAACTTGTTTTGTTTTTTTAAAACCGTTCATTTTTGTCCAAGTTATGAGCTATTTTATATATATGCAAATGAGCGTTGAAATGGACAACTGGGCGTTTTTTTTTCGTTATGTCCAACTGGGCGTGTATTGTGTTTTTAACTGGGCGTGTTTACGTGTATGACGCTGACCAATCAGTGACCAGTCAGCGTCATACACTCCTCTCCATTCATTTAGACAGCACATAGTGTTTTTACTAGAACGATGTGCAGCCACATACACAAGTGTCCTGATAATGAATACACATGACCTCCAGCCTGGACGTCATGTGTATTCAGAATCCTGACACTTCTGAATCTTTTCTGTGAGATTCCAGCAAGGGAAACGAAATCTCGCGAGATTACGGAGGTAAACGAGATTTAATTTCCCTTGCTGGAAATCTCAAAGAAAAGAGTCAGAAGTGTCAGTATTCTGAATACACATCACGTCCAGGCTGGATTTAATGTGTATTCATTATCAGGACACTTGTGTATCTGGCTGCACATCATTCTAGTAAGAACGTGATGCTGCTATGTAAATCAATGGAGATGAGTGTATGACACTGACTGGTCAGCGTCATACACGTAAACACGCCCAGTTAAAAACACAATACACGCCCAGTTGGACATAACGAAAAAAAAAACGCCCAGTTGTCCATTTCAACGCTCATTTGCATATATATAAAATTGCTCATAACTTGGCCAAAAATGAAAGTTTTTAAAAAAAAAAACGTTAGTTATCTACATTGCAGCGCCGATCACATGCAATAGGAGATAGGGATTTGAGAATCTGGTGACAGCCTCTTTAAGTGAATATAACAGAACATCGCCATCATGTCCACCACTGCAAACACAATGAGAATTCAACATCATTAGAATATAGCATTATAAATATTATTGTCTGATCATGTTAGTAATAAACCATTCACTATGACTAAAAAGGATATATACATACATCACATTGTCCACCATCAAATAAAGTATATCAAAAAGTGTATATAAATCTCATATACAGAGAAATACCAAAAAATGCATAACAAAAAATGATATAGGGTATATACAACTTGGACCATGAGAGGGAGAACCCATCCGCGCTCAGCACGAACAGTGTATTTCCCCCACAAAGACCCAGCAGTTATCCCCCTTAAAGTTAGCTGAAAAGGTTTATACATACCACACATATGAAATGAAGAATCAAAAAAGATCCTCAGTACAACAGTTTGTTATACATGCTTTATATCTATCTAAATATGAATATAAGATTACTCCGTTGTTTACTGTACTGCAGCTCACAAATGTGGTTACATAGGGAGAGGGAAGCGCATGTAGTGAAAGGGACCACGAGAGGAAGAGCATCGACGGCGTACAACACGGGCAGTGCGAATTCCCAACCTGAACCCCGTCACAAAAATAATTGATATCAATTATATAAGTGTATAATTGAAAAAGCGTCCGAGCAAAAAAGGGCCGTAAAATCTAGCAACAGGTTCTCTAAGTAATTTGAGGTGCGGTGCCACATGCAATTTCTGGAACATTCTAGGTCCTGGATGAGGGCTGGGATTCTTATCCTGATTGGTTAGTGAAGCTTTAGCTTTTTACTATATACAGAGGTCCTTTCAGCTGTATTCCTGTATAAAGCCGCGTCCTGCCCTCCCTTCCTTTCAATGTCATGGAAACGTTTTATTAGTGGGGTTTAGTCACCCAGTTTATACTAGGTGGATGCGGTTTAGGAGTTTAGCCGGTCCACTGGATTTATTATTTTAGCTATAGTTTATCATTTGATTAATACTTATTAATAAAATTTGAGATTTACCGATTTCTGCCAAACTATATTTGTAAGTTACCCATAATAAACACCGCAGTCTAGTTCAACTATCGTTATATTGTCATGTTATTTATTGACTTATTGTTTATTTGTATGTTTTGTGTTGGGTTTCTGGTCTGGTGTATGAAATCTTTATTCTCTACATAACATTGCAGCTTTGTATACATCACAATAAAACAAATAAGGAACTTCATTTGCAGCTTCTATTAGATCACTCTTCCTGTACCGCTGCTTATTAGATGAAATTTGAAAAGGTCGCTAATATGGTGGTGGGTAGGAGAGTGTTGGCACGTCTTTCTGTTTTGTGACCTATGTTTGCTTTTATCTCATTTACTGTAGGAGTCTAAATGACTGCATTGTGCTTTGAAAGGGAAATTCCTGATGATACAAGACGCTAGGAATCTCTCCGAATCCCAGCTCTTTGCTGCCCCCTCCCTATCTGAAATGGATTCTTATTCCTAGGGATTCAACTAGGAAGTCACACTAGAAGCGACCAAACCATCTTGGGAAAGAGGGGTGTCTTTGATGTCAAACTGAGTGGGTGGGTGTCTTTAATGTTCCGAATAGAACTAAAATGCCTGCAGCTTCATGTATTATTGCTGATTTATTTCCATAAAATTGGCTGACGTAGCAATATGGGAGTCACCAGAGCTGTTCACTGTTTCTTGAAATGCATGCTAACATGCTATGCATTACAGCTAAATGAAGGAAAATAGTGGGAGGACACGGTTAAATTAGTAGGGGCTTGTGTGTATCTGACACCTCATGGCCGCTGCATTCTGAACAGCACCTCACTTGGCTCACAGCCAGCCTCGAAATAAAGACGCATTGAGATCTCAGTGCACATGCGTGTTTCCCTGCCGCCTCCTTTCTGCTGCTACTACTCATCCCTGAGCCCGCCTGTGTGTGGTTCCCCCGCAGTCTGGGGAGAATTGCTGCTCTCATTACATAATTTAGGCAGCGTGGCCAGCCCAATCCTCTTCCGTCACTCTTCATCTGGGTAGCATGCTGCCAGGACTCCCCATGCCGGCTACGAGGAGAATGCAGGCAGCTGCTAGCCCTGCCGCACTATGTGCCACAAGAAGGCAGATGAGCAGAGATCATAGTAAGCACTCCTTACTGTGGGAAAGCTTTCATTTAGCTTTATCGCTGCTTATGGTGTCAGTGTCAGGCCACTCACACCCGGCGGTATATAGATCAGTATTTGTAAGCCAAAACAAGGAGTGAGTTCAAAACACGGAAGAGGTACAAATCTTTTTTTCTTTTTTTAAAATAATAAATAAAAACACAACATTTTTGTTGCTGTTTTTTTTCATAGGAACCGTAATAATACCACAGTTATTTTTATAAACGCTTGCGGTTTTCAATGTTCGCATCATTTAATTTCACTTTTATAAATGGATTATTTTTTTTACAGGCAAGCGGTTCTTTGCCACTCGTTTGTTAAACCACACAGCAATAACCGCACGTGGTTTTACTGCGAATGGCAGCAATTTTCAAAATGCGGTTTTTCGAACGCCCACCAAGTACAGGTGAAGCATATAAAAACCTGTACTTGCTGCGTGGTCAAAAGCTGAATCACCAAATTACGACAGTTCACAGTAAACAGCGTGGGGTTTACACCACGTAGTTCCCTAACGCACGTATCAAACCGATATTGATCATTATAAACGTTATTACCTGTTGGAAATGTTTTGGTCTTGGGTACATATACTGAGCTTATAGACCTTTGAATTTAGTACATATTAATCATAGAAATAATATAGTCATTTTGGGGATGTGCATATGCAGTATCAGAGCAGAATTGCAATACACCCGCCTTAGTCTTAAAGAGGATCTGTCACTAGTTTAGAATTGCCCAATCTCCTAGCTTATCTGAAAATTGTGTCCCAAAACCTTTTATTATTTTAAAATGTATGAGCTTTTTTTCTAAATATGTAAATGATCCTATACCCCACAGCCTCTGACGCTGTCCTATCCGCATGAAGCTGCTTCACACAGTGTGAGAGATTCAGGCTGGAGGGAAGGGGGATCACTTCAAATAGACATATCTCCGGCTGTGGACCACCTAGAACAATGGTTCTGGTGGGATATGAAGATGAGATTCTAATCGCAGTTCTAGCGAAGCGCAGCTGTGAAACAAGCGGAGGAATCACCAGTCGGGAATGGAAGCTGTATACTATATGATCGCTGTGTTGCTGGGCTAAGAAGAGGAGAACTGTGTGACTCTGATTGGATAGTGTCATACAGAAAACATTACACCGCCCAGGGTGAAAAGAAAAAGAAACCTCCCATTTGGCAAGTATAGCCACATTAGCATAAATTAGAAAAATGCACATAACTTGGCAAATAATAAACCATTTTGAAAAAAATGTACATTGTAATTATTAACATCATAGTGCCTATGAGATTAGTTAAGAACGAGAGCAATAATAAACTAGTAATATCCTAATATCCTCTTTAGGTCAAATCTAAAGTTTGTTTTCTGGCGTAATTTAGTTGTAAAGAATGACGTTTGACTGAGTAATGCGCTACTTTCCTAAAAGGTTGCACAGCAGTGTGTGGCGTATTCCCCAGCTTGTGTGTGTGCTCTGCATACACAATTCTATTAAGTTAAAGGGGTTGTCTGAGATCAGAATAAAAGGACCTGCTTGTCCATGGGTGGTGTCTGTTATATATACAAGTGAATGGGACTAAGCTTCATATCAGACACAGCCCATGAACAAGAATGGTGCTGTTTCTAAAATACTTTTTTCTTTCTTTTTTATATAATATCAAAGTACCAATAGGGGCAAGCAGAGAAAGGGGCAGACCCCTGGAACTTTGCATCAGCGTGTCAAGACGCCAACTGTTTCTCCTCTGCGTTATACTGAACCTCCAGGGACTAAAGATTAACCTTGACGTTTAATTAACTGCTGGCACTATGGGTGATGTTATACTATTGGATTGATGTCACGTACCTATTGCTACTTTGATATTATATAAAGAAGGAAGAAAAGTCTTGCAAAGTCTTTGCATCATTTGAGGATTAGGAGTTTCCTCTTATTGCACGATACACTATAGTTGCCATTTATACATCAGGTCGTATTGATTACTGCTATTTCTTGAGAAAAACAGAAAAGCAGACCCTTTCTCCTTATATCAGAGAGTTAATCACCACGAGCAGATGGTATATGTAGCAGAGCTGAACTTATCACCAAAACTGGCGGATTGTGATTCACAAAGTGCCATCTGTGGTGACAAATTCAGCTCTACCACATCTGATCAAATATATGAACCTTTGATGGACTTTCTGTTTGGTACTTGGTATAGATTAGACACAAGTACCAAATAGAACTTCCATCAACGTGCATGAATATGAAGCAGCTGTAGAAGCGCTGAATTTATCACCACAGATGGTGCATATTGCATATTCACATGGCGGCACACACATATATATATATATATATATATATATATATATACACACACACACTACCGTTCAAAAGTTTGGGGTCACCCAGACAATTTTGTGTTTTCCATGAAAACTCACACTTCTATTTATCAAATGAGTTGCAAAATGACTAGAAAATATAGTCAAGACATTGACAAGGTTAGAAATAATGATTTTTATTTTAAATAATAATTTTCTCCTTCAAACTTTGCTTTCATCTTGGAATGCTCCATTTGCAGCAATTACAGCATTGCAGACCTTTGGTATTCTAGCTGTTAATTTGCTGAGGTAATCGGGAGAAATTTCACCCCATGCTTCCAGAAGGCCCTCCCACAAGTTGGATTGGCTTGATGGGCACTTCTTGCGTACCATACGGTCAAGCTGCTCCCACAACAGCTCTATGGGGTTGAGATCTGGTGACTGCGCTGGCCACTCCATTACAGATAGAATACCAGCTGCCTGCTTCTTCCCTAAATAGTTCTTGCATAATTTAGAGGTGTGCTTTGGGTCATTGTCCTGTTGTAGGATGAAATTGGCTCCAATCAAGCGCTGTCCACAGGGTATGGCATGGCGTTGCAAAATGGAGTGATAGCCTTCCTTATTCAAAATCCCTTTTACCTTGTACAAATCTCCCACTTTACCAGCACCAAAGCAACCCCAGACCATCACATTAGCTCCACCATGCATGACAGATGGCGTCAGGCACTCTTCCAGCATCTTTTGTGTGATCCAAACACCTCAAACTTCGATTCGTCTGTCCATTATATATATATATATATACAGTGAAGGAAATAAGTATTTGATCCCTTGCTGATTTTGTAAGTTTGCCCACTGTCAAAGTCATGAACAGTCTAGAATTTTTAGGCTAGGTTAATTTTACCAGTGAGAGATAGATTATATTAAAAAAAAAAAAGAAAATCACATTGTCAAAATTATATATATTTATTTGCATTGTGCACAGAGAAATAAGTATTTGATCCCCTACCAACCATTAAGAGTTCAGCCTCCTCCAGACCAGTTACACGCTCCAAATCAACTTGGTGCCTGCATTAAAGACAGCTGTCTTACATGGTCACCTGTATAAAAGACTCCTGTCCACAGACTCAATTAATCAGTCTGACTCTAACCTCTACAACATGGGCAAGACCAAAGAGCTTTCTAAGGATGTCAGGGACAAGATCATAGACCTGCACAAGGCTGGAATGGGATACAAAACCATAAGTAAGACGCTGGGTGAGAAGGAGACAACTGTTGGTGCAATAGTAAGAAAACGGAAGACATACAAAATGACTGTCAATCGACAACAATCTGGAGCTCCATGCAAAATCTCACCTCGTGGGGTATCCTTGATCCTGAGGAAGGTGAGAGCTCAGCTGAAAACTACACGGGGGGAACTTGTTAATGATCTCAAGGCAGCTGGGACCACAGTCACCAAGAAAACCATTGGTAACACATTACGCCGTAATGGATTAAAATCCTGCAGTGCCCGCAAGGTCCCCCTGCTCAAGAAGGCACATGTACAGGCCCGTCTGAAGTTTGCAAATGAACATCTGGATGATTCTGAGAGTGATTGGGAGAAGGTGCTGTGGTCAGATGAGACTAAAATTGAGCTCTTTGGCATTAACTAAACTCGCCATGTTTGGAAGAAGAGAAATGCTGCCTATGACCCAAAGAACACCGTCCCCACTGTCAAGCATAGAGGTGGAAACATTATGTTTTGGGGGTGTTTCTCTGCTAAGGGCACAGGACTACTTCACCGCATCAATGTGGGAATGGATGGAGCCATGTACCGTCAAATCCTGAGTGACAACCTCCTTCCCTCCACCAGGACATTAAAAATGGCTCGTGGCTGGGTCTTCCAGCAAGACAATGACCCGAAACATACAGCCAAGGCAACAAAGGAGTGGCTCAAAAAGAAGCACATTAAGGTCATGGAGTGGCCTAGCCAGTCTCCAGACCTTAATCCCATCGAAAACTTATGGAGGGAGCTGAAGATCCGAGTTGCCAAGCGACAGCCTCGAAATCTTAATGATTTACAGATGATCTGCAAAGAGGAGTGGGCCAAAATTCCATCTAACGTGTGCAAACCTCATCATCAACTACAAAAAAAGTCTGACTGCTGTGCTTGCCAACAAGGGTTTTGCCACCAAGCATTAAGTCTTGTTTGGCAAAGGGATCAAATACTTATTTCTCTGTGCACAATGCAAATAAATATATATAATTTTGACTATGTGATTTTCAGTTTTTTTTTAAATATATTCTATCTCTCACTGGTAAAATTAACCTAGCCTAAAAATTCTAGACTGTTCATGTCTTTGACAGTGGGCAAACTTACAAAATCAGCAAGGGATCAAATAATTATTTCTTTCACTGTGTGTGTGTGTGTATATATATATATATATATATATATATATATGCACACAAACACACACTACATATATACACACCACAAAGATATATACATAGAAACAACATATACTATATATACACACACAACACACACATATATACACCACATGTACACACACACATTAAATTATATACACTCTCTACCTCAGTAATATCTAGCATTGTCCTGGCTGCTCTGTAGTGCAGATTTAAAGAGGCTCTGTCACCAGATTTTGCAACCCCTATCTGCTATTGCAGCAGATAGGCGCTGCAATGTAGATTACAGTAACGTTTTTATTTTTAAAAAACGAGCATTTTTGGCCAAGTTATGACCATTTTCGTATTTATGCAAATGAGGCTTGCAAAAGTCCAAGTGGGCGTGTTTAAAAGTAAAAGTACAACTGGGCGTGTATTATGTGTGTTACATCGGGGCGTGTTTACTACTTTTACTAGCTGGGCGTTCTGATGAGAAATATCATCCACTTCTCTTCAGAACGCCCAGCTTCTGGCAGTGCAGACACACAGCGTGTTCTCGAGATCACGCTGTGACGTCACTCACTTCCTGCCCCAGGTCCTGCATCGTGTCGGCACCAGAGGCTACAGTTGATTCTGCAGCAGCATCACCGTTTGCAGGTAAGTAGCTACATCGACTTACCTGCAAACGCCGATGCTGCTGCAGAATCATCTGTAGCCTCTGGTGCCGATGTGTCCTCGCTCGTCTGACACGATGCAGGACCTTGGGAAGTGACGTCACAGCGTGATCTCTCGAGAACACGGCTGTGTCTGCACTGCCAGAAGCTGGGCGTTCTGAAGAGAAGTGGATGATACTTCTATACACAACGCCCAGCTAGTAAAAGTAGTAAACACGCCCCGATGTACGCACATAATACACGCCCAGTTGTACTTTTACTTTTCAACACACCCAGTTGTACTTTTGCAAGCCTCATTTGCATAAATACGAAAATGGTCATAACTTGGCCAAAAATGCTCGTTTTTTAAAAATAAAAACGTTACTGTAATCTACATTGCAGCGCCGATCTGCTGCAATAGCAGATAGGGGTTGCAAAATCTGGTGACAGAGCCTATTTAAGTTCCTTTCCCTCGGAGCGAGATATCAGCAGGTACTGTAGTCCTTCTAGAAAATATGACCTCTGGCAACACAGGACCCAGGACTGACATCATGGAAAGGGACCCAATGCAGCAGTGCTTTTTGCCCTATGATTAAAATGGCCATGCAGTTGACCATTAATCGAGTAGTGAGCAAGGTTTGCGCAGCCACCGTTGAAATGAAAGGGGTTATCCAGGGTTAGAACCAGCACCACTCTTGTACATGGGGTTTGTCTGATATTGCAGCTCATCTCCATTTAACCCCTTAGGCTGGATTCACACGAGCATGTTCGGTCCGTAAAGGACGGAACGTATTTCCGCCGCAAGTCCCAGACCGAACACACTGCATGGATCCAGGCTCCTAGCATCATAGTTATCTATGACGCTAGGAATCCCTGCCTCGCTGCGGGGCAACTGTCCCGTACTGTAATCATGTTTTCAGTACAGGACAGTAGTTCCACGGAGAGGCAGGGTTCTCCTTGCGTCCAGGAATTAAAGCAAAGTGGAGGTGAAATTTGCAAATTATATTTTTTTGCAGAAAATCTGTTTTAATTCATTTTTTTCTGTAACACAGAAGCTTTTATCAGAGAAACAGAAAAATTTATGTTTATTGCCCAGATTCTGCAGTTTTTAGAAATATCCCACATGTGGCCCTAGTGTGCTACTGGACTGAAGTTCCGGCCTCAGAAACAAGGGAGCACCTAGTGGGTTTTGGGGCCTCCATTTTATTAGAATATATTTTAGGCACCATGTCCGGTTTGAAGAGGTCTTGTGGTGCCAAAACAGTTGAAACCCCCCCAAAAAGACACCATTTGGCAATCCACACCCCTCAAGGAATTTATCAAGGCGTATAGTGAGCATTATAACCCAGCAGGTTTTGTGCTAAATTTAGTGGAATTAGGATTTAAAAATTAATATAGATTTTTTTTTTCCAATACAATGTAGAAATCTTCAATATTTACAAGGCCTCAAGGAGAAAAAGCACCCCAACATTTGAAAAGCAATTTCTCACGATTACGGCAATACCCCATATGTGGTAATAAACTGCTGTTTGGACCCATGGCAGGGCTCAGAAGGGAAGGAGCACCATTTGACTTTAAGCTTAAGTTTTGCTGGAATGGTTTTCGGTGCCATGTCGCATTTGCAATGCCCCTGACGGACCAAATCAGTGGAAACCACCAAAAAGTGACCCCATTTGGGAAACTACACCCCTGAAGGAATTTATCAAGGGCTTGGTGAGTATTTTGACCCCACGGTTTTTGCTGAATTTTGTGGAATTAGGCCGTGAAAATGAAAATCTACTTTTTTTTCTAATAAAATGTAGTTTTAGCTCAGATTTTTCAATTTTCACAATAGATAAAGGAGAAAAAAGTACCCCAACATTTGTAAAGCAAATTCTTCTGAGCACGGCAACACTCCATATGTGGTGATAAACTGCTGTTTGGACCCACGGCAGGGCTTTGAAGGGAAGGAAGCATTTGGCTTTTGGAGCTCAAATTTAGCTGGAATGGTTTTCGGGTGCCATGTCACATTTGCAAAGGCCCTGAGGGGAAAAAAACAGTGGAAACCACCCAAAAATTACCCCATTTGGGAAAATAGACCCCTGAAGGAATTTATAATTTGCCTGGACATATGACAGGGCTCAGAAGTGAAGATCACCATGCGCTATTTCGGTGATTTTCACACCATTGGCCCACAATTGCAGGGCTCTGAGGTTAAATAGTAAAACAAACTCCCAAGTAGTGACCCCTATTTTGGAAACTACACCCCTTAAGACATTTTAAGGGGTGTATTGAGCATTTTGACCCCACAGGTTTTTTTCTCATGAGAAATTAATGCACCGCATATGGTGCAAAGTGAAAATTGCAATTTTCCGCCTATATTCCATTCTAGCGCACAATATGTTGTACCCAGTTTGTGCCACGAAGACAAAATACCTCATACAATTTTAAGCGAGTTCTCCCGGGTATGGAGATGCCATATATGTGGACGTAACCTGATGTTTGGGCATGCTGTAGGGTTCAGAAGGGAGGGTGCGCCATTTGGCTATCAGCGTGCAGATTGTTTGGTAATAGTTCTGTTTGGGGTATTGCTGATATTTTAATTTCGTAATGTGGGGGCATATGTAAACTGTGAGGTGTACATCAGGGTATAATAAGAGGGTATAATAATGTGGGAAATAAATAATAATCCGCAGATTTGTGGCCGGTGTCGCACTGATAAATGGCGCCCAATCTTATCCGCTTTTGGAACACTGCACATTTTGCATCGCCATTTTCTGAGAGCCAGAACGTCTTTATTTTTTCTCCACCGTCGATGTGTGAGGACTTATTTGTTGCAGGACAATCTGTAGTTTTCATTGGTACCATTTTGGGGTACATCCGATTTTGTTCACTTTTTATTCCATTTTTTGGCAAGCAAGGTGACCAAAAACCAGCAATTCTGTTACATTTTTTATAATTTTTTTTTTACGGCGTTTACCGTGGGCTATAAATGACCATTTTACTTTATTCTGCGGGTCAATACGATTACGGCGATACCAAATGTATATAGTTTTTTTTAAGTTTTGCAGCGTTTACGCAATAAAATCACTTTTTCTTTTAATTTTATTTATTTCTTGTGTTGCCATATTCTGAGAGCCATTACTTTTTTTATTATTCAGTCCAAAAATCTGTGGGAGGGCTTGTTTTTTGCGGGACTAGTTGTAGTTGTTATTGGTACCGTTTTGGGGTACATGCGACTTTTTGATCACGTTTTATTCCATGTTTTGGGAGGGGTGGTGATAAAAAAAATGGATTCTGGCATGTTTTTTAATTATCTATTTTGCGGTATTCACCGTATGGTGGAAAAATAACATAGTTTTATAGTTGGGGTCGTTACAGACGCGGCGATACCAAATTTGTGTACCTTTTTTAACGTGTTCATTTTTTTCCTATAATAAAATTTATTATAGGAAAAAAGGCAATGTTTGTTTTTATTAACTTGAAACTTTTATTTTTACACTTGAGGGCCTGCACCTCTGATCTTTACTCTAATGCATTGCACTACCCACGTAGTGCAATACGTTAGAGCTGTCAGTCATTCACTGACAGCAAGCCTATTAGGTCCCATCTGTCGGCGGGGCCTAATAGGCTATCGTACGTGGCAGACCAGGAGGCTATTATTAGGCCTCCAGTTGCGATATCAACGATCGGCATCGTCACAATAACATTGTGTCGATGCCGATCGCTACAAACTACTAAGATGCCGCGATTGCTTTTGATCGCGGCATCTAAGGTGTTAATGGCAGGGATCGGAGCTAGCTCCGTTCCCTGCCGTTACAGCACGGTGTCAGCTGTAACATACAGCTGACACCAGCGGCTGATGTTGCAGGCTCAGCTTCTGAGCCTGCGCCATCTTTCTTAAGTGAGCGGAAGCCTTTTAGGCCCCGCCTCTGTGTAGGACCAGCAGGCTTCCGTACTTGGCAGACAGGAGGCCATTGTTAGGCCTCCCGTCTGCCAGAACAGCCATCGGAAACCCCGTGATTTGCATTGCGGGGTTCCGATCTGCTAGGAAACACCATAGATGCAGTGCTCGCTTTTGAGCGCTGTGTCTAAGGGGTTAATCTGCTGAATCGGAGGCTAGCTCCGGTCCTGGCCATGCAGCAGGGTGTCAGCTGTAATATACACCTGACACCCGCTGGCGATGGTGCGGGCTCAGCTTTTGAGCCCGCACCAGCAACACAACGTACCCATACGTTGTGTTTCGTTAAGTCCTTAACGACAACGACGTACCCATACCTTGGATGTCGTTAAGGGGTTAAGTGAATGGTCTAAACTGCAATACCAGACACAGCCCAAGGATATAGTGGCACTGCTTATGGAAACTGTTTTTTGTTTTTTAAAATATCTCAGACAGCCCTTTTAATAGAGGTTACCAAAACTCCCATTGATTACAATTTAGAACAACAACGCATGTACCGCTGATTTTTCCATTGATGTGCAGCATCGGCGTGTTCTCAGGATTGATAGAGATCCCCAGAGCCCGAATTCCACCAAAAATAAATAAATACTTTTATGACGTGTGACATGTCATTACAGTCAGTAATGGGACACCCCTTTAAATGAATTCTGGTTTAAATGAGACAAAATTTACAGAGCACATGCAGTGTTTAACCCCTTCGTGCTCAGTGACCTAATAGTACGTCTTGGAGTAAATACAGCACCATTTTCCCCTGGCGCGTTCATGAACTGTGATAATTTCGGTTTCCGACAGCAGGCTATCACAGCTCAATGTGCAGGGATCAATCGCGATGGTACCGCCTTCGCGATCGCCGCTATTGGTCAGTGACTACTGACCAATAATTGCGATCTGTCTTCATTTCCTGCTCCTGGCATCAGTTCCTGTCACACCCACCCTGAACGTCTCTGTTGGCATTAGTGAATTGTTCAGAGCGGTTGTGTGGAGAGAATTGCTATAAAAAAAAAAGTTACGAAATTCTAATCAATTTTTATTTTATTTTTTGCTTCCTACCTCCTCCATCCACTTCCCATTCCTGTCCTCCTCCTACTTGTGTTCCCCTTGTCACCACAAAGTTTTTGGTCAGTGATCACCTATCACTGACCACTTCTTAGGGCTTGTCCACACGTAACGGAATTGCTGCGTATTTTCTGTCCGGAAACAAAATATGCAGCAGAATACAGTAGCAGCATAGTGGGTGAGATTTAACAAATCTCATCCACATGCTGCGTAAAATTTCCGAGCATAAATTAATCTGCGGTGCGTATTTTTCGTACTGCCGCATATCAATTCCTGCTTTCGGAAAGTGGACTGAATTGCTGCGTTTTTCACACGAGATATCCCCGTATCCCAACGCTGAGTAAAAAAAGGCAGCAAAATCCGCACCATTTTCTGCAGTAAAAACTGCAGGAAATGGTGCAATTTTTCCGCAGCAGAATGTCTGCTAGTTTTAGCGGAAATTTCTGCAGCAATTCCGTTATGTGTGCGAATTTAGCATCAGGAATCCATCATCGTAGTTAGGTTTAACATTATATATACAAAGCCCAGCAGCACTGGCAGCGTATGGGTGCAAGCTCTGAGGAACAGACCAAAGTTCCAAATACACAGAAATGTAAAAAATAAGCAGCAACTCCAAAGTGGAGTTGCTGCTCATTTTTTCGATTTCTAGGTTTAACATTAGGGATCCATCACCGTAGTTCGGTTTAGCGTCAGGGAAGTTCACATAATATCTAGTTAGGTTTAGTGTCCGGCACCTGTCACCATAGATAGGTTTAGTATCAGGGAACCTTGGAATAATCTAGTTAGGTTTAGTGTTGAGAACCCTCGCCCTAGCTAGGTTTAGTGTAAGGGAAGACCACTTGTTCTATAAAAAAAAAAAAAAAAAATTGTTTCGAAAGTTAGTTATCTGCAGCATCTCAGCTAGTTAGTTTAGTATTAGGGTTAGTTAGTGTTAGGGAACCATCAAAAAGCGTAGTTAGGTAAAGTGTCAAGGAAATTTAGTGTCAGGAATCTATCACCGTAGTTAGGTTTAGTGTAAGGGTATGTTCACACGTAGTCAACAAAAACGTCTGAAAATCCAGAGCTGTTTTCAAGGGAAAACAGACCCTGCTTTTCAGATGTTTTTCTACCAACTCACATTTTTCGCGGCGTTTTTTGCCCCGTTTTCTCGGAGTTTTTTACGTCCGTTTTTGGAGCTGTTTTCATTGGAGTCTATGAGAAAACAGCTCCAAAAACGTCCAAAGAAGTGTCCTGCACTTCTTTTGACGAGGCTGTATTTTTACACGTCGTCGTTTGACAGCTGTCAAACGACGACGCGTAAATAACAGGTCGTCTGCACAGTACGTCGGCAAACCCATTCAAATGAATGGGCAGATGTTTGCCGACGTATTGTAGCCTTATTTTCAGACGTAAAACGAGGCAAAATACGCCTCGTATACGTCTGAAATTTGGCCGTGTGAACATACCCTTAGGGATCTATTACCGTAGTTAGGTTTAGCGTCAGGGAGGCTCGGAATAATTTAGTTAGGTTTAGTGTCGGTATCGTCGCCGTAGTTAGGTTTAGTGTCAAGGAAGTTCACATAAAAACTAGTTAGGTTTAGTGTTAGGAACCCTCGCCCTAGTTAGGTTTAGTGTCCGGCAAGTCCACTCGTTCTATAAAAACAAAAAAAAAACAAGTTTTTTTACTAGTTCAGGTAGCAGCCTATTGCTCGCAGTTAGGGAATCATTTTTTTATATTTTTTTTGCTGTATACTAAAACACATTTTACACGTGTCTAAGCACAACAAACATGTCCCTAAGGAAATTTACTGCTGAAGAGGCATATTCATTTCTTGCCTACATCTCTCTCGATACAGACTCTTCAGATGGTGAGACTGTTTTATTTGTCAACCTCCTCATCCAGTGAGGAGGGGAAGAACCCCCTAGGAGATTCCCCAGGACCACTGCCACAGTTGAAACCCTCGAGAGAAGTGATCCCGCCATAGTTAGAACCCTAGAGCGAAGTGACCATATTTGGAACCCTACACCAGGAAATTATGAGCCCCAAAACCCTGAGTACATGGACAGCCCAGGGATTAATTTTAACATGGCAGGGCTCAGTGAGATGGACTTTTTCAAGTTCTATTTCCCTGATGACTTTATACAGCTTATGGTGTCCCAGACAAATTGATATGCCCAACAGTATATCACCAAGAATCCCACACGATTTTATGCCCAATCCCACAGGTGGACTCCTGTAGACGCAGCAGAGTTGGGCAAGTTCTAGGGACTGCTCTTGAACATGGGGCTTCTGAAAAAGCCATCCATTAGGGCCTACTGGAGCACAGTCATCTTATACCATACCCCGATGTACCGCATGGCCATGTCCAGGATGCGTTATGAGGCAATACTTCGCTTCTCACATTATAATGATAATGAGTAGTGCCCACCCCGAGATGACCCCAGTTTTGACCATTTGTATAAACTAAGACCCCTATTAGAGCATTTCAGTGCCTGGTTTGCCCAAGCATAAACCCCCGAGAAGTGTATTTCTATTGATGAGTCCCTAGTACATTTTAAAGGGAAGCTTCAATGTTACCAGTACGGAGACCCCCCCCAAAACAGACTGCATTCTGGACTACAATAGGTACATGGGGGAGTGGACTTGTCAGATCAAGTCCTGAAGCCCTACAGTGCCATGCGGCAATCGAGAGTGTGGTATAAGAAGCTGTCCGTGCACATCATACAGATGGCATTGTACAATACATATGTGCCACATCAATCTGCAGGCCAGGGGGGGAACGTTCCTGGAATTTCAAGAGGTGGTTATCAAGAACCTAATCTTAAGGGACCAGGAAGGGGGGGGGGGGGCACCCAGTACTTCTGGAAGCGAGGCCACACACATAGTACCAGGGCATCACTTTCCAGGAGAAGTACCCCAAACTGGTGGGAAGGGAAAGAGTCAAAAGAGGTGCAGAGTCTGCTATAAGAGGTGCATAAGGAAGGACGCAATATACCAATGCGACACATGTCCTGAAAAAGCAGGGCTCTGTATGAAAAAGTGTTTTAAAATTGATCATACATCCCTTGATTTTTAATTTACCCCAGTTTTACTTACCCTGATGCACTCCCCAGAGCTTATCCCCCTCATCTTTCCCTTCTGAGCCTGCCATGTGCCCAGGCAGCAGATAACAGCCACATGTAGGGTATTGCCGTACCCGGGAGAACCCACATTACAATTTATAGGGTGTATGTTTCTGGTGGCACATGCTGGCCACAATATATCGGTCACTGAAATGGCATATATGTATAGAAAAGTGCAAATCTCACTCTGCACCAACTGCTGCGCATTACCTTTTACCCAATACCTGTCAAAATGCTCACTACACCTCTAGATGAATGCCTTAAGGAGTGTCGTTTTTAAAATGTGGTCACTTTTCAGGGGTTTCAACTGTACTGATACCTCTGGGACTCTGCAAATGTGGCATGGCACCCGAAGACCAATCCAGCAAAATCTGGACTCCAAAGAACACATAGCGCTCCTTCCTTTCTGAGCGCTCCCATGGGCCCAAATGGCAGTTGATGACCAATTTTTGGTATTGCCGCACGCAGGAGAAATTTGGCAACAAAATTTTATTTATTTTTTTCCTTAAATTTTTAATAAACAGATTTTTATTGATCCAGTATACATCTAATCATTACATACAGCAATGAAACATTGCAAACAAAGCATTGGGATAAGGATCACATTTTTTACAGAAAAACAAAAAAAGAAATAAACAAACAAACAAAACTCCCGATCCAGACACGGCAAATTGACCACATATTCGACTAAGGTAATCATAAGAGTATGTCGGAGTAAGTAGAGTCAGTCCATTGATCCCATAAGGAAGTACGAGCGTAGGACCCTTGAATAAAGGCTAAAGCGCGTTCCATAACACAAATGTGTAGCGCACATAGAAAGAGAGCAAGCTAGATTGAAAGTGGCTTCCCAATCCTGCGTACTTATAGGGATTCCCAGATCTCTCTCCCAATGCCCCAGACAAGGAAATTCCTCCTGAAGCAAACCCTCACACAGTACCTTATAAATTTTTGATATCCCTTTGCATGTTTTATCCAGATTAGTGAATGACAATTCAAAAGGCGTTTTAGGGGAATCAATCAGAGGAGGCAATGTACTCAACAAATGACGTATTCTAAGGGATTTATAGAAGTCCCTACGGGGTATGTTGTATTTCAGACATATATCATTAAATGCCATTAGATGAGTTCGCTCCATAATGTCAGAAATACACTCAATGCCGGACAACAGCCAATTTTGGATATCAATATCAGGTATCAGAAGCGGAAGCAGTCGAAGAGGAAGATCAGAAAATCTCACAGTGTTTTCTATGTTTTGGCACCTCATGACCTCTTCAAATCTGACATGTGTCACGGCACGGTGTGTGGACCCACTGGGCCGTACCGCGTAGCGAGATAGCAGCTGGCCAAACAGGTACAGTACAAAGTCTATAGTCCAGAAAGGGTACCTGAGGCAATGTAGACAGCAGCGGTGATTCAGGCTGAAGATAAGGCTCCGACAGTAGATGCAGCGGAAGACACAACTCAACTCAACAGGAACAGGTAACACCGGGAACTGGAAAACACTAGGAGACCATTTTCAAGACAAACTTTAGGTATAAAACAACGCTCAGGCAATGATCAAGAGGGCAGAGCCCTTTCTATAGTCCAGCAGCATTCTGGACTGATTGCAGACTTCTTGCAATTGTGCGCACACTGGCCCTTTAAAGCCATGCACGCGCGGGCGCGCTCGCCCTGCGGGAGACACTCAGATCCAGGAAGTGAGTGCCGGAGTCTCACAGGATGGAGACGCCGCAGAGAACTCACGTGTCCATGGCCGCGGCCGTCGGAGGGTAAGTCAGAACAACTGGCCATGGCCATAGACGTACCAACATGGTGCCTAAAACATATTCTAATTAAAAAAGAGGCCCTAAAATCCACCAGGTACTCCTTTGCTTCTGAGGCCTGTCCAGTAGCACACTAGAATCACATGTGGGATATTTCTTTCTAAAAACTGCAGAATCTGGGCAATACATATTTAGTTGTTTCTCTGTTAAAACCTTCTATGTTACAGAAAAGAATGGATTGAAATTGAATTTCTGCATGAAAAATAAAATTTGCAAATGTCACCTCGACATTCCTTTTAATTCCTGTAAAACGCCTAAAGGGTTTAGAAGCTTTCTAAATGCTGTTTTGAATACTTTGAGGGGGGTCCAGATTTTAAAATAAGGTGTTTATGGGGGTTTCTAATACATAGGCTCATCAAAGCTACTTCAGAACTGAACTGGTAACTAAAAAAAGACTTGAAATTTTCTTGAAAATATGAGAAATTGCTGTTTATATTAAGCCTTGTAACGTCCTAGAAAAATAAAAGAATGTTCAAAAAAACAATGCCAACATAAAGTAGACATATGGAAATGTGAACTAGTAACTATTTTGTGTGGTATAACCATCTGCCTTACAAGCAGATACATTTAAATTCTGAAAAAAATATTTTTCACAAATAAACACTGAATGTATCAACCAAATATTACCACTAATATAAAGTCCAATGTGTCACAAGAAAACATTCTCCGAATCGCTTGGATTAATAAAGGCATTCCAAAGTTATTACCACGTAAAGTGAAACGTCAGATTGGGAAAATTGGTCTCTGAGGCTGCGTTTCCAGCAAGGCAAACGTAATCTCGCGAGATTACGATGTAAACGAGATTACGTTTGCCTTGCTGGAAATCTCACAGAAAAGATTCAGACGAGTCAGGATTCTGAATACACATGACGTCCTGGCTGGAGGTAATGTATATTCATTATCCGGACACTGCTGTAACGTTATAGTGTGTGTATGTAGCTGCACATAACGATATAGCTATATCGCTAGTGCAGTGTAAATGAACGGAGAGAAGTGCATGACGCTGATTGGTCAGCGTCACACACTCCTCTATACAACGCCCACTTGGTCTAAAGTAAAAACAAGCCCACTTGGGCATTAAGAAACGAATTAGCATAAAGCTAAAAATCGCTCATAAAGTGGTAAAAACAGATCGTTTTTCTAAATAAAAAGCACTGCTGTCACCTACATTAGAACGCCAATCTCCTTATGTAGGAGATAGGGCACTTATAATGTGGTGACAGAGTCTCTTTTTTTTTTAATCAGTTCAAGTTTATTCAACAAACTCCACATCAGTACAGGTCATTATACAGTCTTATACATTGTGAAAACATATCTCCAAGGACCCAAGCATGTATTTCCAACAAAACATTCCCCTTTCCCCAACTCCCCCCTGCAACCCCCAGCCGGCCCTCACGTTACAAGCTTCCTTATCCTATCTCCTTCCCATTTCCACTCCAACTCTCCACATGTACACACCCGTCAGTAGCACCATTCCTGAATGTGTGACCTTGCCACCCCTGCTCCAGTGCCCCCCGTGCCCGTAGTATTCCCTGGAACCCCAGGACCCTTTAGATTGAGACAAGCGCGCGTAGCGCCAGGAGTTCCGAGGAAGCACACCCAGAGTGATCAATCCACCTAGCCCATTGTTTTTCAAACTTAGTCTTGGACCCCCTCTTGGAATATATCCTATATTCCATCAGAACCTGAGAGTTAAGTGCACCTATAATTTCTTGCTTCGAGGGTGGTTCCGCATCCAGCCAGTGTTTTGCTATTCCCTTCCTAACTTGGTATAATATTTTTGCAATTGCCAAACCGGACAACCTATCCTCCTCCAAATCTCCTACATACCCCAGCAGCATTACCACAGGATCCAATGGAATCTGCACCTCAAACACTCGACCCAGTAACTGAAATTTCTGTCCATAAAGTCCCCAATCTCCCGCAGGACCACAACATGTGAAGGATGTCTGCCTTTTCTTCCGGACATCTAGGGCACCTGGCATCTGCCCGTAATCCCATCTGTTTCAGAACCCAGGGGGTCCTATACACCCTATGTATCAGAAATAATTGGGACCTCCGTTGCGCTACATTGATAGACAAAGTACATGATGATGGCAAGACAGCCTCCCAGTGGTCCGTAGGAATAGGACACACATCTCTTTCCCATGTAACTTTGACTGGTGCCATACGATCTCCCAGACGTTCCGACAGTAACCTGCGATAGGCCAATGAAATTAATCCCCTTGACGTAACTGCTTTTGCAATATGTTCCAACACTCCGGTGGCATGAATCGTCATGTCTACACTAGCAGCTTGTGTCTGCACAGCATGCCGAATCTGCAGGTACTGATAGAACATGCGGGAATCCAACTGAAACCCCTCCCTTAATTGCTGAAAGGATTTGAGTATGTCTTCCTCGTACACCTGACTCAATTGTATTATGCCTCGCTGCTCCCACCCCTGCATCCCTTCCAATTTGCACAGTTCCCCCAGATATGCATTCCTCCAGAGTGGAGTATATTTAGTACAATCCCCTATCTCCAACAAGTGCTTACACTGCCACCACACCTTATGTATGAGAAGCAGGGTGGGTCGAGTACTCGCCATCCTTTTATAGCTGTGTGCTTCCAGTCCTGCTAACGGATTCTCCCTCCCCCCCCCAGATATGATAGGATGCGCGCGCAGGACCCCCAGGTTTCCTCCTGCTCCCACCCCCAAAAATGCTGACATTGGACAGCTAAATAATACACCCAAGCATTGGGCAAAGCCAGGCCCCCCTCCTCCTTAGGCAATTGGAGTTTCTCCAGTTTAATCCGGGGCACCCCCTTCTTCCACACTAGGTCTCTAAAAAGGTTGTCCAACCTCCTAAACCAATATTTGGGGATCCATACCGGGGAATTATGTAGGACGTACAGCACTTGAGGCATAAGGATCATTTTAATCAAATTCGTCCTACCCAGAGCAGATAGCGGTAGCTTATTCCAAGCCTCTACTTTGGCCTTTATCGTTGTTAACAGTGGCATCACATTAAGGGACATATAATCCTGCGCTTTCGCCGTCACCCTAACCCCCAAATATTTAAACTCCGTGACCACCGGTATCTCCACATCCTCCCCATTCTGGATAACCCCCGGATCCATGAACATAAGAGCCGATTTCGACCAATTAATGAGCAATCCCGAATATTTCCCAAAACGTTTAATCAGGGCCATAACTAACGGTAGTGTGCGCTCGGTATCCGCCATGAACAACAGCATATCATCCGCGTATAATGCAATTCGTTCCTCCACTCCCCCATATCTCAACTCCTGTATGTGCTCATGTTGTCGTACTGCACACGCCAATGGTTCCACCGCCAGCACGAATAACAACGGAGACAAGGGACATCCCTGACGTGTTCCCCGCGCCAGCACAAACCGATCAGAGAGGGCCCCATTCACCCTTAGTTTTGCAGTCGGGGCTACATATAACAACCTTACCCATTTTATGAAATTAGGACCGAATCCCATTTTTCCCAGAACTGACCACAAATAGCCCCATTCCACGCAATCAAACGCTTTAGCCGCATCTAAGGAAAGAATGGCTCTCCCCCCCACGATTATCCGGAAGAACCTGCAAATTCAAGAACAGCCGTCTCAGGTTCACCGCCGTCGATTTGGATGGCATAAAGCCGGCCTGGTCTCCATGTACCACCCCAGCCACTACTCTAGAAAGTCTAAGCGCCCAGACCTTTGCTATAATTTTAATATCCGCCATCAATAGAGACACTGGTCTATAGGAGCCCGGGAGCGGAGGATCCTTATCCTCCTTAGGCAGAACCACTATAGTAGCTTCATACATTGATTCCGGGAGCCGCCCCCTATCAAAGCTGTCCAGAAGAGTAGCCAGTAACTGAGGTGTGAGCTCCTCCCCATATTCTTTAAAAACCTCCATCGGAAGACCATCCGGCCCCGGAGCCTTTTCACTGGCGAGTATCCCTATGGCTGCCTGGAGCTCCTCCAGAGAGATAGGTTCCTCCAATGTCATTCTCTCCTCCCCTCCCAACCTGGGAAGGTCAATTTCCCTTATATACTCCTCCAACTGTTGAGGTGTGTGCTCTGCTCTAGAGGCATATAAATTGGAGAAAGACTTTCAATATCTGTCCTGTATCGGTCTCTGGCTTTCCCCCCTCCCCCCTAATAGTATGTATATAATTATTCTCCCTCTGAGCCTGCACCATCCTTGCCAACAACCGTCCTGTGGTCTCCCCCTCCTCATAATATTGGCGTTTTAAGAATATCCGTTTATTATCCGCCCTCTCCAACTGATGCTGCTTTAACAACCTCTGTGCCTCCACCCAATGCTTCAAAGTGTCTGGTGTGTTATCCGCAATATGTAACCTTTCTGTCTCCGTCACCCTTTCCAACAGCGCTTCCCCTAACTGTCTAGACCTGGTTTTTACTGCCGAAATGTGCTGGATGAACACCCCTCTCAGCCACGCCTTCATCGCGTCCCACAGTATCTCTTGCGGTACAGTACCCGAGTTGAACTGAAAATATTCCTTTATGAGGTCTAAAATCTGTTTATTATCTATCAACTTTAGCCAAAAGGCATTGAACTTCCATCCCCCTTGCCCCCGCCCTGTCCTCCCCTCCGTCACTACCTTCATTAACAAAGGAGAATGATCCGATAAGGCTCTCTGTAGGTACTCTATCTGGTCTACAAAGGGCACCGCTGCAGGCGAGCACAGGACCAAGTCAATCCTGGAGAGAGACTGATACGTGGAAGACGCACAAGAATACTGAAACTTACTTGGATGCTTATCCCTCCATATATCCCGCCAACCCATTTCAGCAATAAGACGACCAGACGCAGTTATCCCTCCCCCTGTCGTGCCAAATTTATCCATATTAGTATTCGTTACAGCATTAAAATCCCCCATCAAGAGTAACGGCACCTCCGGGAATCTAGCCAGTTCTTCCACCACTTTCTTAATACACCCACTTGAAAAGGGAGGGGGAACATACAGCACCACCAACACACAATCCCAATGATAGAGAGTACAGTGTACCCCAACATACCGCCCCTCCCCATCCTGGAAGGAGTCATGACATATAAATGGTACCGCCCTATGTATGAGAAGACTCACCCCCCTTGAATATGTAGTGTGGTAGGAATGAAAACTATGGCCCACCCAGGCCCTATGCATCATGGAAACCGAATCCCTAGTCATATGCATCTCCTGTAGTCCAATCACCCGTGACTCCTACTTCTTGATAAATTCTAATACCGCCTGCCGTTTTCTGGAGTCCCGCAAGCCCCGAACATTCCAGGACAGACAATTAAGTGATCCCGTCATCTCTCAACATATCCCAATACTTCCTACCCTGTATTTGTAGTTTTAAATATCTGACCGGCTGGGTCAACCACCCCTCCCCCCCATCCCTTCCCCAACCCTGTAACATCCCCAGTAAACCTACCCCCTTCAAAGGGTCGGGGCAACAGATAATATCTGTCATAACCCATAACGACAAGCATCGGCAGGTCAACACCGCCCACCGTACACTCAGCAATACCATAACTTGCAATTCACCCTTCCCGCTCAACTGACCATTACTCCCGCTGCCTTTTTTGCAGATAAACAGCCATCCCTTCAACATATCAGTACCCCTCAATGTCCATAGACAAATCCCTCCACTCCCCGTCTTCAGTGTGCACCGCAGCCAGGCCCGCAAAGGCCCCCAGGAGTTCAATCAGTAAACCAAACATAGCCAGGAACCATTCGTGCCAGTTCTTGCAATGGTCTACGACACCTGTCCCGCATCCCCGGCCTCATCTTCACAGCCGGTCCACTCCAGATCAGCGCCGTCTCTCTGCCTCCGCCGGTCTCAGTTGACTTTCATGGCTGTCCAACCATCTAACCGCTTCTCTCGGTGTCTCGAAAAAGGAAGTCGTGCCCAGGGCCACCACTCTCAGGCGGGCAGGATACATCATAGAATATTGCACTTGTAACGCCCTTAGGCGTCTCTTTATATCCATAAACTGCGATCTTTTCCGTTGTACTTGCATAGAGAAATCAGGGAAGAAGGACACTTTCACCCCATTGAAGGAGATGTCTTGACGTCCTCTAGCTTTCCTCAGGATCTTATCTCTATCTTTGTAGTGTAGAATCTTTATTAGAACGGGTCTCGGCGGTCTCCCAGGAGGGCCGGGTCTGGTCGGCACTCTGTGCGCTCTCTCCACTGCAAATAGAGGGGTCAATTCCTCTCTGCCAAATGTGTCTATCAGCCATTATTCAGAAATCATCCGGATTCGTTCCCTCCACTCTTTCCGGAACCCCCACGAGGCGAACGTTGTTCCGTCTCAGCCGATTCTCCATGTCATCTGTCTCTGCCAGCAATGCAGCCACAGCCTGAGAGTGTGCTTGTACATCCTGCCTTATGTTAGGAATCGCATCCTCCATTTCTGATACTCTCCCCTCCACAGCAGTGGTGCGTTCCGCTACTTTTTGCAAATCATTCCTGAGCAACAAAATGTCCTCCTTCAATCCACCCATCTGGCATGATAAGGCAGTAAGGACCATAGAATTCTGCTTCACTGCAGCAAAAATGTCCTTTAATGAGGGTTCCCCCTTCCTTGCTCCACTTTTCCCTCCAGCACCTGGCTGATCCCGCATGGCACTGCACATCTCCTCCTCCTCCTCCTCATCCTCACTTCTCATTTCCCCTGCCAAAGGAGAGTACCTGGATCCATAAGAGGAGCCTCCAGCAGCCTGATCTCCAGCCGACGTTCTCTGCTGTGCTGCCGCACCCCCTGCTCTCGGCGTGCGGGCGAACCTCTCCAGCTTCTCTGCTGCTTCCTGCCTGAGGCCTCTAGTGCGGCCCTCCGTCTCACCGGCGCCATCTTGAGAGCGGGACCCGGGACTCGCTGGCGGCGATTTCTGCTTCTTCGAGCGCGTCATTATGGCCGGCCACTCGTGCACCTCCACCTCTAAACTTAGGTAAGTCACAGGGGAAACCGTTTTCCCCGAATTCTGCGGGATATATAGGGCTGACAGGATGAATACAGCAGGAGCTCCGGTCACACACGTCCTCTCACATTCACTGCTAGGCCACGTCCCCGACAGAGTCTCTTTAAGCCATGAGCAGTGTATTCTATCAATAAAATGCAGGTTATCCTAATTATTGTTGCACACCACTACATATCAATCTATGTTGGTTCCCTTTAGACAATTTACATCCAATTTTAAAAATAAAAACAAACAACTGACTGTATGTCCGCAACGCTACACACTTACCACTGCAGTCATCGAATGGCTGTAAAAACATCAGTAGTCAGCTTTTCACAGGTGTATATTTGAGCAGTATTTCCACACAAACATTTACCGTTGTATCTTTAATTTGCATTTACAATGACCAGATAAAATAACTTGAGCTGTACAGGTTTCTTTAAAATGACATTATTTCACACTAATATTCATTGCTATCCCTGCTGCTCTTTTCTCATGTCCTTGTTCCTTTTTGCTGCAGGGTACTTTCCTATGCTTTAATGATTTAAGAGAACATCAGGAAGCTTTAATGTATCTTTTATGAAGTAGTATATCCATAAACACTGGGTAAATTATTTAATGATAACTTTTAGGCAGGGTCGGTTCTAGCTTTTCTGCTGCCTGAGGTGGAAATTTAAATGGCGCCCCCTTGATTGACATCCCCCTAGCTGTTCTACATCACTAGCAGCCTCCTCAAACACTTTCGGATGCGCCGTTGCCTTGTACTCCCCTGGCATGCGCGGTGCAGCGATGAAGCCAGGAAGAGTACACCTCGCTGGACGGTGCGTGCCCAAGTAGTACAAGGCAATGGTGCATCCGAGAAAGTTGGAGGAGTCTGCTAGTGATGTATAACAGCCAGGGTGATGTCAATCATGCATGGAAAGGTGGGTTTGTAGTCCGGACTGCTTGACTCTCCAGGTTAGCGGCACCACCCCATAACCCTTTAATAAGTAATTAGCATATAGTGTACGCCATTTTAAAAGTTGATTTTATAGATTTTGCTGCATCTGAAAAAAGCATACAAGGGAATGTTTGGAAATATTGTCAGGTCATGTATTGCTGCATGGTGGCGGTTCAAGGGGTTAAAACTACCTGACAGGTTCCCATTAAATACACCACGAATTGAAAACAATTCTATCTGCCCTGCAATTTTGTTATTATACATATATCCCATATAATTACAACTACAGAACCAAGCTCATATGTGTGTGTGTGTGTGTGTGTGTGTATATATGTATGTGTTTGTGTGTATATATACAGTGAAGGAAATAAGTATTTGATCCCTTGCTGATTTTGTAAGTTTGCCCACTGTCAAAGACATGAGCAGTCTAGAATTTTTAGGCTAGGTTAATTTTACAAGTGAGAGATAGATTATATAAAAAAAAACAAAACAGAAAATCACATTGTCAAAATTATATATATTTATTTGCATTGTGCACAGAGAAATAAGTATTTGATCCCTTTGGCAAACAAGACTTAATACTTGGTGGCAAAACCCTTGTTGGCAAGCACAGCAGTCAGAATTTTTTGTAGTTGATGATGAGGTTTGCACACATGTTAGATGGAATTTTGGCCCACTCCTCTTTGCAGATCATCTGTAAGGCCCCATGCACACGACAGCAAAAAACCTCAGTTTTTGCGGACCGCAATTGCAGTCCGCAAAAACGCAGCCATTCTCTTTCATTGAACACTGACACCTTTCCGTAGCACTACGGAAGGGTGTCAGTGCCGTGGAAATGTTCCGGGAATTATGGAACATGTCCGTTCTTTCGCATTTTGCGGGCCGTGCTCCCATACTTTGTATGGGAGCACGGCCCGAAAATGCAACTGTCAGTCAGCCCCTGGCCGTGCCCGCAATCGCGGGCCGTGATTGCGGGCACGGTCGTGTGCATGGGGCCTAAATCATTACGATTTCGAGGCTGTCGCTTGGCAACTCGGATCTTCAGCTCCCTCCATAAGTTTTCAATGGGATTAAGGTCTGGAGACTGGCTAGGCCACTCCATGACCTTAATGTGCTTCTTTTTGAGCCACTCCTTTGTTGCCTTGGCTGTATGTTTCGGGTCATTGTCGTGCTGGAAGACCCAGCCACGAGCCATTTTTAATGTCCTGGTGGAGGGAAGGAGGTTGTCACTCAGGATTTGACGGTACATGGCTTCATCCATTCTCCCATTGATGCGGTGAAGTAGTCCTGTGCCCCTAGCAGAGAAACACCCCCAAAACATGTTTCCACCTCCATGCTTGACAGTGGGGATGGTGGTCTTTGGGTCATAGGCAGCATTTCTCTTCCTCCAAACACGGCGAGTTGAGTTAATGCCAAAGAGCTCAATTTTAGTCTCATCTGACCACAGCACCTTCTCCCAATCACTCTCAGAATCATCCAGATGTTCATTTGCAAACTTCAGACGGGCCTGTACATGTGCCTTCTTGAGCAGGGGGACCTTGCGGGCACTGCAGGATTTTAATCCATTACGGCGTAATGTGTTACCAATGGTTTTCTTGGTGACTGTGGTCCCAGCTGCCTTGAGATCATTAACAAGTTCCCCCGTGTAGTTTTCGGCTGAGCTCTCACCTTCCTCAGGATCAAGGATACCCCACGAGGTGAGATTTTGCATGGAGCCCCAGATCGATGTCGATTGACAGTCATTTTGTATGTCTTCGATTTTCTTACTATTGCACCAACAGTTGTCTCCTTCTCACCCAGCGTCTTACTTATGGTTTTGTAGCCCATTCCAGCCTTGTGCAGGTCTATGATCTTTTCCCTGACATCCTTAGAAAGCTCTTTGGTCTTGCCCATGTTGTAGAGGTTAGAGTCAGACTGATTAATTGAGTCTGTGGACAGGAGTCTTTTATACAGGTGACCATGTAAGACAGCTGTCTTTAATGCAGGCACCAAGTTGATTTGGAGGGTGTAACTGGTCTGGAGGAGGCTGAACTCTTAATGGTTGGTAGGGGATCAAATACTTATTTCTCTGTGCACAATGCAAATAAATATATATAATTTTGACTATGTGATTTTCTTTATTTTTTTTAAATATAATCTATCTCTCACTGGTAAAATTAACCTAGCCTAAAAGTTCTAGACTGTTCATGTCTTTGACAGTGGGCAAACTTACAAAATCAGCAAGGGATCAAATACCTATTTCCTTCACTGTGTGTGTGTATATATATATATATATATATATATATATATATATATATATATATACACATACATACATACAGCACCCGTACATATATGCAGCACCAAGCTCCGTACATATATACAGCACCAGAACAAAGCTCAGTACATATATACAGCACCAGAACAAAGCTCAGTACATATATACAGCACCAGAACCAAGCTCAGTACATATATACAGCACCAGAACAAAGCTTAATACATAAATACAGTACTAGAACCAAGCGCCGTACATAAATACAGTACTAGAATCAAGCTCATAACATAAATACAACACCAGTACAAATACAGCTCAATATAGTGCAACTCCTGCCGTATAGGTTTGTACGGCGTAAAACTACAGCTCTCAGCATGGCCCGAAAAATGGTAAGGATATGCTGGGAACTGCTCTTTCACAAAAAAATCATACCACCCATCATCTTGCTGCAGATCATACAGTGACTACTGTGCTGATTAGAGGCAGAATAAACATTTACATTAAGTGACTCACAGGTGACGATTTCTTAGATTCCAGTTCTTTTTCTCTTTTCTTCTCCATCCGGTCCAGACTTCAATGATGACTTCTCCGGGCCACAGCCCATTTCTGCTGTTTGCCACTCAGATGTCTTCAACTACTCAGTTTTCAAACATTTCTGCACCTATAAACAAAGATAAAATTCTCATGGTGCCATACACTACGCGCCTAAATATAATAGCGCCATACATTGCACCTCTAATTATAATAGCGCCGTACACTGTGTCCCTGATTAAATAGCACCATACACTGTCCTGTAGATGCAGGTACAATTATAGTGGAAGAGGGGGTGGCTCATCTCGCCTAATGGACGGTGCGGCCCTGCTTTTAGGTGGTAAGCAGTTATATAGGGTTAAAAATGCAAGGAACAAAATGTAGAGAGATGGCTTGCTATAAAATCAGTGTGGAAAAACTATTTCTGATTCAAATGTCGTAATTTGGGGACGTATCCTATATAACTTGGCGGGGCATACGCAAAAGATTTTACCTGGTGTGAGCAGGACATTGCTTCATGCAATCCTTTTCAAAATCTCCCTGACTAAAAATAGGGCCTTCGTAAGAGTTTAGGGGGGTTTTGAGATTTTTCTTATTCCTAGTTCATGCTTACATATATAGTTTAGCGGTAAGACAATAGATAAACTTGTTTCTCAGGCCATCTGTAAACAAACTTTTGACTAAGGCTTCGTTCACATCTGTGTCGGGGCTCCGTTTATGGGCTCCAGCTGAGCTTTCCATCAGGGGAACCCATGAACGGAAACCAAACTGAAACAAACAGAACTATGGTTTTCCGTTTGCATCACCATTGATTTCAATAGTGACGCATCTGTTGCAAATGGTTTACGTTTGTCACTGTTGTGTAAGGGTTTTGTTGTTTTTACGGAATCAATAGCTTAGTCGACTACGGTATAGATTAACGTTAATTGTTAATTGTGAGTATACAAAAGTTGAGGAAAAGTCAGGCAAGGAAGCTAGTGTGGAGTAAGTTTGCAGGACTCCATCCTTGAGAATGGATCCGAGGAGGAGTTTTTTGATTGATGTGGGGCGTTGGGGCAGAGATGATAACTGTTTGGAGCAATATACTACCCGGTCATAGCCAGATATGACCAGGGAGATAGAAAGTGGAATATGTAGCCTGACGTGTATTTGATGTCAGGTGGAGATACAGGCATTGGTAACTAAATTATTCTTAAGTGATGGTTTGAAGCGTCGAAAGTCCAACCACAGCGGAGAGGATAAAGGGAGATTAATCATGGCCTCCTCCACAGGCACATAAGGCTTAGGAGAAGAAGTATAGAGCCAGTTCAAGAGACGAGACAGTTGAACAGCTTGATAGTAAGAATGCATGTCTGGGAGTCCCATCCCCCGAGCTCCTTTGAGAAGCATTAGGGTCAGTTCACACGTTGCGTAAATACTGCGGAATTTCTGCAACAGAATTTGTTCCGGAAAATCTGCAGCAAATACAGTAGCAGCAAAGTGGATGAGATGAAACAAATCTCATCCACACGCTGCTCGGAAAATAAAAACAGATCAGAAAAAAACCTAATATGTTAGGCTCTATTCACACTTGCGTTGGTGCTTCCATTCATATTAGAAGCCACAACGCTCTGCCAGATCCATCATACGACAAATACCACCAGTCCCAACCACGTTCCAGAGTAGTGTCAGTCGTTTTGATTGAAAAAAAAAACGCCGTATGTAGCGCTATTCTTCCCATCCTGCTAACTTTTTACCTGTCATGTTTGATAGAATCTGCCACAGAGCCTCCGACGTAGATGTGAACTGAGCCTTACAGTAATCCGATTTAATTAGTAAAAAACGAATATAGGTGATACATTCCTTTTAAAATGTGCATAAAACGTTGAGTAACTTTGTAAGTCCTTTCCTGTACTGATGTGTTGTGTTGTTTTCTCTTATATTCAGACACAAAGTGAAACTAAAATATCTGCTGGTTCCTTCTTCATGAAGTCTTCATACTGTTTTTCTGTACTTCGCAGACATTCATGTGACTTAACCATTGGCGGATTAAGAAGACCATGGGCCCTGGGCTGTTACCCAAACTTGGGCCCCCCTTCTCCACCGCCACCCTGCCGCGCCGTAACTATTGCTAACACTACCTTTTTGCACAAGCATTGACAAATGGGTGTCACGATTCCCCTTTCACAGGGCTGTGTCCCTACATACTGACAGTATCACACTGTGCAGGGACACAGCGCCAACCCCCCATGTAGACAGCGGCACACACACACACACACACACACACAATCCCCTGTAGAGAGCGTCACACAGCCCCCTATAGATAGCATCACACAGCCCTCCCCTTATATATAGTGCCACACAGCACTCCCCCCCCCTTGTATATAGTGCCACACAGCGTCGCTACACTGCAGCCCTGGGATGACATTTTATCCCATATGACTGCTGCAGCCTGTGATTGGCTGCAGCGGTTACATGGGGTGAAACGTCATCCCAGGAGGCCGGCCCAGACGAAGAAACAGAATTCTGGGCAAGTATAAGATTTTTATTTTTTCTAAATTGCGTTTTTACATAACATCTGCTATTTGTTGCAGGTTATACCTCCCCATTGAATTAAATGGGGAAAACCCGAAACAAATGAGCAGCGTTTAAGCAAATACAATTGACATGCTGCGGAATAAAAAACCGCACCGCAGGTCAATTTCTTAGCTTTTTTTTTCCCCATTTATCATTTACGCAGCGTGTGGATGAGAATTGTTCACATCTAATCTACTCTGCTGCTACTGTATTAGGGCTTGTCCACACTTAACGAAATTGCTGCATATTTTTTCTGCCCCGAAAATACGCAGAATACAGTAGCAGCAAAGTGAGTAAGATTTACCAAATCTCATCCTGACGCTGCGTAAAATTTCTGACCAGACATTTTGTCCTGCGTATTTCTCGTACTGCAGTGTGTCAATTCCTGCTGCGGAAAGTGGACAGAATTGATGCGTTTTTTCAGAGGAGACGTCACCATCTCCCAGCAGTGAGAAAAACGCAGCAAAATACGCACCATTTTCTGCAGCAAAAATGCAGGAAATGGTGCTTTTTTCTGCAGCAAAATTTCTGCTAGTTTCTGCGGAATTGCTGCAGAAATATATATATATATATATATATATATATATATATACACACACGCACACACGAGTATGCACATTATACACATCACAGACACACACGAGTATGCACATTATACACATCTAAAGTACACACACGAGTATGCACATTATACACATATAAAGTACACACGAGTATGCACATTATACACATATAAAATACACACACACGAGTATGCACATTATACACATCACAGACACACACGAGTATGCACATTATACACATCACAGACACACACGAGTATGCACATTATACACATCACAGACACACACGAGTATGCACATTATACACATATAAAGGACACACACGAGTATGCACATTATACACATCACAGACACACACGAGTATGCACATTATACACATATAAAGTACACACACGAGTATGCACATTATACACATATAAAGTGCACACACGAGTATGCACATTATACACATATAAAGTACACACACGAGTATGCACATTATACACATCACAGACACACACACACACACACACGAGTATGCACATTATACACATATAAAGTACACGCACGAGTATGCACATACACATATAAAGTACACACAAGTATGCACATTATACACATATAAAGTACACACACGAGTATGCACATTATACACATCACAGACACACACGAGTATGCACATTATACACATATAAAGTGCACACACGAGTATGCACATTATACACATATAAAGTACACACGAGTATGCACATTATACACATCACAGACACACACGAGTATGCACATTATACACATATAAAGTACACACACGAGTATGCACATTATACACATATAAAATACACACACACGAGTATGCACATTATACACATCACAGACACACACGAGTATGCACATTATACACATCACAGACACACACGAGTATGCACATTATACACATATAAAGTACACACACGAGTATGCACATTATGCACATCACAGACACACACGAGTATGCACATTATACACATATAAAGTACACACACGAGTATGCACATTATACACATTTAAAGTACACACGAGTATGCACATTATACACATTTAAAGTACACACGAGTATGCACATTATACACATATAAAGTACACACACGAGTATGCACATTATACACATCACAGACAGACACGAGTATGCACATTATACACATCACAGACACACACGAGTATGCACATTATACACATCACAGACACACGAGTATGCACATTATACACATATAAAGTACACACACGAGTATGCACATTATACACATATAAAGTACACACACGAGTATGCACATTATACACATCACAGACACACACGAGTATGCACATTATACACATATAAAGTACACACACGAGTATGCACATTATACACATTTAAAGTACACACGAGTATGCACATTATACACATTTAAAGTACACACGAGTATGCACATTATACACATATAAAGTACACACACGAGTATGCACATTATACACATCACAGACAGACACGAGTATGCACATTATACACATCACAGACACACACGAGTATGCACATTATACACATCACAGACACACGAGTATGCACATTATACACATATAAAGTACACACACGAGTATGCACATTATACACATATAAAGTACACACACGAGTATGCACATTATACACATCACAGACACACACGAGTATGCACATTATACACATATAAAGTACACACACGAGTATGCACATTATACACATCACAGACACACACGAGTATGCACATTATACACATATAAAGTACACACACGAGTATGCACATTATACACATCACAGACACACACGAGTATGCACATTATACACATCACAGACACACACGAATATGCACATTATACACATATAAAGTACACACACGAGTATGCACATTATACACATCACAGACACACACGAGTATGCACATTATACACATATAAAGTACACACACGAGTATGCACATTATACATATATAAAGCAGAGGCGTAGCTAGGTTCTCCAGCACCCGGGGCAAAGATTCAGTTTGGCGCCCCCCCCCCCAACCTCTTTCCCGACATCTCCTTCCCCCTCGCCGTGTTTGTTTTCTCTACCAATCGACGTGTCATTTCTTTTTATGTAACGTGAGCATAAAATTATTTGTACATTTCACAAGCAATATGGTTCTATAAACAACACCAGAACCAAGCTCGGTACATAAATACAGCCCCAGAACAAATACAGCTCAATTTAGTGCAACCCCTGCCGTATAGGTTTGTACGGCGTAAAACTACAGCTCCCAGCATGGGCCAAACAATGGTAAGGATATGCTGGGAGATGCCGTTTCACAAAAAATAAATCCTATCATAATCACACCACCCATCATCTCGCTGCAGATCATACAGTGACTACAGTGCTGATTAGAGGCAGAATAAACATTTACATTAAGTGACTCACCGGTGACGTCTCAGATTCTAGTTATTTTTCTCCATTTGGTCCAGACCTCTATGATGACTTCTCCCGGTCACAGACCATTTCTGCAGTTTGCCGCTCACATGTCTTCAGCTTCTCACTTTTCCAACATTTCTGCACCTATAAATAAATATAAAGTTATTATACCACACACTACGCCCCTAAATATAATAGCGCTATACACTGCACCTCTAATTATAATAGCACCATACACCATGTCCCACACATACACACACACACACACACACTGTGCCCCCCTTAGATAGTGCCTGCCATAGAGCCCCCTGTAGATAGTGCCTGCCATAGAGCCTCTGTAGATAGTGCCCCCATATAGACCACCCCTGTATATAGTGTCCCACAAATAACTCCCCCTATAGTGCTCTACAGATAGCCCACCCCTGTATGTAGCCCCCCTGTAGATATAGCCCACCCCTGTATATAGAGCTCTACAGATAGCCCAACCATGTATGTAGCCCCCCTGTAGATATAGCCCACCCCTGTATATAGCTCCCCCTTGTACATATAGTCCACCCATGTATATAGTGTTCCACTAGATAGTCCACCCCTGTATATAGTGCTCCACAGATAGCCCACCCCTGTATATACTATATACAAGGGTGGGCTATCTGTGGAGCACTATATACAGGGGTGAACTATATGTACAAGGGGGCTATATACAGGGGTGGGCTTTCTGTGGAGCACTATAGGGGGAGCTATTTGTGGGATACTATATACAGGGGTGGGCTATATCTACAGGGGTGGGCTATATCTACAGGGGGACTATATCTACAGGGGGACCATATCTGCTGGGCTATACACAGGGGGGCTATATCTACAGGGGTGGGCTATACATAGGGGGCTATATACAGGGGGAATATATCTACAGGGGGGCTATATACTGGGGTGGGCTATCTATGGAGCACCATATACAGGGGTGGGCTATATCTACAGGGGGCTATATACTATATAGCCCACCCCTGTATATGGTGCTCTATAGACAGCCCACTCCAGTATATAACCCCCTGTAGATATAGCCCCCCTGTAGATATAGTCCCCCTGTATATATAGTTCCCCTGTATATAGCCCCCCTGTAGCTATAGTCCCCCTGTATATAGCCCAGCAGATATAGCCCCCCTGTATATAGCCCCCCTGTAGATATAGTCCCCCTGTACATAGCCCAGCAGATATAGTCCCCCTGTATATAGCCCAGCAGATATAGTCCCCCTGTATATAGCCCCCCTGTAGATATAGTCCCCCTGTATATAGCCCAGCAGATATAGTCCCCCTGTATATAGCCCCCCTGTAGATATAGTCCCCCTGTATATAGCCCAGCAGATATAGTCCCCCTGTATATAGCCCCCCTGTAGATATAGTCCCCCTGTATATAGCCCAGCAGATATAGTCCCCCTGTATATAGCCCAGCCCTGTAGATATAGTCCCCCTGTATATAGCCCAGCAGATATAGTCCCCCTGTATATAGCCCAGCCCTGTAGATATAGTCCCCCTGTAGATAGACACCCCCCGTAGATAAAGTCCCCCGTGTAGACAAAGTCCCCCCCCCCCCCCGCAGATACAGCCACACGTCTATTACAATAAAAAAATAAAAAAAATTCAAACTCACCTTATTCCCGCTACCCACGCTGTCCGGCAGCCATGGAGACCTGCTCTCTTCTGCGCAGGTCTCCAGGGGGTTGAACGCGGCGTCTATGAAAGGCGCTGATTGGCTGGGCCGGATGACTTTCCCTGCCAGTTAGTCAGCGCCTTTCATCGACGGAAGGGTCACCGGTACAAAAGGTACCTGTCGCTTCATTCGTGGAGAGGCGCTTAATGGCCGGGCACGGAACGTGCCCGGTCATTCATTGCTTCTAATTGTACCTGTGTCCTTGCGACACAGGTACAATTATAGTGCAGGAGGAGGGGGCGTTGGCGCCCCCCTCTGAACTGCGCCCGGGGCACATGCCCCGCTTCCCCCCCCCCTAGCTACGCCCCTGTATAAAGTACACATACGAGTATGCACATTATAAACATCACAGACACAGTATGCACATTATACACATATAAAGTACACATTGTAAACACACATGCACTTACATTTTATTTAGGATATTTTTGAGTCTTCACTGCAGCTCTTCTCCTGCTCACAGCCCGACACAGAGCCCACCGACAGTCTCCCCTCCCCCATGTCCCGACAGCTAGCAGCAGGAGGAGAGATGTTTAGAGCAGGGAAGGGGGGCTGGAGGGGGAGCTTCTAAAGCAGCAGAGACCACGGCTGCTAAGTAGGAGCGAAGCTCCCCTCGTCTCATGACAGGTGTGATCCTGGCACCGGGGCTCCCTCCGGTGCTAGCGACGCCACTGGGCATGAGGGGTTCGGGAGGCTATGGGCCCCCTGGGAGCCTCGGGCCCCGGGCGCCCACCCGAACCGCCCTAATGATAATCCGCCACTGTTAACAACTTATTTGTGGCTGGGGCTGAACACAGACTTTTGTCATAGGACAGCATCCATTTCATCTGCTGCACAACTTGCGTGTGTTATCTTCACTGCTGCACGATTTGCATGCAAGTTGCTTGCTACTTTTATTTTCCCCATGTCTGCCCCCAATCCCAGTGTATTCCTTTAGGCGTTCACAAAAATTAATTTTTAGTGGGTGCACTGTCCTACTCCAGAATGGACTGCATACAGACAGCACACTGATCCACACTACTCAATGGTCCAAATCACATGAATGTTTTTGCACAAGGTCCGTGTCTAAAAAATAGCAGCATGCACCATCGGAGTCAATGAGTTTGCAAAAAAAATACTGACAGCACACGGACACCGTGTGTGTACTGTCTATATTTCATGGATATGCTGCTAAGTGGCGCTGAAAAAAATATTTATTTCACAACAGGAAGTACTGCTATATTTTGGTGTAAGTAAAAATGTATGACATATGAAGTCAAATACGGACATACAAACCTCATATTAACATGATACAGACTTCTTGCGGAAAGTTTTTTCAGGACCCATAACGGACGATTTTCTATATGGTCGTGTGAATCAGGCCTTAGACTGCAAATGTATAGTCTGTATGTAGCCAAGTCTGTGTGAAGCCCTGGCCTGTCATCTGAGCTCTCACAATGCCGTACATTCTGGTAATGAATGGAGAATATAACATCATAGTTGTAATCAAGCAGTACATATAATAGGGCAGTATATAAATAATAAATTTACGTTTTAAGGCAGTTATTTGTATACCTTGATAAAAATTTTAGCACCATAGTGTCATGGTGGTACTACGTATTGGCAGTATGATGAAGAATTTAGAAGACGTTTAGCCCTTCGGTCTTAGGTTGGCTGAGACACGAAGGCAACAAATGTTTGGTTGCGTCTGATGTCTCAGCCTCGGCCCTTTCAGTCTGCCCCTCTGGCTGCTTTTGCTCGCCTGCAGTGGGGGGGGGGCTAGGCTATGTGTGGTCGACCCACAGGTGCTTGCTGGCTATACAACGAGGGTCACTGTTGCTTGTTTGCAACCAGCAAATTTAGATATGAGTAGTCCACTTGCGAGGGTGCCCATGCTGCCCTTCGTTGCTAGCGATGCGTTGGTTGGACGCCCCGCCCTCAAGGTGGTGGTATGCCAAAAGACACCAGTACGCGTTCTAGAGATGCTCATGTGGCTAGACATGTACCACAGGAAACTGTCCCACTTAGAACAGTTTTTTCCTTTTGGTTTTTTTAATTCCGTTTTTGTCCATAGCTGATCTTCCTGTAGAGGTGTTTGCCAAGGTCAGCAAGGAGGTGGATCTGGGTCGAATGGCCACTCCTTTTGTTTAGTTGCCCTTCCCAAAATTGTGGGTGTCTTTTTTGGGTGTGGTACCTAAAAAGAAATTGTTAAAAAATTCTGGCTAATTCAACTTTCCTAACCAATGATAAAATAGCAAGAGATATTGCGGCTTATATGCCCTAGTGCATCAGGCTGGTCAAGGGGCTCTTATGGCAAAATATGATATTTTTTGCCATAAGAGCAATCACACTGTGCTGTGGATCATGCTGGGCTGGAACAATGAGAAGTGTAGGACGCTGATTGGTCACTGATTGGTCAGCCTCATACACTCCTCTGTACAACACCCAGTTGGTAAAAAGTAAAAACACACCCAGTTGTCCATTGAGAGTCATTAGCATAAATCTAAACTAGCTCATAACTTGCTCAAAAATGATCGTTTTTCAAAATAAAAACCACTGCTGTTATCCACATTACAGCGCCGATCAGATTAGGTAGGAGATAGTCAAGTTATAATCTGGTGACAGAGCCTCTTTAAGCTGCCACAGGACAAGTTGGAGAGGATTCGCACCACACTGAGCAAATTCCTGTCGGTTTGTAAGTTTACTCTGCGACAGGAACAATCGTTATAGAAGAGGCTGGACGCAGCAGGGTGAAGGGAGGCCGACATGACCGTCCTGGTAGGGAAAGGGTTAATTAGGTGAGGGAGAGTTGGTAGGAGCTGAAGGAGGGACGGGGAGGAGTTAAGGGGGACGGGGGGCCGTTACTGCGCTTCCCGCTGTTTCTCGGCATTGAGCCGGAAGCAGCGGGAGGAGTAACATAAGAAGCAAGTAAGCTCCCCGTTGCCCGGCTTTTAGTAATGGCAGAAGCCCTTATGTTAGAGCGGCTGCGTGCCGCTGCTGTGCACCACGGTCCCGGATGGCTAGAGGAGACCGTGGCTGCAATAACTAGGATCCCGGACGCCGTTTCGCCACGTCGGGCACGGCGTTCGGGGTCTGTTGAAAGGGACAGGCTCCCCTCCCCCGGCCCCCTTACGAGCATGGCTATGGCGGCGGGGGGGGAGTCGGCAACAACCGCTCCTGCGCTGGGCAGGCAGAGAGCGGTGCCAGGGGTGACGGCGACGCAGGCTGGGTCGACCCGTCCCTCTCGGCGGTCCCGACCTCCAGAGCGCCTCAGTCCGGAGGTAGTCCCGCGGACACGGCGTCGCAGAGGGAGCCCGATCCCGGACGCTGCAGGCCAGGCAGCTGGGAGGACCGCCCCTTCCCAGGCCCTGCGTCCTGGCAGGAATCCCAGGCCGCGACGGGGTCCGGCGGTAAGCAGGGAGTCGCAGGCTGGGCTCCCTGTCACCCCTCCCCCATCAGATGGAAGATTTGGAGAACAAGGTACGGCCGCCCCGCATGGTGATGTTCCGGCCAGGGGGCAGGCTTCGTCAGGATCATCTAGACGGACGACTAGATCTGCAGCGACGTCAAGGCAACAGGTCCGGTCGGAAGTCTGGGTCCCGGCGGTCGGGCGGCAGGTTGCCGGCCCATCGGTCAGCGCGTCCTCATCCCCGTTCCGAAGATGTCGTTGGGAGGGACAGTCATCGGCGAGAGAAGAACTGGAGGAAGGTGAACTGGACGTGTATCGTCGAGGTCAGGATGGTCCGGCTGACGGGAACACAGCGCCTGTGCAGCCCGGTGAGTGTATAACTCCATCTTTGTCTTATCCAGCGATTTTTATGTCAGGTGTCGGCGGGGGGGCGGCTAGCATTGCATCGGGGGCCGGTAGTGGCGCGGGCGGACGCGACGGAGCCGGTTTGGCAGACTTAGTGGGTTGCTTAAGGGAGCTGGTGGGGCGCCTGGATAGGGCCGCGGCGCCGGTAGTAACGGAAGTGTCTCCTGCGGTAGTTTGGGAAGGCCCCAGGGACGTGGGATCGTTACAGGCGCGTCCTGTGGTGGCGGTTAGAGAGGCGGTCGCGGTGTCGGTACAGACCGAGGCACAGAAGGACGGCGATCGAGTGCGTATGGACGATCGTGCTCGGGGGGAGGTGTATGTTTGTTTTGAGGGTCCGTTGGGGGCGCATTTAAAGCAGGAGGTGCGTGATCGGATCTGGAAAGACGAATATGTTGAAATTTTTTCTCTCTTGCCGCTGGCTAAATTTAATTTGGATAAGAGCAAGCGGGATGAGAGTAAAAAGGACGAGGAGGAACGGCGGCGGTATAGGCTTATCCCGCAGACGTTCGTTAATTGGTCGCAGGCGTTCGCCATATTGGCTAGTGTGATAGGGGAAAAGGCGCCGGAAAATTGTTCGGCGTTATTTTGTTATTTTGATGCCATTGGGGAGGCTCATAGGGCGTATGGGGGTCAGGCGTGGCTGCGATATGACGAGCAATTCCGTCAGCGGAAGGCGGTTCGGCCGGCGATTCGGTGGGACCAGAAGGATATTGCTCTCTGGTTACGGGTTACGGCTCCGGTTAGGCAGCCCTTTCCCGGGAGCGGTGGCCAGGGAGGCCAGCTTAGTCAGAGTGGACAAAGCGGCGGGGGAAAGGCGGGGTTTTGCTGGCAATTCAATGAAGGTCAGTGCAAGTTCGGGGCCACGTGCAAGTTCAAGCACGTGTGCTCCGAGTGTAATGGTGCATCACACGGGGCGGCAAAATGTATGCGAAAAAAGAGGTCAGGGAACCAGCACGGGGCTGGTCAAGGGGGTGTCGCCGGTGAGGGTGGAAAGGATGGCCCCTTATCTAAGTGAGTATCCGGATAGGGCGGCAGCTAAGTTGCTTTATGAAGGGTTTTGTGTTGGTTTTGTTATTCCTCCGCCTCCTTATGAGGTTCCGGTTACGCGGAGGAATTTAAAATCGGCTTACTTGCATGCGGAAGTCGTGTCGGAAAAGTTGTTAAAAGAAGTTTCGTTGGGGCGCATGTCGGGGCCATTTGTTGAGTCGCCGGTAAAAGATTTAGTTGTGTCCCCTTTGGGTATTGTCCCTAAACGCGAGCCCGGAAAGTTTCGTTTGATTCAACATTTATCGTATCCCAAAGGTTCGTCGGTAAATGACGGGATTGATCACGAGTTGTGTTCCGTAGTTTATACCTCATTCGATAAGGCGGTGGGGTTAGTGCGGGCTGCGGGTCCGGGGTCGCTGCTAGCAAAAACCGACATCGAGGCGGCGTTCAGGTTGTTGCCGGTCCATCCAGAAAGCCAACGGCTGTTGGGTTGTTTTGGAATGGGGCCTTTTACGTGGATCGGTGCCTTCCGATGGGGTGTTCTCTTTCTTGTGCATACTTCGAGGCGTTTAGTAGCTTCGTGGAGTGGGTAACGAGGGGAGTATCCGGGGTCGACTCGTTGATCCATTACTTAGATGATTTTTTGTGCGTTGGCCCGGGGGGTTCGCCGGTTTGCGGTAATTTGCTTCATGCACTACAGAAGGTGGCGAGGGATTTTGGGATCCCTTTGGCGCCGGAAAAAACGGAGGGCCCGGTAGCGACGATTTGTTTCTTGGGAATCGAAATTGACTCGGTGGCAATGGAGTGTCGGCTCCCGGCGGATAAGTTGGGGGCTTTGAGGCTGGAGGTTCGACGGGCTTGTAGAATGAAGAAAATGGCGCTGAGGGAGCTTCAGTCGCTGCTGGGGAAGTTGAATTTCGCCTGCCGGATTATGCCGATGGGGAGGGTGTTTGGTAGGAGGTTGGCGGCGGCAACGGCGGGAGTGCGCGCGCCGCATCATTTTGTGCGGCTCAAGGAGGAGCACCGAGCTGATCTTCAGGTTTGGGATGACTTCTTGGGCCAGTACAATGGTCGCTCGCTATGGATGGCGCCTGCGCAGGATACGAGTGATTTGAATATTTTTACGGATGCGGCTGGGGTGGGTGGTTTTGGAGCTTATGGGGGAGGTCCGTGGTGCGCGGGTCAATGGCCGGCTAGCTGGGTGTCCAGTGGACTCACGCGGAATCTGGCCCTGCTCGAGCTGTTTCCCATCGTGGTGGCGGCTACCATTTGGGGGGACAGGCTCAGGGATAAGAAGGTCCGTTTTTACTGCGACAACATGGGGGTGGTGCTGGCCATTAATAACATCACGGCGTCCTCTCCTCCGGTAGTTCAATTGTTGCGACATTTAGTGTTGGTGTGTTTGTCATTGAACGCGTGGGTGGTGGCGGTGCATGTCCCGGGTGTTCAGAATTGTATCGCTGATGCTCTTTCTCGCTCGCAGTGGGACCGGTTTCGGCAATTGGCACCGGGAGCGGAACGTCTCGGGTTGGCGTGTCCGGAGCATCTGTGGGATCTGGTATCGGTCCCGTAGAGCAGCTGTTAAAAAGGTCTTTGGCGCGCGCGACGTGGAGTGCGTATGCTGCTTGTTGGAGGCAGTGGGAGGAGTGGTTAAGAGAGTTGGGTGACGTCAATACGGATAGAGACAGGTTGGTGGCACTTTTGTACTGGTTAGGGGACGCCTGGGAGTCGGGGTTTTCAGTAGCGAAGGTGAACCGGTTCATATCTGCGGTGGCGTTTGGGTTTAAGCTGCGGGGTTTTCGGGATGTATCGAAGGAATTTCTGGTATCGCAGGCTTTGAAGGGGTTGCGTCGAGGTAGGGTGGAGGCGGATAGTAGAAGGCCGGTGTCGTTTGCTTTGCTTAACTCTTTGGGCGGTTCATTAGCATCGGTATGTCGTTCTGCAGATGAAATGGTTTTGTTTCGATTGGCTTTTTCGTTAGCGTTTTTTGGAGCATTTAGAATAGGGGAGTTGGTGTCGCCAAGTACAAAACGGGCAGGGGGGCTGAGATCTGGGGAGGTGAGCCTATTTGCAGATCGGCTAGAGGTATGGTTGCGTCGATCAAAAACTGACCAAGTAGGGAAGGGAAAGCTGATAGTTTTGTTCGCCCTCCCGGGGTCGGTCATGTGCCCTGTAGAGTGCATGCGGGGTTTTACGCAAAACGGGGGGTCTCCAGATTTGCCTCTGTTACGTCATGTGGACGGGTCGTTTTTGTCCAGGTTTCAGTTTGGAGCTGTATTTAAAAAATGTTTGGCGGCAGTTGGTGTTGCGGCAGGGTCATATTCATCTCATTCCTTCAGGATTGGCGCAGCAACGGAAGCGGGGCGCTGGGGGTTGGATGATGAAGGGGTGAGGCGTATTGGTCGTTGGGAGTCTAAAAGGTTTAAGTCCTATGTCCGCCCCCATATGTTATGATTGGGGTTGTTTACGCTTTACAAATGTTATATTGGTGGTGCCTAATTGTTTTTTCCGTTTCAGATTCGCCTCCTTGTCTGGTGTGGTTGATGGGTCATTCGTACGTGCACTGGGGGGCTTTGAGGGCGGACGTCCGCCCGGATGGTCGCCAGTTGCGCATTCCGCGACAGGATGCGGTTGTGCATTGGCTGGGTTTTAGAGGTATGTCGTGGAACAGGGTGTTGGCGGAATTCCAGACATATGCGCGGCTTGATAGGGTTCCGGAGGTTTTAGTGTTGCACGTGGGTGGGAATGACTTAGGAGTCCGCCCTTTTCGTGAGTTGGTGCGGGATATCAAACATGATATGTTGTGTTTGTGGGTATCTTATCCCAAGTTGGTGGTAGTGTGGTCGGACATAGTCCCAAGAAAGCATTGGCGGTTAGCTAGATCGGTGGAGAGAGTCAATAAGGCTCGCATAAAGGTTAACCGGGCGGTGTCCCGTTTTGTGGCAAAGAACGGGGGCATTTGCGTAAGGCATAGGGATTTGGAGTCAGGAGTGGGGAATTTCTGGAGAAGTGACGGGGTTCATCTGACCGAGGTTGGCATTGATCTGTGGAGCTTGGCGATAGCAGAAGGCATAGAAAGGGCGGTGGTGGTGTGGAGGAACTCACAGGCTTAAGGGGGTCAAGGCCTGTTTCGCTGTGGCGGGGGGAGTCCTTGAGGCCAGTCAGTACAAAATGGTGGGGGGGTCGCATCGGGGGTATGCGTCCCCCAAAAAAGGTACATGGTTGAAGACTTCATCGGGTGTTATCCCTTTGAAGTGGTCTTCTGGTAGAAGGTATATCACTTGAAGGCTTCATCGGGTGTTATCCCTTTGAAGTGGACTTCTAGTGGTCGGTATATCACTTGAGGGCTTCATCGGGTGTTATCCCCTTGAAGTGGACTTCTAGTGGTTGGAGCCATCTGCAGAGGTGAACGGTGCTTCCGAGCTGGTTTACGGCTGGAGGTAATTGGTGGTTTGCAGATGGCTAATTCGGTGTGTTCTTAATAAGGAACATCTGAAGGGGCTTCAAGGACTTCCTCTGCTCGGGTTAATGTTAACGTTTAATTGTTATTTATGATTCTGACCCATGTTGGGTCATGTGAATTATTAGGAGGAATTCTCTGGTGGATTCCTAACTAGTTATCCGAATGTTTCGGATTTAAATTGTTTTCATAAAACTGTGAAATTAATAAACGGCTGCTGTGGCCATTTCACATCCAACCTCGGTGTCATGTGTCTTTACTAAGTGGGGGTGGGGGGGATAGTATGGTCTAAGGTTAACACACGACTCTACCTAGGCAGGTCAAGAAGAGGCTGGACGCAGCAGGGTGAAGGGAGGCCGACATGACCGTCCTGGTAGGGAAAGGGTTAATTAGGTGAGGGAGAGTTGGTAGGAGCTGAAGGAGGGACGGGGAGGAGTTAAGGGGGACGGGGGGCCGTTACTGCGCTTCCCGCTGTTTCTCGGCATTGAGCCGGAAGCAGCGGGAGGAGTAACATAAGAAGCAAGTAAGCTCCCACCCTCCCACCCTTGGTTTGTTACTCCTTAGGTCTTATGTACGTCCGTCTATGAGCGTTGTGTTTTATTTGTGTGCTTATTTAACATGTTTTTCTTTTTTCCGGAGTAGGTTCTGTTGTCATGGCAGCTGGCGGGGGGAGTCCTTGAGGCCAGTCAGTACAAAATGGTGGGGGGGTCGCATCGGGGGTATGCGTCCCCCAAAAAAGGTACATGGTTGAAGACTTCATCGGGTGTTATCCCTTTGAAGTGGTCTTCTGGTAGAAGGTATATCACTTGAAGGCTTCATCGGGTGTTATCCCTTTGAAGTGGACTTCTAGTGGTCGGTATATCACTTGAGGGCTTCATCGGGTGTTATCCCCTTGAAGTGGACTTCTAGTGGTTGGAGCCATCTGCAGAGGTGAACGGTGCTTCCGAGCTGGTTTACGGCTGGAGGTAATTGGTGGTTTGCAGATGGCTAATTCGGTGTGTTCTTAATAAGGAACATCTGAAGGGGCTTCAAGGACTTCCTCTGCTCGGGTTAATGTTAACGTTTAATTGTTATTTATGATTCTGACCCATGTTGGGTCATGTGAATTATTAGGAGGAATTCTCTGGTGGATTCCTAACTAGTTATCCGAATGTTTCGGATTTAAATTGTTTTCATAAAACTGTGAAATTAATAAACGGCTGCTGTGGCCATTTCACATCCAACCTCGGTGTCATGTGTCTTTACTAAGTGGGGGTGGGGGGGATAGTATGGTCTAAGGTTAACACACGACTCTACCTAGGCAGGTCATGGACTTTCTGTTTTTGCCTCCTGTGTTATGCTGATGGGCATGGTTCTTTTTGCGGCGGTTGTCTTTAGCTACTGCTGGTTTAAAACCGTCCCACCATTTTGTTCGGCTCACTAAGTGTCATAAAAGATGATTTCGAGTATGGCCCGAATTTTCGTAGGTTTACAATGTTCACACCTGTTGCAGATCTGATGCAGTCGACAATTCAAAATTGTTTACCGATGCCTCCGGTTCAAAGAGTTTCGGCTGTTCAAAGGGATGTCTTCTGTGCTGACAGTGCTGGAGGTCCAATCAGGTGGAAATTACCTGTGCTATATCCGTTTGGTGGAATTAATTGCGCTAATGAAATCCGACTTGGATAAGATTGTGTCACTCCAACGCAGTGGGTTATATTCAACTTTCTTGGTCATATTGGACCTTTTCCTATTTTGCATATCAATAAGGTTTGTCATTATGCGTCGTTCTGTGATTTTACGGTCAAGCCAAAAAGAGATCAATAGAAAATCCGTCATTACTATGGAAATGCTCTTTGCCACACCATGTTGCAGTATTTGAACATACCTATATGTTATTAATGGTTTATAAAAAAAAATGTTTTCAGTTTTAGCAGTTGTTTTTGCTTATCTTGTAACATGAATCATCTAATGTTATGAGCTGATGATGCAATGGTTAGTGCAGCCTGACTTTGTTAGTAAATAATCCTGTATAGTGTAGTACTGGTACTGGATATGTGAGTCACGTAACAGTGTACAGCCAACACGCGGAAGAACCAATTTCCTGTTTATAAGAAAACTGTAATGGAACTGCATTTTTCGTGTCCTCCTCCAGTTAATGGATACCAGCACACATATATTTATGAAAAATAGCCCTAATGAATTTTTTCATCTGTATCATAATGTTTTCAAGCAGTGTCCCCTATAAGGTGCGCGGCTGCACGGCCGCGCACCTTCTACAGTCCGCCCTCTCACTAACATTTAGCCCACGCACTGTCACGGGCGGCGGGGCTCCGGTCCTTGCGAAATTCACTTGTATGTGCGTCCTCAGGACACTGTGTGGCAGTATATACAAGGGGGCTGTATGGCATTATCTACAGGGGGCCTGTGTGGCGCCATCTACATGGGGCCTGCATTGCGCGATCTACATGGGGGCTGAGGGGCACTTTCTACAGGGGGGCTGTGTGGCGCTATCTCCAAGGGGGCTGTGTGTGGCAGTATTTACAGGGGGTGGTGACGCTATCTACAGGGGGCTTTGTGGTACAATCTACAGGGGTCTGTGTGGCGCTATCTACAGGGACAGTGGTGTAAGATTCCTTCATTGATGCCTATAATTGGTGTTTATAACTGTCGTCTATTTTACTGCTGTACTTGTAATATTACAGTATGTAAAAAAGTAATTAAAACTAATTTAAAATAAGTTTTCTTATTCTCTTATTTAGTCGCTATATTAGCGTTTACTGGGGGGTATTACTTTTGGTAATCAGATCGCCCACCATTGATGTCTCCGAGACTTGCCCTGCTCTCTAACTGCTCCGCTCCAACACTTAGAGGGAACATTGTTTTCAAGGTGTAAATTTATTGCAGTGTTGGCTCAGAAACAAGAGTAATCAGAAACCGTAATCCGTCCTTTGTGCAGGATGTTGATTGTTTGGAAGTCATATAAAACATATTATTATATTAAAAGTATGGAAAGTCTGGATATCTGGGCACCAATCACATCTGATATAACTGTCCACTTAAAAAAAAAAATCATCACATCACAATAACAATATAAATGTCTATGTTAAGTCAGTTATAAAAGTATCCGCTTGCAAGAAAGCTGGAACTGCACATATCGCAGAGCTCAGGGGGAAAATGTGTAGTTTAAAAGCACTTTCAATCCCGGATTTATATGCAAGACACGCCAGTAGAAAACGTATGCATTGCGATGAGGCTACTTTCACACTATGTTTGTGGGCTACATAATATATCCAAACGTATACTATGATGTAGACATGAATTTCCATGGGCAAATGTAATTTCTATGACTATAACTCCTCTATATTTCATATGTACAGCGCCCTGGAAGTTAATGGTGTTCCAAAATAAATAATTGTCGTACAACCCAGCACTTCATTATTGAATTATTAATAGATCCCCTCGTTGAAAGGGGAATATTTCTGTCCGATTCTAGAAACTAAGAAACATTTACATTTTTAAAAATAGACTAGGCAGCTGGAAGGATGCAAGTCTTCTGAGCACCCATGACTGGAAGACTTAGGCTGGGTTCACACGTGGCGGAATTTCACTTAAATTCCGCTGCGGACACTCCGCAGCGTTAATCCGCAGCGGTGCCGTTTGTCCATTGACTTCCACTTTAATTTAGCAGTGTTCGTTTAGACGAGGCGTAAAATTCCGCTGCGGAGCATAGCCTGCGGAGCGGAATTTGGTGTCCGCAGCATGCTCTGTCTGTTGCGGAGCAGTGGCGGACTCATGGCGGAATTTCTCCATTGACTTCAATGGAGAGTCAAAATTCCGCAATGAAGTCCGCAGATCTTATGTGTGCTGCGGAGCGTATTGGTTTTACTACCATGACATTTCTTCATTCTGGCTGGACCTATGTATTTCTAGGTCTACAGCCAGACTGAGGAAGTCAATGGGGCTCCCGTAATGACGGGAGCGTTGCTAGGAGACGTCTGTAAATAGTCACTGTCCAGGGTGCTGAAAGAGTTAAGCGATCGGCAGTAACTGTTTCTGCACCCGGGACAGTGACTACCGATCTCAATATACATGTATCTGTAAAAAAACATATAAGTTCATACTTACCGAGAACTCCCTGCTTCTGTCTCCAGTCCGGCCTCCCAGGATGACGTTTCAGTGTAAGTGACGGCTGCAGCCAATCACAGGCCAAGCACAGGCTGCAGCGGTCACATGGACTGGCGCGTCATCCAGGGAGGTCGGGCTGGATGCCGAAAGAGGGACGCGTCACCAAGACAACGGCCGGTAAGTATGAAATTCTTTTACTTTCACTAGGGAAAGTGCTGTCCCTTCTCTCTATCCTGCACTGATAGGGAGAAGGGAAGCACTTTTCCCGCAGTCCGCAGCAGCTAGTCCGCATCAATTTACTGCACATTTTGTGCAGATCCGCAGCAGAATCTGCGACGCAGATTCTGTGCGGCATTGATGCGGACAGTTGCGGAGGAAATCCGCCACGTGTGGTCATGCCCTTAGGCTAGATTCACGCAGTGTTTTGCGGCATTTTTTTTTTTGTGTATTTTTTGTGGCGTTTTTAATAGCGTTTTTAAGTGTGGCCAGATATCACATTAACCCCTTTGGAACTGAGCCATTTTTTGCATTTTAATTTTTTACTCCCTGCTTTCCAAGAGCCACAGCTTTTTTATTATTCTGTCAATAGTGGTATGAGGGCTTATTTTTTTGCGGGAGGAGTTGTAGTTTCTATTGGCACCATTTAACGTACCATATAATGTACTCGAAAACGGAAAAAATAATTCTTTGCAGGCTGAAATTGGAAAAAACTGCGATTCCTCAATTGTTCTTTGGGTTTCATTTTTAGGGTATGTGCACACGAGAACTGTCTTTTACGTCTGAAAAGACAGACTGTTTTCGGGAGAAAACAGCTGCGTCGTTTCAGATGTAAAAGCTCCTCCTCGCATTATGCGTGGCGTCTTTGACGTCTGTAATCTTGAGCTGTTCTTCATTGACTTCAATGAAGAACAGCTCAAATTACGTTGCAAAGAAGTGTCCTGCACTTCTTTGCCGAGGCAGTCAATTTACGCGTCGTCGTTTGACAGCTGTCAAACGACGACGCGTAAATGACAGGTCATCGGCACAGATGGGCAGATGTTTACCGACACCGAAAAAGGCCATACTTACAAATGGACACAGCCAGGTCAGAAACGCTGATGAAAGGGTGAGCAGGTGCTTTAAATAATAATAGCCACTCCCACTAGTCTTGAGGGGAGTGGTGTGTGGTGCATGGGATGTGTAGTAAGAAATAATAAATGAATAGTGTGTGTGCAAGTGTAATACTATAAGTGAAATATAGGGGGCAGTAATGAGTGAAGTCCCTCAATAGAAATAAATGGATAATGGGGTGCAAGTGAGTGAAACATGGAGGGATAGTGTGTACGTCATGAGGCACAACGTGTATAGCCAGGTAGAAGCCTATTTGTGACGCCTTGATAATTCATAGAGCGGGCTACCCTGCTTGCTATGCCAAACAACAACACACCATGCTCTCCCAGCATCAAAGACCCGGCTGTGTCCAAGAGAAGCGAATATACAGATGTTTACCGACGTATTGTAGCCGTATTTTCAGACGTAAAACGAGGCTGTAGTTTTTATTATTTTTTTTTACTGCTAAGTTGACCAAAAAAACTGAGATTTTGGCATTTTACAATATGCCATTATTTAACTTAAATAAACTTTGTTTATTTATCTTTTTATTTTTTGCATTACTTTAGAGTTCTTTGAACGTTTCATTTTTTTTTCTCACTACTAATAACTTTATTTAAAGTTTTTGTTATTTAAGACATTCTATTAGTCCCACTAGGGGACTTGAACAAATGATTATTAGATCGCTGGTACAATGTATGCAGTATATATGTAATGTATTGCAGTATATTGTCATTTTTACAGGCTTCTGTTAAACTGCCATGACAACCATCGGCACCCCACAATCGCATTGTGTGGGCACCGATGAGCTGTCAGAGGGGGCTGCCCCCTCTTTTTTAACGCCTCAGATGCTGCGGTCGCGATTGACTGCAGCATTTGAGGGGCCAAATGGCTAGTCCCGGGTATGACGCAGCGTATGAAGCGCACTCCTGGAGAAGCCCTTGGTGTCGCTATCCATATATGGACAGTACCGAAAATGGCGACAGCATGCTGCGAACACTAATGCCACCTAAGCCTCTAAATATAAATATGCATTACTGCTAAATCTACTTTCAATATGGAGGTTCTTAGCAGTGTAGAGGTCGCCTTGTCGTGGCAGGTGGGCTCACACAATTTGATCAAAATGTGCGCTAAGAACCTCCCTATTACATAGTTACATAGTAGATTTAGTAGTAATACATATTTATTTATATTTAGTGGCTTAGGTGGCATTAGTTTTCGCAGTGAGCTGTCACCATTTTCTTGTGTGCTGTATAAATTTGCAGTCACAGGCGTTTTTGCACCTGTATACACTTTTTATTTCATTTTATTGGAATGTGCTGTTCAAATTTTTGTGTTTATGTGATTCATATATGGACAGTGACGTCAGGGGCTTTACCTGCAAAATCGTGCAGCCATTAATTAATATACCCTTTATGGCTGTATGATTTTGCAAATAAAGAGCTATTTTACCAGCAAAACGCACGGTCTTTAACAGGCTATTTGACAGCTGCGCAGAACATGGTGCTGGTGCGGTGATTGGCCGTGTTGCGGCTGGGTCAGTGCCGTTCGGTGTGACCTTGCCCTCACTCTGTAGCATGGTCTGACTGTTGTGCAGACAGCTTGTGGATTTTGAGGCAGATTTCACCCATTGTATTGTGCGAAGTGAAATCTATGGTAAAATCTGTATGTACATCCGCTTGTTAAAGGGTTTGTTGACAGATACCCTTTAATGATTTTAAATGTTATAATTTACATCTAATTGTAAGAAAGCAACAGATATCTGTCCTTTTTCATTTCTTAATATTTTATGACTTCATTATCTGTAGGAGAAGGAGTAACGCCATTCTATTAAAACACATTCTTTGTTTAGAACTGTAATATCTCCGAGCATTTTGACAGTACATTGTTTGGTTCATTTTATGGAGGCTACTTACTTAGATAAGAACAAAGTATAATATAGTATACTATAGTAATATATAGTATCTAAGGGTATGTGCACACACACTAATTACGTCCGTAATTGACGGACGTATTTCGGCCGCAAGTAGTGGACCGAACTCAGTGCAGGGAGCCGGGCTCCTAGCATCATACTTATGTACGATGCTAGGAGTCCCTGCCTCGCTGCAGGACAACTGTCCCGTACTGTAATCATGTTTTCAGTACGGGACAGTAGTTCCACGGAGAGGCAGGGACTCCTAGCATCGTACATAAGTATGATGCTAGGAGCCCGGCTCCCTGCACTGAGTTCGGTCCACTACTTGCGGCCGAAATACGTCCGTCAATTACGGACGTAATTAGTGTGTGTGCACATACCCTAACACATAGTAGCCAATAGCAACCTGTCAGACAATTTATTTTAATAGACTTCCTTAGATGATATGTTTTGCTATTTGCTGAGTATTAAATTTTTTGCCCTGGCGGGCAAAAGGCTACAAGGTTACTTTAAAGAATGCATTACAAAAAAGGTTAATTTGTTCCTCAAGTTCCTTCATAGGAGCAGAAAAATGAGAATCCTGGAAGTTCGGGATCCGCTGCATGACGGAAACCAACAGTGCCTGAAGGAACCCATTGACTTTAATAGATTCCGTCAGGTCTACGTCATGGTTTCTGTTATTCTGCTGGACATAATAGTGCAGCATGCTGCACTATTTTGTCTGGGAAAAACAACGTAGTCTGTAACAGAAGCCCCAACAGAGCCTCCGACGCAGATCTGAACAGGGCCTAACTTGCACCATTGTCTAAAAAACCAAAAACTTTTTTTTAAGCTATAATACCATACATAATTTCCATTAACTATAAATGTTCCAGGCTATAAAATATTACAAACAACCTTGATAGTAAAATCTTGTCTTTTTCAGGCATGGAGCAGTTAGCGGTTTTCTCAGTAAAGCTGGAAAGATCTGTGTTTATTTTAGTCTTTCACACTCTACAGCACGTCACGCTGTTTTGTAACCTCATATTCAATGCTGCCAATCCAGCCGGCTGTTCTGTGCTGCACCCAACTTCTTCTTTTACACACAGTGTCCTCACCAGGAAGTTCTTTCTAAATATGGTGTAGACTTGGCTGACTACCAAGCTACATGCTGTTAAAATTGTCCTGTAAGTAGATCATGCAATATTCTCCAGTACCGCTTCCCACCTCTGTGTAATTGAACATTACTTCTCTTAATGGTTTGCTTAATATTTCTGACACTTATACCCTATATAACAATAAATAAGTACCCATCTGTCTTTTTCAGACAGGAAACAGAAAGCTCTAGAAAAAATTCAAATGAAAAAGTATTAAAAAAAAACAACCTAAAGCTCTTTGTAAAATAACATGTAAAAGCATCACATGGTCACGTTCAGTTAATGGAAAACTATGACCAGTGCTGGATGTTTGGAAGTGTATAAAGCACACTATTCATTCAAATATAGTTATCTCTATATCCGTTAAAGGGGTTGTATGAGATTGAAAAAAAGATGGCTGCTTTCTTCTAGAAACAGTGCCCCTCTTGTCCATGGACTGTGTCTGGTATTGCAGCTTCACCCTATTTAAGCGAAAGGAGCGGCGCTGCAGTACCAAACACAGCCTATAGACAAGTGTGGCGCTGCTTCCTTCCATTACCTTAATTCTTCGTAAAACCCTTTCTGCTTAATAGGGGAAAAATTTTTTACTACGCATGCTAAATACAAAAAAAGGATACCACACAGGCCTATACTGTGGAGATTTGTCTCCTGAGAAACCCCACAACAAGGCCATGGGAAAATAACACAAAGCGCTCATGTAATTTTTTTATAAATAGAACTGCATGTTGTTTATGGGACAATATAAATTAAGTTGAATGAGATCACTGGTCGTGCTTGTGCTTTATAATAGATCTTATGTATCAACTCTCCAAGAACAGAAATTATGGATTGTGACTATAGGGACACATCATTGTTTCTTTATGTACAACATGCCCAGGATGAGAAATGTGTACCCAGTAATTTCTTAGGGCCTGTTCACATCAGCGTTGGCTTTCCATTCCGGGGTTCCGTCGGAGGTTTCCGTCAGGTGAACCCCGCAACGGAAAGTCAAACTGAAACCACAGCTTCCGTTTCAGTCACCATTGATATCAATGGTGACGGAAACATTGCTAATGGTGTCCGTTTGTCACCATTCTGGCAGGTTTCCATTTTTCCGACGGAATCAATAGCGCAGTCGACTGTGTGAACTATCCCTAAACCTTGAAACCCCCCTCCACCACCGCCTGTCCGTGGAAAAATGATCTTGCATGAAACTGGTCCTTGGTTAAAAAAAGGCTGGGAACTGCTGATATACAAGATACAAAGCAGCTTTATCTAAAAAAGTAAAAATTATTTTTAATAAAAAGTAATTAGAAAGTTGCACCAAACACACTGATAGACATTTTTATACAAAAAAAAACCCAATGATTTCAAAGGTGTGCACAGCGTTTAAGTCAATAATCCAAAGCATTGGGTACTGTCCGATATAATCATTCTAGATGGTTGTCTGTTTTTCCATTATTAGCAAATATTCAGGCGCCACACACAAACTTGGTCTTGAAGATGTCTTCATTGTTTTACAACTCCACTATGTTCCTTCCTACTCATGTTTCCTGTAGAGCTGCTGCTTCTACAACAAGTCATGCTACCAGCTGTGACCTTAATGTTCAACGTCAGCCTAACATGCAAAGGTTAAACTTGCATAACAAGGGCAGGAATGAGCTTCCACTTTGTTCTGTTTCTTTCCAATGTAGCCCTGCTGAGACATGCTCTACATGCCAGAGGCATTTCCATAATACTTTCAGAATTGGATTTTACCTTTCAAGAATTGCGCAGAAACTTATCATTGGCGTCATTGATTTTGCTCGATTTTTGCATCGCACTGTAATCCGAAGCTCGGACCTGCAATCCCTGACCTACACGTGTTCCTAAATACACTATTCTTGGCTAGTCTAGCTCAGCCTGTGTTTATGTAGGTTGAGAATTAGCCAATGGTCTACAAGTACCCGTGAATGGAAACTGGTCATGTATATATACATATATTTTCTGTTGTATTCAGCGGTCTTCCTAAGGCCCTTTGACACGGGCGATGATTGTGTGAACTCGAACATTGGCCAATGTAAACATGGCAGCGATCAGCAGACAAATGAGCAAACACTCATTTATTGGCTAATCAGATATTTCATGCCGACAATAAAATAATCGGATGTCGGGAACACATCCCCCCGTCTAAACAGTAATGAAAATGTACCTGGCCGAACGATCGCCCTGACGATCGTTCAATGACATACAGTACCGATAATTGCTCCATGTAAACGGAGCTGATCCATAGCCGATCGACTTGCTACATTGTCGATTTGGCGTTTGTTACAGGCAGAAAATATGCCAGTGTAAAGAGACCGTAATGTAATTGTAATGTAAATACATTTGTGGACTGATAACATCTCAAACTGCTGTATCATTTCCAATAATAAATGCAATTTTTTCTGTTCTTTTTTGTTTCTATTTTAATTTTTTTGTTGTTTTCTTTTTATATGACTTTGGCTGCTACACTCTAAAAAAGTAGTGGTCGAACCAACATATTGTGCGGGCCACATTTCATTGTGTAAATTGTTTATACAGCTGTATTTGTGCTATTTCGTCCATATATTTTATAGATATAGAGATATGTTTGGAGAAAGAAAACTTTCCGAGTTTTTAAAAAATGGAGAAAACATTGACCAAAAATACAGGCAGATACAAAAGCCCATAGATAGATAAACCTAAAAATACACACAGCACAACCTTGAACATTTTATGGAATATACACAGGACAACCCAAACACATTGTCTATCAGAAGTCTCAGGTTGATGAAAACTTTGGTTCTCATTTAGTACAATGTGTGTGTGTGTGTGTATATATATATATATATATATATATATATATATATATATATATATATATATATATATATATATATATACAAAGTTTGCGGCACTCCAACAAGATCCAGTGAAAAATCTGTAGTTTTATTTGCCCATGTTTATAGCCAATCGATGTTTTAGTTCTGACATGGAACTTTTTTTTAAGCCATAGTGGAACTAAAACGTTGCTTGGCTTTAAACATGGGCAAATAAGACTACAGATTTTTCACTGTCATTTTGAGGTTTGGATTGATCTCTAGCTGCTTTGCACCCAGCACTTTATTACATGAGTGGGGTTTTAATGGTATATTTTTGGTGTGTGTGTAATATATATATATATATATATATATATATATATATATTTATATGTGTGTATATATATATATGTGTGTGTGTGTGTATATATGTGTATATATATTACACATTTTTTCAGTCTATGACAGTGTCACGGAGCTGCTGCTCTTGTGATATGATGTGTCACCTGCAACTTATATAGTTATATGTAGCCTGGTTCGCTAATACATCGTTCATGGTCCTGCAATTTTATAATAATGCCCAAGATTCTATAATGGCCTACCATCAGCCTTGAACATCTCCTGTTTAGATGCTTTGCTTATAAGTCATGCACCTTAAGACAGGGCAGACAATAGTTATTTTCACTTATATCTCTTAATAGCAAACAACTGGAAGTTATAATAGTAGTCTTCAGGTTTAGACACGTTAGTTCATTTAGTATACTTGTACAGATCTTGGCCCAACCCTGTGCAGACACAGACCTGTGCATTGTGATGGTACCCGTTGCATCATTACATTAAGAAGAGTTAATGAGTCTAACAATTAACCACATTCAGTTTGACCTGGGATTGCTGGAGGCCATGTGATGGGATAATCGGCACCATTATACCACTGGAGATATTAATGCAACCAATACAAGAAGAGAACAGTGCTACGTAACACATTGAAAGCTAACAATGGGAACAGGAAAGATCAGGAGGTAGACACTTTGACTTTAATCTAAGAAAAATCAGTATGTGTCTCCAGAATTATGAAGATTATAAAACATAACAAAACTAATAATTAATTCCATGGTGATATCTATGGCTCTTTTACAAAATTCTATAAGTAAATGAGTAATGGAATTGATCACTTTGTAAGTCAGTTACATAAAAAGCACAGAGTGTACATATTTATAGAACCGTCCGTTAAAAAGTATGTAAAACCTTCTATTTGAGAACTTGCGGCAATTCCTTATTTATTTATTTATTTATTTTTAAACTGCACGTGGAAAATGAAACATAGACTCTGATTTGCTCTGGATGCTTTGGCAAGAAGGAAACCTCTTCTCTGAGCCAGTTTTGTTACATGAGAGGAATACTTTGAGTTGAATACAACTCAGCGCACTTTTTTGAGTATTGCAGCTGTCACTCGTGCTACAAAAAGACTACATGTACCCCCAGCCTAAAAGAAAAAAGAAAACCATGAATTTGCAACAATTTACCATGTATAAATTGTATAATCTACAAAAAGGTCTTAAAAAAAAGTAAACAGAAAAAGCGTATTACTTCTTCATGCCCCACTCTTAGGGGCGTACGGAGGGGTTTTGGGCATGACCACACATGGCGGAATTCCTCCGCAACTGTCCGCATCAATGCCGCACCTAATCCGGGTTGCGGATTACGGCTGCGGATCTGCACAAAATGTGCAGAAAATTGATGCGGACTAGCTGCTGCGGACTGCGGGAAAAGTGCTTCCCTTCTCCCTATCAGTGCAGGATAGAGAGAAGGGACAGCACTTTCCCTAGTGAAAGTAAAAGAAATTCATACTTACCGCCCGTTGTCTTTATGACGCGTCCCTCCTTCGGCATCCAGCCCGACCTCCCTGGATGACGCGCCAGTCCATGTGACCGCTGCAGCCTGTGCTTGGCCTGTGATTGGCTGCAGCCGTCACTTACACTGAAACGTCATCCTGGGAGGCCGGACTGGAGACAGAAACAGGGAGTTCTCGGTAAGTACGAACTTCATTTTTTTTTACAGATACATGTATATTGAGATCGGTAGTCACTGTCCCGGGTGCAGAAACAGTTACTGCCGATCGCTTAACTCTTTCAGCACCCTGGACAGTGACTATTTACTGACGTCTCCTAGCAACGCTCCCGTCATTACGGGAGCCCCATTGACTTCCTCAGTCTGGCTGTAGACCTAGAAATACATAGGTCCAGCCAGAATGAAGAAATGTCAAGTAAAAAAAGCAAGACGCATCCGCAGCACACATGACATGTGCATGACAGCTGCGGACTTCATTGCGGAACTTTGAATCTCCATTGAAGTCAATGGAGAAATTCCGCCATGAGTCCGCCACTGCTCCGCAACAGACAGAGCATGCTGCGGACACCAAATTCCGCTCCGCAGCCTATGCTCCGCAGCGGAATTGTACGCATCGTGTAAACGAACACTGCTAAATTAAAGTGAAAGTCAATGTAGAAACGGCTCCGCTGCGGATTAACGCTGCGGAGTGTCCGCAGCGGAATTTAAGTGCAATTCCGCCATGTGTGAACCCGCCCTTTCAAGTTTCTTGGAAACTGCAATGGTAATAGTGCCGAGAAGACGATGGATGCCATGGCAGCAGCGCTCCACATGGAGGGGAGGAGGAGAAGGCTTCCGCTTGACGCGCAGGGTGGCAGAAACACACAGAGCTAGCATCACTGCATGTAGGGTTGGAAAAGGAAACAACCCTCTGTTTTTTACGCTGCGGGTAGTGGTCAGCACATATCCACTAGCCTAAGGGTATGTGCACACACACTAATTACGTCCGTAATTGACGGACGTATTTCGGCTGCAAGTACCGGACCGAACACAGTGCAGGGAGCCGGGCTCCTAGCATCATAGTTATATACGATGCTAGGAGTCCCTGCCTCTCTGCAGGACAACTGTCCCATACTGTAATCATGTTTTCAGTACGGGACAGTAGTTCCACGGAGAGGCAGGGACTCCTAGCATCGTACATAACTATGATGCTAGGAGCCCGGCTCCCTGCACTGTGTTCGGTCCACTACTTGCGGCCGAAATACGTCCGTCAATTACGGACGTAATTAGTGTGTGTGCACATACCCTAACCCTTTATGTTAGCGCGGGAAACAGAGGAAAGCAGTCACGGGGTTGTTCTGTGCGGTGGCCATTATCTCTGTAGTCTCAGCCTAAAGCAATCAGTGTGACCCAGCATTGTTTCCCATAGTCCCAGTAGCAAATTCAACAATGAAGCCTTATTGTAGAGGTTCTCCAGCAAAGGCACTGCTACATTTGCATTGAAAGCTCACTGCCTGCTATTAAAGTGGTTTTTCCCAACTTGGACATTTATGGCATATTCACAGGATATGCCATGAATGTCCGATAGATGCGGGTTCCACATCTGGGACCTGCACCTATCTCTGAATGGGGCCCCCTGAACCCAGTTCCACCTTGCTAGGCTCCCGCTGCTTCACGGCCACTTCCTGACGAGGTGGTCAGGAGTTAAGGAAACCGCATAGTTCACCGTGCTACACTGTTTACATAACTCCCATTTATTTCTATGGAAGTTACAGAAACAGTGTAGCTCGGCTGTTTCCATAACTCCCGACTACCTCATCAGGAAGTGGCCGTGAAGCAGCGGGAGCCGAGCAAGGTGAAATGGGGTTCAGGGCCCCAATCTAGAGATAGGTGCAGATGAGACTCGCATCTATCGGACATTTATGCCATGTCCTGTGATTATGCAAAAAATGTCCAAGATGGGAAAACCCCTTTTATTTTGTGTTTTAAGATACTGACTGTCAATAATATGACATACTGTTGCCTTTATCTCTCTTATATAGGGTATACAATGAGCACCTGCAGGGACATGTTCCTGTGCGGGGCTGCCCTTTTCGTGGCAAATAACCTGCTTTCTTGTAGGCATAGGGACAATCTAGGGCCAGTATTCAACCCCTTTTCTTTTGTCACACTCCCGCAACCCTCTGTTTTTTACGCTACGGGTAGTGGTCAGCACATAACCACTAGCCTAACTCCTTACATTAGAGCTTGTAATATAAAGGGCTAGGCTGTTGGATACGTGCAGAGCAATACTCGTAGCGTAAAAACCCGATGCGTGCAGACCACTACTTGTAGCGTAAAAACCAAAGGATAGCAGGTGTGTGCAAAAATAACTTGTTTTTAAAAGTATACATTTGGAAACCCCACCCCCTTTTAAAAACTTGTATTTTCCCCTGACACTCCAGCGTTAGGCCTCATGCCCACTTCAGTATTTTTCGTCAGCGTTGTTTTAACTGATAACACCCTGACACATTCATTTCAATGGGGCCATGCACACTTCCATTGTTTTAACGGAACCGTGCGGCCGTTCCGTCAAAAATAACAGGTCCTACTCCTGCCCATTTTTGACGGAACGGTCTCGGCCTTTTCATTGATTTGGTCCATGACACAACGGACTGCACACGGAAGCCATCCGTGTGCAGCCAGTGTATCACGGAACCGTCATTAGCGGCCGTACAACGGCCAACGGAAGTGTGCATGCAGCCTTACTGTATTTTCAGATTGTTAAAGTTAAGTCCGTGGCTAGCTTATGGGTGTGTTAGAGCACTCGGAAGCTCTCAAAGTCCTGATTGTGAAAAGTTAATAAGAGTGGAAGAGAGAAATTGTTGCCGGTTATCACACACAGGCTATTTTATGACGGTCTGTGTTTTACTGTGCTATAGGGTGAAAACAGGCTGCCTTTATATTCTATTCCACTCGCAGCGCAATGGCAAGAAATTTTCTCACCGCTGCTCTGTTTTATTATCAGAAGTGTTCCTGCTCAGAAAGGAAGCAATTTCAATATTAGGATTGTATTAAGGATTTTAATGTGGTGAACCTAAACCTAAAGCCTGTAAAAGGCCTTGATATTTCATGGACCCAGAAAAACACTTATCTCTTAAGCCTCTGTTCACAATTGCCACTTTCTACTCTCTTCTGTTATTTTTACAGAAAAACAAAAGTGGAGAAATGTTCATGTTAATGGCCGCATCGACCTCAGATTTTTTTTTGGGCACATGCCATTAATTGTATAAGATATGCTCTGTTCTATGAACTGATGTTTATTTGGAAGCCAGAATAGCAAAGTCTGCTACACCAGGGCTTTTTTCTACTGGGGCCTCACCAGTGGTCAGAGTTTATGATAGATTAAATTGTGATAAGTTTTAATTTTATCATTTGTCTCCTGAACCCAGTGTAACATTAGAGAAAGCACAAAAGGAGTCAATTATGTCTCTAAACCAGAAATTGATGCAGCCAGAGAAAGTACTGTACAATATATAGTCACTCCTCAAAACTGTCTCTCTAGATGTGTCTTACCAACAACTGGAGGGTGTCCCATGAGTGAAGCCCACCTCACTGTGTTGCACAATTTTACACAATTCTACCTGCTGAAAAAAAAAACACTGACATCCCATTGAAGTCAATTGGGCAATGGATCCTAACAGCTTTTCCTTTCAATCCATTAAAAATGGAAGGACATTATGTTAGGAAAGGGAACAAAGCACAAACGTACTGACTAAGGCCCCATGCACACGACCGTATATATCATCCATAATTGCGAACCGTAATTACGGACCCATTAATTTCTATTGGCCACAAACACCTTTCAGCTTTTTTACAGATGATTGTCCGTGGTGAAAAAATTATAGAACCTGTCCTATTCTTGTCCGTAATTATGGCACGGATTCTCTCGTAGAAACCTATGGGAGCTTCCGTAAATACGGATGGCTACGGATGTGCATCCGTAAACCGTCCGTATTTACGGAAGCGTTGCTATGCAACCTGCTGATGACATCATTTGCAGCCTCCCTTTTTTTTAACGGATCCGTATATACAGATCAGTATTTACGGATAGATGAAAATACGGTCGTGTGCATGGAGCCTTATGAATACTTGGTATTAGGCTTATAAAAAACACTAACTGTGAACTGGGGCAACATGTGTGTCTGGTGCATTCTGTTTACTATCTTACATTACTGTTCAATGGTTTCCTTTCTATTAATATCACATGAAAACTATGTGGTTTAATGTATTTTTGATCTTTTTTTAGTTCTTTACAATCTATGGAAAGTATGAACACCACATCGCTGTTTCCTTTTCCTATAAATAAATTTCTCTTTTTTTAGAAAAGCTAAAAAAAACAAAACTTTTTCCACGACAGATCTATTTCCACAAAGCTGTGTCACTTGAGAAAAACAAGTGCTGTGGTCTTAGTTATAGTTGTGGTTAGAGGTGACAGAGGAAGTGCTTAGTTTCTCTGATATCACAATTTCCATGAGTATCTGCAAGCAAATGAGATACAACTAAAGCAACGGAGAACAATATCACAGATGAAAAACACACCGTAACCCACAAAGCAACACTGTGAATACGTTTCATTGTATGTCTGATTCTCATCGGAGCCTTTACAGCCTAGGGGCACTTTTATTGCTGTGCGTTTCCTTGTAGTTGGTATGTGCGCTGCTGCTGACAGACCGGACTAATGTGCTGCTTCACGTCTCACTTATATCTTGCTGTGAAAATTGGAAGATTGAAGACTTATAGGCTGATTGGTATAGATATCGAGCACTGCTATTTGCTTTTATATACTGACGATTGAGTGGTTGAAGTTGCTTTTCTGTGCTTTTTCGTCTAATTTTAGAATTCTTTTTCTTATGCAGCTAATCGTTTATGCCAACTGTGCAACCTATGGCTTCAGTTAATATTTGACTTAGAATTTTTTAAGAGAAGAAAGCATTAAAGTCTGACTTTATAACTACACTTTATACAAGTCGGTCATATCTGTGATACCATTTTTATGGGAGTACAGTGAAGGTTTTACTCTGTCTTTGAATGGACAGAAATACAGATTATGTGCTTTATAAATGGAATTCCATGAGTTGCATACATTTGATTTGTTACATAAAAGCAGCATATTTAACCCCCTCTTTTTCCCTTCCCCCTGTTTGTTATTTCCCATACTTTCCTTGCTTTCCTATTTGAACCCATGACCTGTTATACTTTGGTAAATATAATTCTCTTAATTTATATGTATCATCACCATTCCCTTCAACTGAAGATTTTATGTTCATTCGCAAAAATTACTTGCTGGTTGCTTTTTGCTTGTTAAAAGCATTTGGGCCATAAAATCCCTACCATTCTGTGCCCTTTCCATAGTTGTGGGTATTAAATGGAGCAGTATTACTATTATTATTACTATTATATATTATTATGGCACTCTAAACTCCCATAGCGCTTTCCGTAGGACAATATTGTGGTAACATATGGTAACAATGACAAAAGACAGTGTAGTGTAGGTAAGTGGGACCGTATTTGCAATACATTAGGTAGGAACCCTGCCCATACAAGCTTACAGTCTATAAATCTATACAGTCTATAACATAAGCCTCTAATCGTGGCCATGCACATTAGACGAAACTTGCCATTTTCCGCTGATTTTTGCAGGATGAGCCAATGATCTAGTATATATGATGGCCACCCGACATTCCCACAATGGCAGATGTCGGGCAAAGAAGGATCAGGCATGTTGGATCTCAACATAGCCGATCCTTTGCTACCACAGGAGATAAGCTGCTGACAGACATTTCTGGCAGCAGCCCATTCCCGTCTTCTATTGAAATAAACATGCATGTTTGGCCTCCTTAAAGGGGTTTTCTAGCTTCTGACAACTGATGACCTATCCACTGGATAGATCATCAGTAAATGATCTGTGGGGGTCCGACACCTGGGCCCCACACAGATCAGCTGGTCCGGTGCCTCCGTGCACCGGACGTACAAGCCGGAAGCAGTTAGCTCAAGTCACGGAATAGCGGCCTAGCTGCAGTACTGCAGCTCTGCTCCTAGTCAAGTGAATAGGAGCGGACCTGCAGTTCCGCAGCAATGCTATGTTCCGCTATCCTATGTACGGAGCCAGCTGCTTCCAGGCTCCATACATAGCATTATGTGCCACAACATCCGGTGCCCACAGACCACCGGAGCAGCTTATCAGAGTGGGGTCCGGGTGTCAGACCCGCACCGATGACGTACTGATGACCTATCCGGTGGATAGGTCATCAGTTGTCAGAAGGTGGACAACACCTTTAAGTGAAGCTGCACTTTAGAAGCATTCAAAGTAGATTCAAAGTATAAATATTGAAATGTAAATGGAAAAGGCAACATTTAAATAGTGTCTAAAAGAGTGAATCATGCCTGATCTAGCCACTGCAACAGCTTCAGTATTCCTGGGTATAAATACATCAAATTCCTCTATAAGGAGACACTGTAAAATGTAATGTATATGTTCAGATTGACTTCTGGTCACCAAACTAGTTAGGCTAAGTTCACACTTGTGTTATATAATTCGTTACTCTGATCCGTTTCTAGATCAGAATAAGGATAAAAACGGATCAGTTAAAAATCCCATTGAAATAAAAAATAACCGATGCGAACGGATTATAATCCGTTTGTATCCATTCTACATTGACACCAATGATCAAAAAAAAAAACGGATGTGTAACAGATGGGTTATTTTTAACTGGGTAAAAGTCCTGTACTCTGAACTTTTATCCCCGTCAAAAAAACGGATGACTAACATAACGGACGCGAACGTATTCTAACGGATGCAATTAAAAATCCCATTGATTTCAATGGAATTTTTAACAGATCTGTTTTTATACTTCTGATCTAAAAAAAATGGATCCGAGTAACGGATTATATAACGCAAGTGTGAATTTATAGCCTTATAGCATATGGTATAGTATTTTAGTGTTTAAAAGTTTCCCTCTACGTACGCGCTAATAGTGTCCTTTTGACCTCTGACGGGCCCGCATACATCAGTATACCACAAACATTTTTTATGGAATAGTGTAGTATATGTTCGCAAAAAATGTTGGCTATACTGGATACATCGCAGGCCACTGTCCGTGGTATGCATTGGTAGCTTTTTTCGGCATATATGTCAAACGGAGGCTATTGTTGTGATGTGGACAGGGCCATAAGGGTATGTTCACACGCACTAATTACGGACGTAATTCGGGCGTTTTTGCCCCTTATTACGTCCGAAAATAGCGCCTCAATAGCACTGACAAACATCTGCCCATTGAAAGCAATGGGCAGACGTTTGTCTGTTCACACGAGGCGTAATTTACGCGCCGCTGTCAAATGACGGCGCGTAAATAGACGCCCGCGTCAAAGAAGTGACCTGTCACTTCTTTGGCCGTAATTGGAGCCGTTATTCATTGACTCCAATGAATAGCAGAGTCAATTACGTCCGTAATGGACGCGGCGTTCAAGCGCCTGCACATGCCGTTACGGCTGAAATTACGGGGATGTTTTCAGGCTGAAGCATCCCCGTAATTTCAGCCGTTACGGATGCCCTCGTGCGAACATACCCTAACCCTCTTACAAGACACAAAATTATGTCTCGACCTAGATACTGTTTTATAGCTATTACTATAGCATTTCGTTTAAGTAAGTACAATTATAGAGTTCTACGATCTATAGCCTTATTGTACAGTGTCATCAACCAGTGTCTATATTTAGATCTGACTGATATCTACGTCACAAAAACATTGGAATTGGATGTTATTTTCTGCTATTACAGCATCATGGTTGAGAATATTTCACTATTACGGCCCATGAGGAAGTGAAACTCACTACTCTGAGTATTTGAATTTGTGTCATCACTGGTTACTTCCTTGCAGAGTGTAATGGAAACATATATTTTAGTTCACATTGGTGGTTGCAATTTCCTCCTTTGTAAAAGACAAAGGCCTATATAAAAAACAAAAAACAAAAAAAAAAAAAAACGACAAACTAATGTGTTTTATAAATAGCCAAAGTTTTTATTTTGCTCAAGGTATTTTTAGTAACCCTAGAGTATCAAGAGCTACAGCTAGAAACACAAAATGCTGCCTGGTCGTATTTGTAATTTGGAATAAAATGTCAAGCAAGACATTACATTCCAACATTAATATTAAAACTGGTGGCACTGCTTATGGCCTATCATATTCTCGCACACAGACACTTTAAATAGGGTTGTCCACTTTTTATTTTTTCGATTTCATTTATTTATAGAATAGGAAGTCATTCAGATTTCTAATATACATGTATTTAAAATACTTTTCTTATATCAGTGCAGTTGTTTCTGCCTAAAAAAAAATAATGATACAGCCCACAGATTTGTCCATAAAAAAAGCACCCATAGGATAACTGAATGGACAGTCATGTGACCCACATCATATGACCACTGGCATTCAGGTAACACTGTCCAGGTATATAACAGGTATATAGTAGATGATTGAGGAGCAGAAGTTATAAAGTATTTCTACCTCCAGCAACATCTCATCGTCATGTCGGTCAGTGTCTGTGAGGAACGGCTCTTACATTCTTCTCATTGTCTCCTCTGTGTGTTGTGTGTGGTTTTTTATATTTAACTTTATTAACAACATGACAACGTCTCAGAGACAGGCAGTTATTTTATAAATCATCTAGAGACCGTGAATACAGGCAGTGAATCCATTTTTTATCATTATTCCAACATTAGGTTCCATGCACACGACCGTGCCCGTAATTACGACCCGTAATTACGGGCATGGATGACCGCGGACAGCCATCCATATTTATGGTCCGTGCTCCCATTATATAGTATGGGAGCACGGTCCGTAAAATAAAAAAATAGGATATGTCCTATTTTTTCGGCAAGTTTCTGCGGCACGGACACCTTCCCGTAATTATACGGGAAGGTGTCCGTCCGCCATAGAAACTAATGGGCCCGTAATTATGGACGATTTTACGGTTGTGTATATGCGGCCTTAGTCCTATTCACATAGCCCATGTTGCCCCAACGTGTGTTTGTGGTGGGTCACATGAATGATGCCATGTTTAGTCATTCTACTGTGACAGGGGCCTCACGCACTATAAGAAATGTATGTGAGCGGAATTTCTAATACATGCAAATTAGAAAACTGTATGATTTCCTAATCTACAAATAAGTAAAAAAAAATCATAAAAACTGGACAACCCTTTTAACGTCATTAGGCCTGTTTAAGGGCATCTCTTCACCTCGACATGTGTCTACATAGAAGAATAGCACGCCTTTCCATATGGTAGCTGGCTGTGTTTATAGTTCAGTAAAAAGGTTCTTCCAAGTTTTTGCTATGCATTTGTGCCACCAAAAACCTGCAGTCCTTGGCCATTACATAGAACACATAGACATAGCATGCTATGCCCTGTGACCACTATGTTGGGTATTGATGAAGTAAAAAACGGCAAGTCTGCCGCAGCGTTGAAAAGATGGTATTAATCAGGGTCAGGGCCCTGTGCTGCCTGACACTACTCCAAGGGCATCAAGTCATCTAGAATTTGTCAGTGATCTATGTACATTTTAGATTAAGATTTTTTTTTGTCTGTCAGTAAGTTTAGTGGTTTTGTTTGTAGGTGAATCTTTTATTGGAAGTGGGTAGGCATATTTGCAGATTGGGCCTTCAGACCTGAGTGTGAGTGCTGTACCTAACCCTACCACCTGACCAGTGATGACATGCAACAAACACTCCGAAAAGTTTGCCGCTTAACTGGAATACAATTTTTTTTCTCAATATATACTATTTCTGCTGTACAGGATGGATGTCGGATCCATGTGGTAATGTCAGGAATCATTACCATGTATATTGTTTGCAAAATATATTATCCTTACACATATATATATATAGCAAACATAGAATGGTGACAGCACCCTGCGACACTAATGCCACCTAAACCACTAAATATAAATAAATATGCACTAAAGCTAAATCTACTTACAAATAGGGAGGTTCTTAGTGCACATTTTGATCAAAAAGTGTTAGCCCACCTGCCACGACAAGGCGACCTCTGTAAGGTGGGAACCTACGCTGCACATACACCCAGAACTGGGACTAAGCCTACATATATACCTGGGGATGGTAGGATCCAGCATTGAACTGATTAAAATCACCCAGGGCAGAATGGGAGGAGTGCAAGAACAACAAGTGGAGGCAGTCACTAACCCCACATATATGGATCACATAAACACAACAAAAAGTTGAACAGCACATTCCAACTAAATGATACAAATTGTATGCAGGTGCAAGAACACCCATGACTGCAGATATACAGCAAACATAGAATGGTGACAGCACCCTGCGACACTAATGCCACCTAAACCACTAAATATAAATAAATATGCACTAAAGCTAAATCTACTTACAAATAGGGAGGTTCTTAGTGCACATTTTGATCAAAAAGTGTTAGCCCACCTGCCACGACAAGGCGACCTCTGTAAGGTGGGAACCTACGCTGCACATACACCCAGAACTGGGACTAAGCCTACATATATACCTGGGGATGGTAGGATCCAGCATTGAACTGATTAAAATCACCCAGGGCAGAATGGGAGGAGTGCAAGAACAACAAGTGGAGGCAGTCACTAACCCCACATATATGGATCACATAAACACAACAAAAAGTTGAACAGCACATTCCAACTAAATGATACAAAATGTATGCAGGTGCAAGAACACCCATGACTGCAGATATACAGCAAACATAGAATGGTGACAGCACCCTGCGACACTAATGCCACCTAAACCACTAAATATAAATAAATATGCACTAAAGCTAAATCTACTTACAAATAGGGAGGTTCTTAGTGCACATTTTGATCAAAAAGTGTTAGCCCACCTGCCACGACAAGGCGACCTCTGTAAGGTGGGAACCTACGCTGCACATACACCCAGAACTGGGACTAAGCCTACATATATACCTGGGGATGGTAGGATCCAGCATTGAACTGATTAAAATCACCCAGGGCAGAATGGGAGGAGTGCAAGAACAACAAGTGGAGGCAGTCACTAACCCCACATATATGGATCACATAAACACAACAAAAAGTTGAACAGCACATTCCAACTAAATGATACAAAATGTATGCAGGTGCAAGAACACCCATGACTGCAGATATACAGCAAACATAGAATGGTGACAGCACCCTGCGACACTAATGCCACCTAAACCACTAAATATAAATAAATATGCACTAAAGCTAAATCTACTTACAAATAGGGAGGTTCTTAGTGCACATTTTGATCAAAAAGTGTTAGCCCACCTGCCACGACAAGGCGACCTCTGTAAGGTGGGAACCTACGCTGCACATACACCCAGAACTGGGACTAAGCCTACATATATACCTGGGGATGGTAGGATCCAGCATTGAACTGATTAAAATCACCCAGGGCAGAATGGGAGGAGTGCAAGAACAACAAGTGGAGGCAGTCACTAACCCCACATATATGGATCACATAAACACAACAAAAAGTTGAACAGCACATTCCAACTAAATGATACAAAATGTATGCAGGTGCAAGAACACCCATGACTGCAGATATACAGCAAACATAGAATGGTGACAGCACCCTGCGACACTAATGTCAGTGATCTATGTACATTTTAGATTAAGATTTTTTTTTGTCTGTCAGTAAGTTTAGTGGTTTTGTTTGTAGGTGAATCTTTTATTGGAAGTGGGTAGGCATATTTGCAGATTGGGCCTTCAGACCTGAGTGTGAGTGCTGTACCTAACCCTACCACCTGACCAGTGATGACATGCAACAAACACTCCGAAAAGTTTGCCGCTTAACTGGAATACAATTTTTTTTCTCAATATATACTATTTCTGCTGTACAGGATGGATGTCGGATCCATGTGGTAATGTCAGGAATCATTACCATGTATATTGTTTGCAAAATATATTATCCTTACACATATATATATATATATATATATATATATATATATATATATATATCAGTATATTTCACAAGGAGGTTGAATTCATGGGACAATGGAGGCTGTGTGGGGAACACGCCCTGGAATGCAAGAGGAGTGTACAGATGGACTTACAGCTGAGTAGAGCCAATGGGGCTTAAGCACGTCCCACATCTCTAGGGAGGAGATTGTGTTTCTTTGTTTAATAAAGTTTAGTCTTCACTTCCTACTTCACTGAACACGCCTATGGAGGACACCGCCCCTGGAATGCAAGAGGAGTGTACAGATGGACTTACAGCTGAGTAGAGCCAATGGGGCTTAAGCACGTCCCACAGCTCTAGGGAGGAGATTGTGTTTCTTTGTTTAATAAAGTTTAGTCTTCACTTCCTACTTCACTGAGGGAGTATCTGTACCAACATTTGTCTGCCTGGTATACTTCTTCCACGCATGCCCTCAGTTTTCAATTTACAGAGGGGGTTATCCGGTGTGAAAAAACAGGGAAAAGGAAGTTTACCCTGACAGTGATCCATACAATCACATATGTCACCCTGTTCTTTTTAAATGTTCATGTCTTGTACAAATTGTAGGTGTTTGTGGTGTCTACTTATTTACTCTTTTTCAGTATAGTGGAGGCCTTTTTGTGGTATATGATGTATGTAGTAAAGAACTAAACATGCTGATATTCATTTGGTGACAGATAGCCTACTGTACAAAGTTGTACTAATCATCTAGTTATTTCAGCTTTCTTTGGAGGATAATTGTGTTACTTCATATTTAAGACAGAAATGAGTGAGGCTAACGTTGCCTAGGTACATCCGGCCCTTAATCTTAAATATAGCATTAGTTTTCATGGCACCTGAGTGAAGATGATTAAACCCGCACCTCTCCATTTTCTTGATAGAGAAGGTATCGGTTTATGACATGTTTATAATAGAAGAGGGGGAGAAAAATGCCTGAAGTGTTCTATAGCAGTTTTAACAACTTTCACCCATCAATCAAATTTAATGTGGATGTCTCCTAAGAAAAAAGTTCCTTCTATGGTAATCCGCCGACAGGAGAAAATTCTGCTATTCACGTTTTTTTCAATAAATATTAAATTTTTCCTCAATCAGTCTTGTTTAGTTCTATAAAATCATTTTTATGTTATACAGAATATACAGTTATGCTACTTTATGGTATTTATTGTAATGTTGTTAGGCTACTTGAGGCTAACAAAGAATACAGTTATGAGTCAAGTGTATTCATGAAGAGATGCTTAAACAGGGCAGGGTATGATGACAATCTTTTTTTTAGTTTTCTATTTTTTATTTTTGCATCTATTACCTTTTCTAGACATAATGGACCTTGTGCATAAAAACAATTTTTTTTTTGTAGTTTCTGTTGCAGTTTTTTATGCAGTGTTTTGATCTTGAACAATACTTCTACTAGTTGGATCTACTTATGGCATTGGCTCAAAAAACGACATCCAAAACTGCCATAAAATCTGTGCTGTTTAAAAAAAAAAAAAAAAAAAAAAAAAAGCTGTGTGTGTGAAACGATCACATTTTTTAAGCGCGATGCCCAGTATGTCATTGTAAGATCGATTTATAACTGCACCAGATATATGGGCATATCTCTAATAGCTACAGGGGATGCTGTATCCCTATAGGTCTGTTATGGGGGCTCCTGAGGGGGCCATGGCCGCCCAAAAGACCACATCGCAGTTTTGTCACGTTTTTGCCGTGAATCGCTCAAAGGACGCGGATATAATTGACATCGCTGGCAAGGGAACCGTCGGTTCTCTTCCCCACCATTCAGCCTTTATTTATGCAGGCGGCGCAATGACGTCCACGTGATCATGTCATTGCGCCGCTTGCTTCGTTCCGCTGGATGTGGCCTGGTCAGAAGAGACCAGGACTGCATTGTTAGAGAAGTGGACAGCACTGGAACTGGGACAGGTAAGTGTGGCACTAACTGCAGGTGGTGGCGCATCTACAGGGGGGCTGTGTGGCGATTTATACTGGGGGCTGTGTGGCGCTTTGTACAGGGGGCTGTGTGGTGCTATCTAAAAGCTGGGTGGTGCTATCTGCAGGGGGGTGACGCTATTTACAGTGGGTGTGTGGCACTATCTACAGGGGCTGTGTGTGGTAATATCTACAGGGGCTGTATGTGGTGCTTTACTTTACAGTGTTGGACACAATTATATTCAGGGGCACAGTGTTTGGTACTATTTTATTCAGGAGCGCAGTGTATGGTGCTATTATATTTAGTGGCACAGTGTGTGGCACCATGAGAATTTTATCTTCGTTTATAGGTCGGGAAATGTTGGAAAAGTGAGGAGCCGAAGACATCTGAGTGGCAAATTCTGCAGAAATGGGTTATGGCCGGGAGAAGTTGTCATGAGGTCTGGACCAGATGGTGAAGAAAAAAAGAGAAAAAAAAATACTAGAATCTGAGAAGTCACCTGTGAGTCACTGGATTTATAGAGGATCTGTCACCTTTCCTGACATGTTTATTATAGGAAATCCTTGTATTTCACAAAAAGTCTTTGTGCAGTCCAGGACTGATAGACAAATGGGTGTTACTATTCCCCTTGTACAGGAGGATGTGTCCCTGCACAGTGTGATACTATCAGCGATGTTTGAAGACTGTGAGTATGTAGGGACACAGCCCTTTGACAAGGGGAATTGTAACCCATTTGTTGCTGCTTGCACAAAATGGTGGTATTAACAATAGTTACGGCGCACCAGGGCGGCGGTGGAGAAGGGGGTAGTAATTGCACTCGGGCCCTGGTGCCTGAGGAGGCCCAAATGCACCTTAACCAAAGCAATATTTTTAAAAGGTAGATGAGGGCCCTGTTACAGATTTTGCATTGTGGCCCAGGAGCTTCCAGTTACAGCCCTGTTGTAAGGACAGGGTCTGATGTGAGTAATTATAATCTGTGCACAGTGATGTCAAATATCTTGGTGCACTATAAGCATAGATTGATAATAAGGAAAACAAAAACTGCTCACCTTGCTGTTACATCACTAGGAATTTCTTCTGTATGTTATGTTTATTCTCCATAAGATCAAAACAAAGTTACTTTTATCATGTGATTTCCATATCGTTGGGAGCATCATTACTGTGTCCATACAAGCTATTATGAAAATGAAAAACTTTCATCAAGACAAATGATAAGGTTCAAGATGATTTATATTCCCTGTTTTGGTCAATTACGAAGTGTTCTTTTGGAAAGAGTACTAGTTGTACATTGTAAGCCATCGCGGGCAGGGACCTCTCTCCTACCGTACTAGTCTGCCACTCAGTAAACTCATGTTTATTGCACTTGCTTGTTTTTTTATTGTTTGCTCGTATGTTATGTATTTCATATTTACAGTAAAAAAAATAAAAAAATAAAACCACAGCCGGGTCTTTCATGCTGTGAGACTATGGTGTGCTGTTGTTTGGCATAGTAAGCAGGGTAGCCCGCTCTATGAATTATCAAGGCGTCACAAATAGGCTTCTACCTGGCTTTACACGCTGCGCCTCAGGACCTACACACAATCCCTCCATGTTTCACACACTGGCCACCCATTATTCATTTATTTTTATTTATGCACCTTACTCATTACTGCCCCCTATATTTCATCCCTATTATTATCTCTTGCACATACACTATTCATTTATTATTTTTTACTACACATCCCATGCACTCCCCTCAAGACTAGTGGGAGTGGCTATTATTATTTAAAGCACCTGTTCACTCTCCTTCATCAGCGTTTCTGACCTGTCTGTGTCCATTTGTAAGTATGGCCTTTTTCAGTGTTTTTGTGTTATATGTCCCCTTGTTTTTATTCATATTTACAGTGCCCTAAACTTTTATCACTATAGATTAATAAAATTATTTGCAATCCGGATAGAAAGACAGCTATCACAGGCAGGATGTTGACTTTGTGCTGCAAAACTGTAGCTTGATATAATGTTGTCCTCCCTGAGCAATCTTCTGCTGGACTTTCTCAATTCATGGGATTTATATGTTAAAACAGAGCCGGATGCAATTATAACAAGCGGAAGTTCTGTACATGGAATGAAGTGATGCAAGGTTGGTATATAGGTGAATTACATTCAATGCAGTTGCTATGGTGTTTAGACATTGTTGTTATTATTATCATCGCTTAATAGAACAAGCCCAATACGTGAGTATTTCTGGATTCAGGATTAGGAAGTCCCTCAGTATGTATTTGTATAAAGTGTGTATATATAATTGTGTGCAAATGAGGCTTTTCGTGAACCAAACATACCACCAGAGTTCAGATCTGTTAATTCACAATCCAAGGTGTGGCTGGTTATCGTATGATTGTATATAAAGACTGCATCACATGCAGATCTGGGTTATTGCATGATCAGATACAAATTTCAATAAATTTATATTGGGCTTCATATATGGATGTGTCATAACCTAAGACTGGCAAAAAGGACTCCTTAAAGTGAATGCTCACTTTTTAATATCATGTTGCTTTTAGGTCTATATCAGTCGGAGCTTCATTTTTCTAATAGAAAGCTCTGAATTCCCTGCATAGACATAGATTTAAGGTTGGAATCACATGTTCATTTTTTCTGGCAGTTTATAATGCAGTTGTTTGTTTTTTTTTGACAAACACAGGAGTGGATACAAAAAGTATAAAGCAAAGACTGATATGTCTCCTCTCTTCCCTATCCACTTCGGTTTTTGGCAAAAAAAAAACAAACGATATAAAAAACAGCCTCAAAAACTGAGTGTGATTCCAGCTATCTGCAGCCACCACTAGAGGGAGTATAGGTGCTTACTGCCAACTGTCTTCTTATTGAGTTTAATGGATAACAGCAGGGCCGGCTCCAGGTTTATGTAGGCCCTTGGGTGACACAGACTTAGTGGGCCCCTTTGCAGGGGAACTCATGACGGCATAAAAATGGCAGAAAACTTCACTTTGTGCCCCCATATAGACGTTAGGCCCAGTTTATGCCCCCATATAAAAGTTTGTACCCCAATAAATTTAGTGCCACACAGCCCCCCTTCCAGGTAGTGCCACACAGTCCCCTCCCAGGTAGTGCCACACCGCCCCCACCTCCCAGGTAGTACCACACAGACCCCTCCTCTGAGGTAGTGCCACACAGCCCCCTTCCTTGTACTGCCACACAGACCCCCCTCCCTGGTAGTGCCACACAGCCCCCTCCCAGTAGGTTGCGCCTTTTGGGCTCCCTCTAGTGGGATCCCCAGCCAGAGCATTGCCGAGGCTCTGGCTGGGGATTCCGCTTCAGGAGAAGCCCCTGACATCACTGTCCATATATGTGTTGTCAGGGGCAACCCCAGAGCCATAGTCCTGGGCAGAGCGCTACTAGCACTCAGCCTGGAACTTCTGCTCTGCTCCATATATGGACAGTGATATCAGGAGCATAACAGTGTCCCAGGCAGAGTGCTGGAAGCGGTTCTGGGGAAGCCCATGTCTTCACTGTCCATATATGGTGTGAGACAGTGACAGGTAAAGTCCTTGAGGGAAGGTATATTTCCCCTAGAATCCTGTCATATGTATCCTAGGCTCCAGGGAATGAGTAGTTCTTGCAATAGAAAGCTCTAGTTTTCCAATCTCGGCTTAAGGAAAAGCCGGAAAAAAGGGCCTGGAGTTGGATTGGAGAAGAGCAGGGCGGGTTCCCCAATCCCTAGTCCATCTCTGTTTGTAGGACAAGGTTGCTGCTCAATTAGCTGCACCTGTAGCCTGTGTATAAAAAGGTGCAGACACAGTGTGTGGGAGTCTCACCCCTGACTCAGACTGGAGACTACTAAGGCTGGAGTAGCCTGTATGCTATGTGAGTAAAGACCTGTGTTACTTTGTGTCCAGTGCCTGGTAGGAAGGCACTTGGTATAGTTAGATAATATCTTGTTTAGTTAGTGCTCAGACGAGCAGGACTTATTTTGTATTTTGCCTTGTTGTACAAGAGGCTGTTTGTTTGACAAGAATAAAAACACAGGCAAAGCCCTGTTATGACTTTTAATGCACGGTGTCCCTGTCTCTGGCTACAAAGAAACCGCTGTACCAACCTCTCCTGATGCTAAACCCTCACATATGGTGGCCGATGCGGGCACGGTCTTAAAGAGACATACACCTATTTAAAAGGACTTTTGCTGCTCCAAGTGGAAAATCGTTCCTAGGGGCAACAACACAATTTTTTCTCCCCGAGAGTGCTTGGAAGTGTATGTCTTGGGTGAAGGCGGCAACAGGGCTAAAAGAGACTGTTAAAATGGATGAAATACTTAAACAGCTGATTCAGGCTAATATCAACCAGGGGAAGATAAGCACAGCTCTGCAAGAAGCCAGCGCGACTCAGCGAATGGTGCATGAGGAAGCCATGCGTGCACAGGCTGAAACCAATATTCTGCTGGGTGAAGCCCACAGACTGGCCTTAAAAGAACAGCAGCAAATTAATCGCTATTTGCAAGACCAAATTCAGGCCTCAGTGGAGAGGTCAGCGGGGCCTCATGGTTTGCGCCAAACCACTCGTGCAGCGGTACAGACATCTCTGCAGAAGATGACATCAACCGACAACGTTGAGGCCTATCTCATGGTGTTTGAGCGAGTGGCAGAACGAGAGAAGTTACCTTCAGATCAGTGGGCAGCAGTGGTGGCACCTTTCCTAACCGGAAAGTCGCAAAAGGCATACTTTGATCTCAATGAGCAGGATGCCAAGGATTACTCCAAGCTGAAGGGTGAGATCCTTGCCAGTCTGGGTGTTAATATGAATGTGCGTGCTCGACGGGTGCACAACTGGACTTTCGTGGAACACCTACCTGCGCGATCACAAATGTATGATCTTGTCCATCTTGCAAGGAAATGGCTACAGCCAGAGGAATCAACCCCTGCGCAGATCGTGGAGAGAGTGGTGCTTGACAAATACATCCGCTCCTTACCACCGAAGGTTCAGCGTTGGGTCGGTCAAGGAGATCCTACAGATGCGGAACAGCTGGTGAACCTGATTGAAAGGTACAGAGCTACTCAGGATCTACTCCAAGAACTACCGCCTGGATGTTCTAACCCCAGGAACAGCAAATCGTGCGGAGCACCCGGTAAGACTGTTCCATTTACTAGAGGGGTGAGAAATGTCTTTAAGGGAGGTGGCTCAGAAGGGGAGCAGACGGAGGGAAGAAATCCCAGAGAGACACTGAATGCCAGACCAAGGTCTCAAGTTGGGGACCGGGGCCGCATACAGTGCTGGCGGTGTTATGGACCTGGGCATATTGCTGCCAATTGTCCCCTGACTACTGAGCCAATGGACTGTGATGCAGCAAGGCGAATATCCTTGTTTGCACGTCCTGTTTGTTCTGCTGAGACTGTTTACGAAACTGAGCAACAAATGTGTGTCGTAAAAGTGGAAGGGTGTACTGTGAGTGCCTTTCTGGATTCTGGGAGTCTGGTTACCCTGGTGCATGCCAGCCTGATAGACCCTGGAACATTCAGCGGACATAGTATAGGGGTCCTGTGCATACATGGGGACACTAAAGAATACCCCACCGCTTTGGTCACTCTAGAGACTTCCTGTGGAACCGCTTGCCATGAAGTGGGTGTGGTCAAGTTCCTGATGCACAGTGTGATCCTGGGGAGAGACTTCCCAGTGTTCTCGGACTTGTGGAGGAAGAAAGATGTAACCTCCACTGTAAATGTTAATGATGGTATTAATGTGTGCGCTGTGATTAGCCCAGAACCCTTTAACGAAGATGCTGAGGTGCCAGCAGTAGGGGTGACCACTGAGCCTGATAAATTTCCTCTGTCTGTTTTTGCTGGTCAAACAGATGAGCAGGAGGAAATTTCTGAGATACCAGAGTTAAATGTATCACGTAACAATTTTGGGACGGCTCAACTTAGCGATCCCACATTGGTAAAAGCCAGGGAAAATACTAAGGTATTAAATGGAGTGCCTCAACATCCAGGGGCTGATAAGGTGTTTCCACACATGGCGGTTAACCAGGATTTGCTGTATCGGATAGATAACGTACATGGGGAGGTTGTTGAACAGCTGGTGATACCCCAACCGTATCGTAGAACGGTGTTGGACCTGGCTCATAAACACGTGCTGGGTGGACATCTAGGTTGCGAAAAGACCAGAGAGCGTATCTTACAACGATTCTTCTGGCCGGGGGTATATACGGAAGTTCAGAGGTATTGCGAGTCCTGCCCGGAGTGTCAGATAACGGCTCCTATGCCACATTTTAGGAGTCCGCTGGTGCCTTTGCCTATCATTGGGATCGCTTTTGAAAGAATTGCCATGGATCTGGTCGGCCCTTTAGTCAAATCCTCTAGAGGACATCAATATATCCTAGTGGTGTTGGACTATGCCACACGCTACCCTGAGGCAGTCCCTTTGCGAAATTCCTCTTCAAAAGCCATTGCAAGAGAGTTGTTTTACATGTTTTCCCGTACTGGTTTACCTAAGGAAATCCTTACCGATCAGGGAACTCCCTTTATGTCCAAAATCACCAAGGAATTATGTAAACTGCTGAAAATTAAACACACTGCCTTGTAGCTAAATGTGTCCGATCCCACGGGCTCGAACAGAGGAAGAGGGTATGTGAGACAGTGACAGGTAAAGTCATTGAGGGAATGTATATTTCCCCTAGAATCCTGTCATATGTATCCTAGGCTCCAGGGAATGAGTAGTTCTTGCAATAGAAAGCTCTAGTTTTCCAATCTCGGCTTAAGGAAAAGCCGGAAAAAAGGGCCTGGAGTTGGATTGGAGAAGAGCAGGGCGGGTTCCCCAATCCCTAGTCCATCTCTGTTTGTAGGACAAGGTTGCTGCTCAATTAGTTGCACCTGTAGCCTGTGTATAAAAAGGTGCAGACACAGTGTGTGGGAGTCTCACCCCTGACTCAGACTGGAGACTACTAAGGCTGGAGTAGCCTGTATGCTATGTGAGTAAAGACCTGTGTTACTTTGTGTCCAGTGCCTGGTAGGAAGGCACTTGGTATAGTTAGATAATATCTTGTTTAGTTAGTGCTCAGACGAGCTGGATTTATTTTGTATTTTGCCTTGTTGTACAAGAGGCTGTTTCTTTGACAAGAATAAAAACACAGGCAAAGCCCTGTTATGACTTTTAATGCACGGTGTCCCTGTCTCTGGCTACAAAGAAACCGCTGTACCAACCTCTCCTGATGCTAAACCCTCACAATGGATAGGGATGTCAGGGCCAGGGCAACCCCAGAGCCAAAGTCCCAGGCAAAGCGCTACTAGCACTCTGCCTGGGACATTGCTCTGCTCCTGACATTACTGTACATATATGGACAGTGATGTCAGCGTCTTCTCCAGATGGAGTCATGGAGCAGAGCTGCTTGTAGCGCTCTGCCTAGAACTCCTTCTCTCCTCCTGACTTCACTGTCCAAATATGGAAAGTGATGTCAGGGGCATCCCCAGAGCCATAGTGCCGGAGCAGAACCACTTCTAGTGCTCTGCCTGGGACTCCTTCTCTCCTACTGACATCACTGTCCATATATGCACAGTGGTGTCAGCAGAAACCCCAGAGCCGGAGGCCCAGGCAGAGCTCTATTAGCTACTAGCACTCTGCCTGGAAGTCTGTAGCCTAGTAAATGGCAGAGCGGGGAGATACCTCCCTTCTCTGCCATAGCGTTCAATAGTATCTGCGTCCTAATAACGCAGATACTATTGAGTGTGCGTCACTACCGCTGTAGCAGCCATAGCGGCTGCTAGCGGCGCAACCGGGCATGGGGGGACCGTGACGGCGGGCGGGCAGCACAGGCCCCCTCATGCCGCGGGCCCTGTGGCAGCCACTATGGCTGCTACAGTGGCAGTTATGCTGCCTCCTAGACACTGGCAGGGGATTCCACTCCTGGAGGAGCTGTGACTGAAAACAGTATGCCATAAGTTCCCATTTACCCCTAGTTCTAGATATAGGCAGCCATAATTTTATCTTTTAACCCTTCCCAACTTTTGATGTACATTTATGTCATACTCGGTAGGGGGAGCATGGAGCGAGCTCATGAGCTGAGCCAGTTTTATATAGCGCTGGTGTTTCACGTGGGGACCCACCAACCGCAGCCCACGCGACACTGTACATGAGGAGGCTCCCACCCGTCACCCACAATCAGTTCCAGGACCTACAGACTACGGCCCACCAGCTTCTGTTGCTGCAAACTCACAGTTTCAGCAGTTTTATCAGCAACTCTTTATCTCTCTTAGTAGTTCCACTTAGCACTTGGTACACTCTGAATTCTATTGGTGAGAACAGCAGCAGTTTTATACAAGAGGCACTGCTCCCAGCATCAGGTTTCGGAAAAACATAATCCAATATGGTGTCCGTGCAGTTTAGGTCGGCGTCAAGTAATTTAGACCACCAGCAAGCCAAACATCACCCGCCACATCTTCCATAATTAAAGGCAATTTTACAGTGCAATAAGCAGCAGCACAACATAAATATTGACAGGCCACTATTCTCAGGGAAGCCACCTAGGGGAGAAAAACAGCACAAAAACACATCACTTAAAGGCACATTGCATAAAATATAACCACTATATTTTGGCATATATACAATAAGTAACTATGTAACAGTCTTAGACTGAAGGCCATAGAGTAAGATGCTCTTAATAAATTTGCATCTTGGGCTGTCTATGCGCCACAAAGTAAAATCTATGCCAGCAGCAAACTGGCGTAGATTTCCGCTATAATTTACTCCACTTTTTGATGTAAATTATAATAAATCTGGCAGGGGTTGGCTTAACCCACTTACCAAGCCCTGCACATTTTTTTTTAAAAAGTACCAGCAGAAAAAACGCTAAAAGTCACAAATTATTGTGCAAATATGGCATGTGTCATTGTTTGCGACTTTTTTATTGCTATAATACTGGTGTACAGCCGTTCTTAAGTTTCTCCCTATGTGTTCTTTTTATAAAAATGTTGTAGCTATTTATTTTTTATTATTAAAAGCTTGTGTGTGGAGGCAATATCATTCCTGTATTGCCTGTATAGACAGTACAGCATGTGTGTGCTTTATGACAGCTAAAATAAATAAGAGTACCTGACAGAGAAATGTCATAGATTATTAGTCTCCAGGAAGTGATGGAGTACAGCCCTATACTCCAGCAACCAGGGCGTAAGAGGGAGATGCATATAGAGCTTTATATGTGAGAATAGTGTTGCTATCCTGCCTTATCTAGGCCTCCAGCAGTCCAATAGTCCTGTCATTAACTTGCCCATCCTCTCATGATAATAACTCTGGTCTTTCTCTCCCAGACTATACAGCAAAGCTAACAAGTGAGATACAGGAAAAGGAATTGTCAGTTTATTGCAGCTGCTCTCTTGGCCAGTGTGAAAACTAGAATATTGACTGTGGATAGTCACGCAAAAAATAATAAAACACCGGAATTAAAATATAAGATTATAATAAAAACCTAATTTAAAAAATATGTTTTTTTCTAATGATATATTCTATTTAAGACATTTTTTATATTGATGCATTTGTTAACTCTGCTGTCACCTGTGGTCAGGATAAATGATGGCATCCAAGGAAGGATGAACATGTTATAATTGTTGTCAGAATCCATCCCTGGAAGGTCAGTTTGTGGAGTCCAACCGGAGAGTATCCATGAATGAAACTGCACTTGCTGAGCAGTAATGATGGGAGCTGTGACAGGGAGCTTGAGGACTCTCAAACTACTTGTCACAGCTCTTTATATCATATGTAATCTGCATAGGCACTCTGTACACAAAGCCAAGCGGAGACATTAGCAAGTCAGGGTAGAGCTAATGATGTAGATAAGCCAGAGTGCTTCACTTCCCACTCTCTTCACTTTACACCTCCTAAAGTCTTTCACTGTGAAGTATTAGCATCGTTTTACAAGTATGGTAGTCCTTTTTGTTTTGTCTTTTGTCCTTGATGCCACCCATAATCTACTGTATGGTAAATTAAGCTTGTATGAAAATAGTAGAAGGACATTTTATATTCATGTCATGTTTGTTCTTTATATAAACGTAAAGTATACTAGTATCTTAAAGAAAAACTCCAGTAGCAAGAAAAAATGCCACGCCCCACCTGTGCCCACATTTAACTAATGTATTAACTACCCCCCGCCAAAAAAAAAAGAAGGAAGTATTAATAAATAAATCCACTTACCTTTTATTAATCTCTCCACCTCTGGGGACTGGCTGCCATCTATATGTTATCAATACAGACGACCAGCATTTCTGCAGACTGGTGGTTTGCTATGATGGTCATCACAGGCATAAGGTGCTCTGCTGTTGTCACCCAATTCCTGCTGTACTTGTTGGTAGGTCACTTTCCAAACAGTGTAACAGATTAATAGAGTCTGTACTGCGAGTCCCTAATGGCAATATACACAAATAAATTAATCAACTACTTAATAAAATAATATACATTTTCTTAAAGAGGCTCTGTCACCAGTTTATAACTGCCCTATCTCCTACCTAATCTAATAGGCGCTTTAATGTAGATAATAGTTTTGGATTTTTTGAAAAACATTTATTTTTGACCAAGTTCTGATAATTTTTAGTTTTATGCTAATTTGTTCTAAATGCCCAACTGGGCGTTTTTTTACTTTTCACTAAGTGGACGTTGTAAAGAAAAGTGTATGACTCTGACCAATCAGCATCATACACTTCTCTTCATTCATGCCCAGCTTGTTTCACGGCACAGCGTGATCTCGCGAGATCATGCTCTGAAGGGACTTCCTCCAACAATTTCTTCACCGGAGCAATGGAAGACTGATCAGACATCGCCTTCAGTCGCTGCAGATTCGGATAAACATCCTGGCACGGCTGGAGGCGATGTCTGTTGATTCTTCTGTTGTTCCGGTGAAGGACCTGCGGGAGGAAGTTCTGTCACAGTGTGATTTCGCGAGAGCACGCTGTGCTATAAAACAAGCTGGGCATGAATGAAGAGAAGTGTATGACGCTGATTGGTCAGCATCATACACTTCTCTTTACAACGCCCACTTGGGCATTTAGAACAGATTAGCATAAAACTAAAAATGATCGTAACTTGGTCAAAACTAAACGTTTTAAAAAACAAAACAAAAACCTGTTGTTATCTACATTAAAGCGCCTATTCGATTAGGTAGAAGATACGACAGTTATAAACTGGTGACCGAGCCTCCTTAACTAGTGTTATTATTATAATTACTCCTTTTAGTTGTGGGAGCACTCTAAGGTTATGTTCACACGGTTAACAAAATATGGCTGAAAATACGGAGCTCTATTCAAGGGGAAACAGCTCCTTATTTTCAGCTGTTTTTGTTTAATCAAACTAGCGTTTTTTACAGATGTTTTTGGAGCTGTTTTTCTATTGAGGCAATGAAAAACGGCTCAAAAAACAGCTCAAGAAGTGACATGAACTTCTTTTTACGGGGCGCCTTTTTACGGGCCGTTGTTTGAAAATGAGGTGTAAAAAAACGCCCGTAGGAAAAAAAATGCAGTGTTTCCTATTGAAATCAATGTGCAGATGTTTGTAGGTGTTCTGCCTCTGATTTTTCAGGACGTTTACGGCCCAAAAAACGTATGAAAATGGCCCGTGAGAACATACCCTTAGTACAGATGCAGAGCTGTAGAGAATGTCACTTTTGCTGCTATTGCCCTGTAAATCTGTCAAGAGATTGCTGTCAGCCTCTAGATTGATTACGGGCGGCAAAAAACATTTATTCCATTGGTTGATTAGCAATTTCATTATTATACTATCAGTGGCGTAGTAATTGCAGTCACGGCGCGTGCGACCGTGACCAGGCCTGGAGGGGAAGGGGGCTTATATGGGGGCCTTCCCCGGATGCCACATTTGGTGCTGGAAAAGCTGCTCTGTGGCACTTACAAGGTCCTGCCGCCTGGCAGCACCAGGAGCTTGTATGCGACGCAGTACACAACGTCCAGCTTCAGGATGCTGTGTGCTGCGTCACATATAACATCCTGACGCTGTCCAGTGTATGGGCTTGTCCACACGTAATGGAATTGCTGCAGAAAGGAATTGCTGCAGAAAATTTCTGCAGCAATTCCGCAGAAACTAGCAGGATTTCCGCCGCGGAAAAACCGCACCATTTCCTGCGGTTTTGACTGCAGATAATAGTGCAGATTTTGCTGTGTTTTTCCAGAATGCTGGGAGATGCAAATAAGGAGGAGAAAACCACAGCACTCCAATAGAAAATTATTCTTTTTATTGACCAAAACTTCACTTGCAACGTTTTAAACCTCACAGGGTCTTTGTCAATGAGATGGTGACAACTCCTCTGAAAAACGCAGCAATTCAGTCCACTTTCCGCAGCAGGTATTAACATGCTGCAGTACGAAAAATACGCACCGCAGTTTAATTTCTGGTCGGAAATTTTATGCAGCATGTGGATGAGATTTGGTTAATCTCACCCACTTTGCTGCTACTGTATTCTGCTGCGTATTTTATGTCCGGAATTGGACAGAAAATACGCAGCAATTCCGTTATGTGTGGACAAGCCCTTAGGATCTTGTATGCACCGTAGTTCAGACTTTTGCTGGTGCCTGATGTGGCAGCCTGAGGGGAATCTAGGGTAGGCCCCCTGCAGAGATGAGAAAAAAAGGTAAGTAAATTATATATATTGTTATATATGTATGATCTGGAGTGGGGTCTGATCCGGAAAGGGAGGGGGGGGGGTGTTGGGGCCCGGATCTATATTGTTACGTCCTCGTATACTATATAATGTAGTTGCAATTAAATCAAATCCCTAATATATTCAGGTAGATACAGCAAATTCCGTCATACACTTTATAAATGTCATCCAAGAACATTTACTGGCTGAATAATATATGTTTAATATTGCCGTGTTAAACCTACAAATGCTTAGACATTTTATTTTTTATGTCGTGATAGCACATTCGCTAAGTTACTTCAGCTAAATTCTCTATGATTATCTATTGAAAAATGTTATGGATTTAAATGACTATTATTGGACATGAGTACATCGGCCCACTACTTGCATGTCTGTGTGTGGCCTGTCTAGAACTATCAAAGAATACAGTGTATAAATGCTGCCCCCTAGCAATAAAACATGCTCAATCCAAAACTGGTTTATACTATGATATTTTTCAATGTTCAGTATATTTTAAATAATGTAAAAGTTGATAAAACATAGATCATAATAGCTGGATCAGAATAACAAAATCAAAATACAAATACAATTATTACCCAATTTTGGTCTCTCACAAATGAACCCATATTAGTCATCTGTTATAAATACTATTTCAATCTTCTTCAACCTCCATTTAACCCCTTGGAGACACAGCCAATTTGAGTTTTTTCATTTTCGTTTTTCCTCCCCGCCTTCCAAAAGACATAACGTCTTTGTTTTTTTGTCGACATAGCCATATGAGGGCTTGTTTTTGCGGGACAAGTTGTAGTTTGTCATGGCACCCTTTATTGTACTGCATAATGTACTGGGAAGCTGAAAAAAAAATATTTGTAGGGTGAAATGGGAAATAAACTGCGCTTACGACATTTTTTGGGGGGTTTTGTTTTTACGGTGTCCATCAGGCTGTAAAAACTACATGTGCACCTTATTCTACAGGTTGATACAATTAAGGCAATACCAAATTTATATGTTTTGTTTTATGTTTTACCAATTTAAAAAAGAAAAAACTATTTGCAAAAAAAAAAAAAATGTTTTGTGTCGTCATGTTCTGAGAGCCATAACTTTTTTATTTTTCAGTTAATTTAGTGATTTTGGGGCTAAATTTTTGCGAGGCGAGCTATAGTTTTTACCGATTTTTCCTTTAGGGTTAATGCGACTTTTTGATCACTTTTTGTTTAATTTTCTTTTGAGAGCTGAGGTGACCAAAAAACAGCAATTTGAGAGTTTTATAATTTTTTTCTTTACGGCGTTCACCGAGTAGGTTAAACAACGTTATATTGTGATAGTTCAGACTTTTACGGACGTGGCGATGCCAGCTATGTTAACTTTTCTTTTTTTTAACATTACTTTAGGGTAAAATGGGAAAAGGTTGTTTTTTTTGAACTTTTAATACTTTTTTTTTTTAAACATATTTTTTTAAACATACTTTATTTAACAGTTTTTTTTACTTTTTTTATTAGTCCCCCTAGGAGACTTGAACCAGCGATCGTTGGATCTCTTGCATGATATACTTCAATACTAACGTATTGCAGTATATCGTGATACTGACAGTCTACTTTGAAGCCCTGCCAGAGGCAGAGCTTCAAAGGAGTACAAAGATGGCAGACCTGGGGGCCCCCAGGCTGCCATAACAACCATTGTAACCGGCCGATAGTGCCGCTGGGGTCGTGATGGCATGTTTGAGGGGGCTCCCCCCTGATTCTAACAATTTAAATGCAACGGTCATGATTGACCGCGGCATTTAAGGTTTTAAACGGGCAGAGACAAAGTGAACTTTGTTTCCGCCCATTGGAGTGAGGTGTCGTCTGTATAACACAGTCATCACCCGCCGAGTATGGAGCACGTTCAGCCCGTGACCGCGCTCCATACTTCCCCTTGGCGATTGTGGGGATTTTAAAATTGATGGTCTATACTTGGAATAGGTAATCAATACTAAATTGGTGGGGGTCCGACTTGGCACCCCCACGATCAGCTTTTGGAAGGGGCCGCGGCGCATTTACAAGCGCTACAGCCTCTTCAATGTTTTGATCGGGTTAATTCCTTTGTACTCTCATGCGTCATCAATTTTAAAATGTCGGATAACCCCTTTACCCTTTTCACAGGTTACTCATCTATGTGATAAGCTACTGTACTCATTGGATTATGCATACAGGGCAGTCCTTTGCCTAGATGCTTTATACCCTAGGTTTAAACCTGTCACTTATGAGTACGGACCATCTATTCTCGATAGTGACAATTGCCAGTTATGAGCTATGCACATGCTGACGACTTCAGTAGCTCTTCCTTTACTTATTAGGTCCTTACTTCCTTCCCTTCTACCCTTCCCATCCTTTCCCCTCCCTCTTCTCTCTCCTGGGGCCAGCTAAACTGGTGCTAAACTGTATAGGGGAAAGAATATTCATTACTCTTTAATGATTAATTACAGTGATAATTCTGTTCTTAAGAAGTGCTTATAACAAATGCCTTGTGTCATAATATTGGGTACTTAATATTAAACACAACGCAAAATGATGTACTATTACGCCACGGACGTTGGCCTGTTAACACAAACTGCCGAACTATTATGGCATAGTGTTTACAGGCTCCTGTGTCTACAGACAAAGTTTTAGAGCGGTAATAGCTTAACGCTATCCACTGCTGCAGGACCTGGACCGGAGCTAGCCTCCGATCTGAGTGCTGCATCTACGGAGTTACTAACCCAGTGACGCGGAGTTACCTATGGCTGCTTTAGCAACTGGAGCCCTAACAGTGGCCTCCTTTTTTACCAAGTACGGAAGACAAGGCCTAAAAGGCTTCTGGTCGCAAAAAGGAGATGGTGCAGGCTCAGCCTCAGCCACGGGGGTCTGCTGTATGTAACAGCTGACACCCTTCTGTAATGGCAGGGAATGGAGTTAGCTCCGATCCCTGCCATTAACTCCTTAGATGCCACGATCAAAAGCGATTTAGGCATCTCCGTGGTTTGTAAATCGTTGGCATCGCCTCGATGCGATCACAGGAGTGCCGATGGGGCCTAATAGGTTTGCTGTCAGTGTATAACTGACAGCTCTAATACATTGCACTACGGGTGGGTAGTGTACATTTTTAGAATAAAGAACAGAGGTGCAGGCCTTCAAGTCCCCTAGGGGGACAACAAAAAAAAAAACGTTTATAAAAATGTTATTAAAAAAAAGTATAAAAATAAAAGTTATGAGTTTAAAAAACAAAAACTGTCTTTTTTCCTATAATAAGTATTTTATTATAGGCAAAAAAAAAATGAAAACCTTAAAGTATCAAACTATCATGTTATTTTTCCTGCACGGTGAACACTGCAAAAAAAAACAAAAAAAAAACAACAATGCCAGAATCACTATTTTTGGTCACCACCCCTCCCAAAACATAGAATAAAAAGTGATCAAAAAGTTTCATGTACCCCAAAATAGTACCAATAAAAACTACAACCCACAAAAAACAAGCCCTTACACAGCTTTTTTGACTGAAAAATAAAAAGTTATGGCTCTCAGAATATGGTGACACAAAAAACAAATAATTAAAAAAAAATGTTATTTTATTGTGCAAACGTTGCAAAACATTAGAAAAAAGTATATACATATGGTATCGCCGTAATCGTATCGACCTGCAGAATAAAGTACATATGTCATTTATAGCCCACGGTAAATGCTGTAAAAAAAAAAAAAAGAATTGAAAACATTGTCAGAATTGCTGGTTTTTGGTCACCTTGCTTGTCAAAAAAATGGAATAACAAGTGATAAAAAAATGGCATGTACCCCAAAATGGTACCAATGAAAACTACAGATTGTCCCTTAACAAATAAGCCCTCACACAGCTCCGGTAGAGAAAAAATAAAGTTCTGGCTCTCAAAATATGGCAAAGCAAAATGTGCATAGTGTTTTCCAAAAGTGGATAAGATCGGGCACCATTTATCAGTGCGACACTGCCCACATATCTTATGGATAATTATTTATTTTCTGCATTATTATACCACCTTATTATGCGCTGTTGAACTCTGCCCAGCTTACATGCGCCCCCACATTATAAACTGAAATACCAGCAAAACCCACAAACAGAGCTACTACCAAGCAACATTCGCGCTCCAAAAGCCAAATTGCGCTCCCACCCTTCTGAACCCTACAGTGTTCCCAAACAGCAGTTTACGTCCACATTTACAGCATGGCCATACCCGGGAGAACCCGCTTAACAGTTTATGTGATATTTGTCTTCAGTGGCACAAAATTGCAATTTTCACTTTGCACCAACCGCTACGCATTAATTCTAATGAAAAAACACCTGTGGGGGCAAAATTCTCACTACACCTCTAAACCTCTTCCCGTCGCAGTCACTTTTGGACTAAATTACAGAGCCCCATTTTTAAAATCTGACGTGTCACTTTATGTGGTAATAACTTTGGAATGCTTTCACCTAGCCAGGTGATTCTGAGATTGTTTTCCCGTGACAAATTGTACTTTATCTTAGGGGTAAAATATAGTTGCAATTCATTGCTTATTTGTAAAAAAAACACCAACATTTTGAAAGAAATTGCAAAAATTAGCATTTTCTGAATTTGAATGTATCTACTTGTAAGACAGATAGTAAAACCACACAAAATAGTTACTAATAAACATTTCCCATATGTCTACTTTATGTTGGCATAATTTTTTAAACATAATTTTATTTTTCTAGGATGTTACAAGGCTTATAAGTTTAGCAGCAATTTCTCACATTTTCAAGAAAATGTCAAAAGCCTATTTTTATAGGGTCCAGTTCAATTCTGAAGTAGCTTTGAGGGGCCTATATTTTGGGAAACCCCCATAAATCACCCCATTCTAAAAACGTCTCCTCTTGTAGTATTCAAAACAGCATTTAGAAAGTTTTTTAACCCTTAAGGCGTTTTACAGGAATTGAAGCAAAGTGGAGGTGAAATTTACAAATTTCATTTTTGTTTTTGCAGAAATTCAATTTGAATCCAGTTTTTCTGTAACACAGAAGGTTTTACCAGAGAAACGCAACTCAATACTTATTGCCCAGATTCTGCAGTTTTTATAAATATCCCAGACGTTGCCCATGTGGGCTGTGGACTGAAACACAGGCCTCCAGAAGCAAAGGAGCACCTAGTGGATTTTGGGGCCTTCTTTTTATTAGATATTTTAGGTACCATGTCAGGCTAGAAGAGGTCTTGTGATGCCAAAACAAAGGAAACTCCTCAAAAAAGACCCCATTTTGGAAACTACATCCACAAGGAATTAATCTAGGTGTGTAATGAGCCTTTTAATCCCACAGGTGTTCCATAGTTTTTTTTAGAATTGGGCAGTGAAAATGAAATATTAAACTTTTTTTCCACTAAGACGTAGCTTTAGGTTTATGTTTCATTTTCTCATCAAATAAAGGACTGCACAAATACACAGCAGGGCTCAGAAGGGAAGGCATGCCATTTCGCTTTTGGAGAGCAGATTTTGCTGGTACCTCAGGGGTTTTGCAAATGCGACATGGCGTCCAAAACCAATTCCGCAAAATCTGCATGCCAAATAGCGCTGCTGCCTTTCTGAGCCCTGCCGTGTGTCCAGATTATGACCACATATGGGGTATTGCAATTCTCAGGAGAAATTGCTTTACAAAAGTTGGGTTGCTTTTTCTCCTTTATCCCTTGTGAAAATCAAAAAAATGCAACATTTTTGGGGAAAAAATTTGGATATTCATTTTAACGGCCTAATTTCAATAAATTCTGCAAAAGACTTGTGGAGTCTAAATGCTCTCTATACTCCTAGATAGATTCCTTAAGGAGTGTAGTTTCCCAAATGGGGTCACTTTTGGGGGGCCTCCATTGTTCTGGCTCCGCAGGGGCTTTGCAGAAGCAACATGTCCTCCAAAAACCATTCCAGCTAAATTTGAGCTCCAAAAGCCAAATGGTGCTCTTTCCCTCTGAGCCCTGCCGTGTGTCCAAACAGCAATTTATGACCACATATGGGGTATTGCCGTAAACGGGAGAAATTGCCTTTTAAATTTTGGGGTGATTTTTTTTTTCTTTATTCCTTGTAAAAATTGATAGTGTCCACGTTTTATCAGAAAAAATGCGGCTTTTCATTTTCACTAAATAATTCCACTAAATTCAGCAAAAAACCTGTGGGGTCAAAATGCTCAGTATACCACTCTATAAATTCCTTCAGAGGTGTAATTTCCAAAATGGGGTAACTTTTTGGGGGTTTTCACTGTTTTGGTCCCTCATGGGCTTTGCAAATGCGACATGGCACCCAAAAACCATTCCAGCAAAACGCCAAATGGTGCCCCTTCCCTTCTGAGCCCTGCCGTATGTCCAAACAGCAGGGTATTGCCATAATCAGGAGAAATTGATTTTCAAATGCTGGGGTACTTTTTCTTCTTTATGCTTTATAAAAACATAAAATTTCCACATTTGATTTGAAAAAATGTAGCTTTGAATTTTCATGGCCATTCCACTAAATTCAGCAAAATACCTGTGGGGTCAAAATGCTCACTATAACCTTTGATAAATTCTTTGAGTTTGCCAAATGGCGTCTTTTTGGGGGTGTTTCCAGGGTTTTGGTACCACAAGACCTATTCAAACCTGACATTGTGCCTAAAATATATTCGAATAAAAAGGAGGCCCCAAAATCCACTAGGTGCTCCTTTGCTTCTCAGGACTGAGTCTGGGCAATAAATATTGAGATACAGATTTTCTGCAGAAAAAATAAAATTTGTAAATTTCACCTTCACTTTGCTTTTATACCTGTGCAGCGCCTAAAGGGTTAAGAAACTTTCTAAATGCTGTTTTGAATACTTTAAGATGTGCCGTTTTTAAAATGGGGTGATTTATAGGGTTTTTCTAATATATAGGGCCCTCAAAGCCACTTCAGACCTGAACTGGTCCCTAAAAAGAAAGGCTTTTCAAATTTTCTTGAAAATGTGAGAAATTGCTGCTAAGGTTCTAAGCCTTGTAATGTCCTAGAAAAAGAAAAGACTATTAAAACATGATGCCAATCTAAAGTAGATATATGGGAAATGTTAACTAGTAACTATTTTGTATGGTGTTACTATCCGTCTTACAAACAAATACATTTAAATTGAGAAAAATGCTATTTTTTGCAAATTTTCTCTAAATTTTGGTGTTTTTCACAAATAAACACCGAAAGTATTGACAAAAGTTTACCACTAACTTAAAGTACACTATGTCAGAATCAATTTAAAAAATAAAAGCATTCCAAAGTTATTACCACATAAAGAGACACGTCAGAATTGAAAAATGGCGCTGCGTCCTAAACGTGCCAACTAGTCCACATCCTTAAGGAGTTAAGGGTACCCATTGGATTAGTTATGTTATTCTGTGTCTTCCCGACCTTCACTGCTGAATAGCTATTCTGACTCACTCCTATTAACAAATATGTAATATGATAGGCTAGTTATAATAGACACATTGGGTCGGCTTTGATCATAAAGCAGCTGGGTATATTTTAAATCTCTAATTTGTGTTTCTATATCTGACCTCTAGTGTGTGTCCTACTGATTAGCGGATTATTAGGGCAGAGAATTCTTTATTCTTCACACTTGCCCTTTGCCAGTATTTTGTAGCTCGCTGGTTTACACAGAGCACTACATCTCTGAACATGCATGCTCCTTTGAAATGTTACTATTTCTGTCTCCGTTGAGGAGTATTCTGCTAGGACTTACATAATTAGGCACTGACAAATTTATCAGATTGTGAAATTGAATGCCGCTCATCTCCAGTAATTAACATTTTTGTTATTTTACATAGATTTAGAAATGAAATTGCATTAAGGAATCTGACATTCATACCATGACATACCCAAGCTTGTAAAATATATTATCACCATTATCATACAACTGTTGGTGTTCATTTGGATTTGAAGTCCTAATCAGTGGCGGAGACCATCAACTTGACACAAAATCTCGTATAACAAATATCAAAGTAGTTTACCTTACTTACTCTAGTTGCAGTGTCACAGCAGCTTATCACAGTGATTTTCACTTGTGATGTCACATCATTTTACCTGCCTTAAACCCACTTGAGATGTCACAGCTGTTTACCTTACTGAAATCCACATGTGATGTCACAATAGCTTACCTGACTAAACCTCACCTGCGATGTCACAGTAGTATACCTGATGGAAACACACTTGTGATGTAACAACAGCTCACCTGACTGAAAGCCATTTGTGATGTGAGCAACTTACCCGATGGAAACACATATGATGCTAAAAATGAATGGAGAGAAGTGTATGACGCTGATTGGTCTGATTTGGTCAGCGACATACACTTCTCTTTACTACGCCCAGTTGGTAAAAAGGTAAAAAACGCCCAGTTGTCTATTAAGAAACGAATTAGCATAAATCTAAAATTGTGCATAACTTGCTAAAAAAATTATCGTTTTTCAAAATAAAAACCACTGTTATCTACATTACAGCGCCGATCACATTTTGTAAGAGATAGGGCACTTATAATGTGGTGACAGAGCCTCTTTAAACTCACTTGTGATGTCACAGCAGCTATCCTGACAGAAATACAATTATGATGTCACAGCAGTTACCTGACTTATGCAGATGTGAATAGGGCCTTACCTGACAAACCCCCTTGTGATATTACAGCGGCTCAATTGACAGAAATACATTTATGATGTCACAACTGCTTACCTGACTAAAACTTACATGTGATGTCACAGTATCTTATCTGACTTAAACCCCTTTGTAATGTCACAGCAGCTTGCCTAACAGAAACATACTTGTGATATCACAGCCATGGGTGTTACTAGGAAAATCTGGGCCCCATAGCAAACTTTTAACTGGTCCCCCTCCTCCACAACCAACTCCCCCCTACTGTCACAGCCCCCGCCCTCCCGACAATGAACATTTATCAGTTCTGTGTGCAATGCAAAAATACAACTAGGTGCCAAGTGTACTCTTATTAAACTTTAGTTACAGGAAATGTTATGAAAATTGTTACATATAAGCACTGATATTTAAAAAATGTTTATCACTTAATTATGCTATTTCATAGTCATAATAGTTATTAAGAAAAACTGACCTGAAACTTAAAGCACTGGGGCAGGAAGGACCACTCCCATGTAGACCGTTCCACACCACACCCCTTTAGATAGTGCCACACATCCCCCTGTAGATAGTGCCACACACACACACACACTCCTGTAAATAGTGCCACATCGCCCTGTAGATAGTGAAACACCACCTTGTAGGTAATGCCACACCACACCCCTGTAGGTAGTGCCACACCACATACCTGTAGATAGTGTCACACCCCCTGTAGATAGTGCCACCCCACCACCTTGTAGATAGTGCCACACCCCCCTTGTAGATAGTGCCACACAACCCCCTTGTAGATGGTGCTACACACAGCCCCGTTGTAGATAGTGCCACACATACCTGTAAATAGAGCCGCACCACCCCATTGTAGGTAGTGCTGCACCATCCCCTTGTAGATAGTGCCACAAACCCCCTTGCAGATAGTGCCTCACCCCCGTGTAGATAGTGCCACACACCCCCTTTTAGGTAGTGTCACACACAGCCCCTTTGTCGATAGTGACACACCCCTTGTGGATAGTGCCACACACACCCTTGAAAACAGTGCCACATCCCCTTTTGTAGATAGTGCCACACAGCCCCCCTTGAAGATGGTGTTGCATACCCCTCCTTGTAGATAGAGTGACACAAAGCCCCCCTTGTAGATAGTGTCAAAGTCCCCTTGTAGATAGTGCCCCCCAACAAATATAAAAAATTGTGCTCACTTAGCCCCATTCCCGCATCGAATGGAGCTGCTTCCCAGCCTCCTCAGCAGCCTATGAGACGGGACCCTTGTGTAGGTCCAGTGACATCATCGCGCCAGCCTGCGCAAGGATCCTGTCACAGCATCTTATAGGCTGCAGGCCTAACGTGGCCTGTAGCCTAGTAAATGGCAGAGCAGAGAGCTAGCTCCGCCGTAGTATTTAATTGTATCTGCGTCCTTAGGGCGCAGATACAATTGAATGTGGCAGTCGCCCGGGTCCTGGATGCCCGATGCCAGCGACGCCACCAGGCATTAGGGGATCCGGGCTGCACGGACCACCTCATGCGGCAGGCCCTGTATCAGCCGCTATGGCTACTATAGGAGTAGTTCCGCCACTAGTCACAGCATCTCACCCGACTGAAACCCATTTGTGATGTCATAGAAACTTACCTGATGGAAACACATTTAAAATGTTAAATCAGCTGAGCTAACAGTCATTTGTTATGTGACAGCAGCTTACTTGACTGAAACCCACTTGTGATGCCACAGCTTCTCAACTGACAGAACCATAGTTGAACAGTATAGGGTCTGCTTGATTCCCAACTGTTAGGGTATGTGCACACGCACACTCAAAAACGTCTGAAAATACGGAGTTGTTTTCAAGGGAAAACAGAAACCGCTCCTGATTTTCAGGCGTTTTTTAATTAAACTCGCGTTTTTCGCTGCGTATTTGACAGGCGTTTTTTAAGCTCTTTTTCTATAGAGTCAATGAAAAACGAGGCGTGAAAAAAAACTCTCCGTCGGAACAGAACGTCGTATTTCCTATTGAAATCAATGGGCAGATGTTTGGAGGCGTTCTGCTTCAGTTTTTCAGTCGTTTTTCAAGGCGTAAACATCCCGAAATACGCCTGAAAACACTCCGTGTGAACATACCCTAAAGTTGATGACAGTGGTGCTCTAGCCATAAACCACCTCATTCATGCTAGAAAACCACTCACCAATAATTTTGACACATGGATAGGAAGGAGCATAGTTCCTTACATTGCAGATGTGTTTTTCTGCCCCTGCTACTAATGTCCTGTATTCTTGTCCAAATCTGCAATTATAGTTAAATAAAAACAAAGGGAACCAGGTGGGATCCCTGTGAAAAAGAGACACCATCCAGGCGCAATACTTCCACGAGTCCAACATGTTTTTGAAAAAATATTTGGTTTATTGTCTAAAACAATAGATCATAATACAATGTACATAAAAAAAGAGAGAGACCCTCTATCTTTTTTATGTACATTTTATTATGATCTATTGTTTTAGACAATAAATTATATATTTTTTCAAAAACATGTTGGACTCGTCTAAGTATTGCGCCTGGATGGTGTCTCTTTTTCACAGTGGATCCCACCTGGTTCCCATTGTTTTTATTTACCTGCATTTACTCCCCAGCGAGGTTGGCACCTGACGCTCTAGGGATTACGGCACCGGCAGCATCCTTCCTAACCCACTGGCTCCGCAATAGTGTTGTGCCTATCCATGCTCAACCCGTAAAGGGGAGCCTTCTTTTACTATACCTAACAGAGAAAACCATTGCTAATCTGACGTACTCACCATATGTAGCGCCTTTTTGTTTTCTCTGTTCTCAACCAGCCTTTATATACGTTAAATCTGCAATTATATGATACCTATTTAGAGTATTTAATTTAGTAGAGGATGTAAGATATTACAAATGTGTGCGTGTGTTTATACACATACACACCAACAGTAACTTGCGAGCCACTGCAGAGCTGCATTCAGCCACTAACCCTTCGCTACCACCTCCTAGACATGCTGTATAGGTGCGCAATCTTGACAGAGATTACAGGCCATGAACATGGCCATTGCTGCTTGCTGTTTGTACATGTTGTAATGGCAGCAGTCAGAGCAAGTAGCTAAAAAAGTAGCAGCACTTTTTGTGACAGAGATGAAGGGGGCACAGCAGTCAGCGTCCCAATTTCCATTCAACCAAAATTGTAGAAAGAAGAAAACCGCCACACGTAAAGGTACTGTAAATCTGTTAATAAAAAATTCTAAGGTGAAATAGAAAAATAACAGCAATTCCACCGAATCGTATTTTGGCTTATGATTTTACGGTATTAAACGTGCTTTAAAAATAACATGTTAACTTTTTTCTGCAGGTTAGTCCGATTACAGCGATACCAAATTTATATATTTTTTTGTGTTTTACCACTTTTACAAAATAAAAACAACTTGCGAAAAAAAAAGTTTTGTGTCACCGTATTCTGAGACTCATGACTTTTTTATTTTTCCATCAATGGAGCTGTGTGATGGCTTGTTTCTTGTGGGGCGAGCTGTAGTTTTAATTGGTACCATGGGATACGACTTTTTTTTTATCAGTTTTTATTCCATTTTTGTTTGAGATGAGGTGACTAAAAAAAAAACACAGTTCTTGTATTTTTTTTTTACAACGTTCACCGTGCGGGATAAAGAACATTTATATTTCAATTGTTCAGATCATTACAAACACGGCGATAACAATTATTATGTTTATTTTTATTATTTACATTATTTTACAACAAAATATTTCTTATACAGAGTTTTGAGAAAGTATTCACGCCCATAGTGTTTTTCCTGTTGTGTTGCACCTGGAATTAAAATGGATTTTAAATTAGATTTGGACTTCACAAAATAGTTCAAATTGTTAGTGTAATGAAAAAAAAAATACGTTGTTTTAAAAAAAAAAAAAAAATACCTTGTTTAAAAAAAAAACAACACAAAAAAAACAACTAAAAACGAAAACGTTTTGTTTTAAAACCACTAAATTAGGTCTGGTCAAAACAATAACCTTTCGTAGTCACATATTAGTTGAATAAGGTCCTTCGGTGTGCAATGAGTGTCACATGATGTCAGTATACTGAGAATTCACCTGTTCTAAAAGGCTGATGGGGAAATATAAGACCATGACCGAACAGTCACAAGAAATCCAAACCTGCTGGATTTGGATGTCGCGGTCGTAGCAACTGCAAGTGACAATGGGGCCACACTAACTTTCATTACCAGCGATACAGGCCGTGTCGCAGCCAAAGACGCTATTGTAGCCCTAGTCCTCAGAGGTTAAACGGCTGATATCGGATCGACTCTGATCCCGTCCTTAGAGCAGGGTATCTATTTGTGAGCCCACTTCATACATACACTGGCGACACTTTTGCTGTACATGTATTGTGGATATCGTCAAAAGGTTAATAAAATAACATTAAACGTAAAAAAAAACTTTTCCTTATTTTGCTAAAAACTATATAAATTAAACAGGTTTTTTTTTCACCCAAAAATTATTTATAAGATAAAATACACCCAAAATGCTAACAAAACCTCAAACAGCAACGTCAGCAAAAAAACTATAGAAAAAGTTATGGCAGAATGAGGTGAGTCTAAAATGTAAAATATGCTACATTCTGAAGACCAAAATTAGCTACTTCCTTAAGGGTGTTAATGTATTTTTTGACATTTTAAAAATTATACCTACAAACAAAGTGCTGGATATTTGAAATCGTACAGTCACAGCAGTGGAGTTGTACAGTATGTGAGTGAGGCTTTAAAGAAGCACTCCTCAACATTTTTTATTCTCTGGTACGTTGGAAAGGCAAATTATGTAAATTGTGGTGAAGGTAATTTTTTTTTACCGGTGGCTGTATTTGTGAGTTTTCTACTCCCTTCTGGTCCTCAGCTGTGTCATGTGACATGCAATAGGACTCTCCAACTGCCACAACGTCTCATGTGTGGACAGGAAGTCCGTTTCTCCATTCATTTCTATAAAACTCACATCGAATCTGTGATAGTAACGAATAGAGAAACTGACTTCCTGACCACACATGAGACGTTGTGGCAGTTAACGAGTCCTGTTGCTGGTCACATGACACAGCAGAAGGAAGTGGATAACAAACAAATACAGCCACCGGTAAGAAAATTACTTTCATCACAATTTACATATTGGGCCAGAGAATAAAATTTTTTGTAGGAGTGCTCTTTTAAACCCTTCACGCACCAAGACGTTATGGTGCAGGGTGAGAAGTATGGAGCGCGCTCACGCTCCATACGCTGCGGGTGTCAGCTGTGTTTTACAGCTGACACCCGGGAATAACGGCCAGGAACAACGATCGCGCTGTTTCTAGCCGTTTAACCACTCAATTGCTGAAGTCAATCACAACCACAGCATCTGAGACATTAAAAAGAGGGGGACACGATCGTGGGGTGCCGATGGCTATTCACTTCTATGGGTCTTATGGAAACAGCGTAGCTCAGCGGGCTACGCCATTTTCATCTTGCATTGTCGGAAATCACACTTGTCAGCTTCAACACAAAGTGGTAGAACGGGGTTTAGGGGGCCCCGTTCTAGAGATTGGTGCAGGTCCCAGAGGTGGGACCTACATCTATCTGACATTTATGACATATCCTTTGGATAAACCATATATGTCCCTGATAGTAAAACCTCTTTAATTTCCCCTGTGGTGGTGCTGCAGGGAAATTGAACACTTACGGCCGGCTTCTTCCACAGATTACAGCTAATCACTGGGGGTCCCAGCATGGGGACAAGTTGCGATATGCTTATTGCCAAGGGACTTTTCTAACAAATAGTGACTATCCAAGGCAGAGAACACCTTTAACATGACAAAAAAGCTTCAGTTGCTATCTTATGCAACATCTGTTGTTCACGCTACTTTTATATCAAAACATATCTGGCATAACCAGATGATATATAAAAGAAAGGGGAGTCATCGCTTGTCTAACGGTCAGCCAACGTTATCCAGCTATTTTGTGTCTAGATTGATCTTGCGATTAGACGACCATACTATAGAGGAAAAACGGAAATCCATGAACAGAAAAAGGGCTTAGAAATAAAATGTGACTTTGACTCATCCATAAAATTAATGACTATCCCACATGGCAGTTGTCAATTTATTCATACATTTCTAGGAAAAATAACAGAGTATCGACTCAACACAGAGTTTCAAAGAAAAGATTATCTAAAATTGTTATTTTATGGCAAATACAAGTATTTTCTAAAACAGACATTTCAACAAAACTGACAGGTCATCTTTAAGTATTACATTTAAAAAAAGATACACATAAGGAAAAAGTAATGAAGAATAGGGTCAAGGTTTCTTTTTTTTTTTGGCCATATTTAGAAAGAAATAAGGAATATGGTAACACTTCATTGAAATACATAAACTAAAAACTATATATATGTAAAAAGACCACAGTTGACAGGTAGTTTGAGAGGGGCAGGTACGATCCACATATCAACATTCAGTGTGCTGTATATGATACAATCACAAGTTACTATTAAAATTCTGCCAAATTACAAGGTGACATATTATTATGTTAATAGTTTTGGATTGGGAGAACAGGAAGGCACTTTTACTACACTACATTCATTATACAGTATTAGTATTGTATATATTTTCTATAGCTAGGAGCTTTTCCCAGTTTTTCATGACTTTTTTTTTAACCTTTTGTAGCTTGTGAAATATATATATAATATAATATTGGAATTACCAGCAGACCATTGAAGACACGTGTGCTCGAACATGTTAGTAAGATCCAGACAGCCATTAATGCCGAAGATTTAGATCAGCTACAACCTATTCCCCGTCATTTTCGCCAGTAACACTCTTGCGACCCTAGGAGCCTAATGGTTTGAGGTATTTATAGGGTTAGTTTGGGTTGTAGGGGTGGCGACATTCGAAAAGCCCTTTTGAAAAAAGAAATTAAGTGGATCACGTTGCTCAATACCACCACACCTTTTGGCCTGAACGAGGCCGCTAGCTTCGAACATTTTCTCTAATAGTCACAACCTGCGTGAATTTTAATAGTTTTTTATTTAAAGGGGGGGGGGGGAGGGGGTTGTTTTACTGGTTCTAATTCTTGTCTCTTGGTCTCTTGTATTTTAGTTGTGCTGGCTATACCATTGTGATGTTCATATCTGCTCTATTCTACTTTGTGGCGTATATATCATCCCGATACATATTATGAAAGATGATAATCGTTGGTTATTCCCCTTAAAAATATATTGGGGATATTAGTGAACTATATAGTGTCAATATTATGTAATTACATTTATGTATTGTGACATTTGATTTTTTGTTTTGTTTTTTATGAGTTTTGTTATTACGTTTTTTCTTATTTATTTTCTTTCTTTATTTATGGTATTTATATGCATAGTACGTGTATATACATTATTTATTTAGGTATTTATGTATGCTTTGTTCTTATGGGCACTATGCACATTGTATTTTGTATTTTGCACATAAAATGTTTCTCTATAGCATTTATGTATTCACTGTATTTTTATATCTTTATTATCTTTTATCTTCACTTGCACTTTTTCACTTGATTCATTATCTTCATTTTTATATTTACGTGTATTATCTTTTATATCTTTTTCATATGTACACTTATATATATTGTAGTAGTGCAGCTACTGGACAGTGCAGAAACTGTCCAGTTTCAAGCAACCAGGGAACCTGTACAGCAGAGAGGGTTTTCTCTGCTGTTGCTTGGGTGTAAAACCCAGAATAGGGCCTGGTTTGCTGGAGTGTGAAGAAGAAGGGCGGCTTCCACTCCATACAGACTGTCTTGGGCTGTCTGATGAGCCTAGGTAGGCTTCACCTGAGGTGGCTCTTTAATTGAGGTGTGTGCTGTTCATATAGGGCTCTCAGTCTGGGGAAGACAGTCATGCTAGCCTGTGAGAGTCACAATCGTGTAAGGTAAAGCTGTGAAGGTTTTGAGGTGCTGGGCACAAGGCTCAGTGTCTCGTAGTGAGGGACCCTGAATGTGTTAGTTAGAGGCTGGACGGCCTAGGGTTTATTTTTTATGGTTTATTGTTGTAACACTGATTGCTGTGGTGAAGACAACAAAGCTAGCTGCGGCTGGTTTAAACCTTTTATTCAAGGAGTTGGAGTGAACTTTCTAAGTGTGCCAACCATATCACCCGGGAGATGGCGATCCTGTGAGCTAAAGTGGTCCCCAGGTTGTCAAAATATATATATAAACAAACAAATTTTTATATATTCTGTCGTCGATGTGCGTCTATCGCCATTTGACAAGGCGCTTCGTCACGACGCAGACATATGGCGCTTCCGGTGATGCGGGACTCGCATCATGTATATGGAGTGCCGCCTTATGTGCCATCCACAGGTGATAACAATTGTGTTTTTCTGCCATCACTGCTATTTAAACCCCCGCTATTTTAAATTAAGTGATGAAGCTGGTCTCAGGCGAAACGCACGTCGAGGCGTTTTTCTGTGCCACATCTCTCCATGTCCCCTGCCTCCTCCATGTCTCTAGGTATGTTTTTGTTACTATGTCCCTGGTGATCTATATATTTCCGCCATTGCATGTGTATTGGTATTGTTGTAGTTTATTCTTGCTACATGTATTTTTCACCAGTAGAATCCACTAGACATACCTAGCAGTCCTGTATTTATTTGCTTTTTGGCTATTGCCATATTGCTGTTCATCTTTTGTATATATGGTGTGACAGGTATGGGACGTTTGTTTTGAGATGGGTCGTCTCTGTTTACCTTATGGTATGTTTACATCTATACCTCACTGATGCTGCTCTCTGTGTATGACCTGCTTTATTTAAATATATTTATTAATATTTCTGTGATACCATGTATTGTTGTTCATCAATAAAGATTTATATTTCTTACGATACGTGGTAGTGATATATTTGTACGCTCTATTGACGTGCTATGTCCCCTGTGCTTTTGTGCCTTCTAGGTTGTTTCTGTAGTTTGTTGGGGACCCCCCTTCTTTTCTCCTTTTTGAGGTTTCTTGTAGGTTTACTACACCCTGTTTGGTATGACAAATGTATTTTTCTATTTGACAAGCTGTACAGATGTTTTCTAGCAAAGACCATTCTCATTCAGCAATATACTGCATATCTGCAGTGGCAGATTAAGTAGACCATAGGCCCTAGGCTGTTCAACAAGCTTGGGCCCCCCTTCCCCACCACCCTGCCACGCCGTGTCTATATTAAACACCACCTTTCTGTGTGACCATTGAAAAATGAGTGTTACGATTCCCGTTGTCAAAGGGCTGTGTTCTTACATACTGACAGTCTCCAACCATTGCTGACAGTATCACACTGTGTAGGGACACATTCTCCTGACAATGGGAATGGTAACACGCATTTGTCTATTAGTCCTGGGTACACAAAGACTTTATGTGGAGTACAACGATTTCCTACAACAGACATGTCAGGACAGGGGACAGATCCTCTATGGATACAGTGACTCACAAGTGATTTCTTCTCTGATGTGAGTCGTTCTCTTTTCTTTTCTTCTCTTCTCCATCTGACACAGAACGTTATGGTGACTTCTCCTGATGACTGCAAAGTTTCCTGATGAGAAATCTTTGCCCCCTTGATTCTGCAGCCATTTTCAGCGTCTATAGCAACACAGAAATTCAAAAACTAAACACCCTAAATTGTTTTATACCCCAGACGAAACCCCTAAGCAAATTAAGACCCCATGCCCATACATTTAACTCAGACCAATAAATTCAGTCCCCAAGGGGTAACTA